>NC_059110.1:100586926-100944426 GCF_020740685.1 Jaculus jaculus | reverse complement strand
TGAAGACAGCCCAGGGGCTGACACGGCTCAGTAGATAAAATGCTCACCACTGAAGCTGGAGTGCCTGAGTCCTATCCCCGGATTGCACATTACAAAGCCCGAAACCTTGGCAGGCTTCAGCAGTCGCAGTCCGCTGACAGCGAGGTGGGGGTGCAGGCAGCAGTACTGTCTGAAACTCATGGCAAGTCCAGCTCAGAAGCAGAGCCAGGACGGAGAGCAAAAGCCCAAGATGAGGGGCGGCCTGAAAGTCACCCTCGGACCACCACACGTGTGCGCGTCCCCACTCACACACGAAGACACACACGCGCAGGCCCACACAAAGAAAATGACAATGTTTTTGTCAAGACAGTCCGGGTTTCTTTCAATGGGCCGTGTTCTCTCACACCATGTTCAGGATCTTGCTATCTGCCTGGAACCGTCTTCCCCTTCCTCACCACCCTTCGGGCGCAGCCTCTCTCCGAGCTTTCTGTTCACATGCCCTTTGCACACACACCCACTCTTCATACACTCCCCCCACTTCTCTCTCAGAGCTCTTAGCTTGAGTTGTTGTAATTACTTAGTCTATGGCTGGCTGTCTCCCCACACCCAGCCACGCCACCACCAGTGTGAGACTGGCTAGGGCAGGACCCTGTGGACATCTGACTGCCATCGTGATGTCCCAGGGCATAGCATCAACTCGGCACACAGAGGGTTTGAATGCATGCGTGAGGCTGGATCAGTGGTCACTGTGGTTTGAATATCATTTTTCCCCTCTGAAGCTGCCATTTGACACTCATGGTGAAGTGTTGAGAGACTGGAGGAATCCAGCTGGGGTGCTGGGAAGTGAAGAGGCTGAGATAAGATCCTCAGCCACCATGACTGAATGCTGGAGACTTGATTAGAGGGAGAGAGACCAAAAGTGACATCTATGTGCCTGCCCCCTCTGTGCCTCTCACTGCCTTGCTCTGCTAAAGAGAAGGGCAACACCAGACACAGCCACTCAGCCTTCCAGAACCACAAGCAAAGTCAGCTATCTTTTCTTGGGCACTAACCTCATCGGCGATAGGGTGCTGTTAGCAACAGAAAATGGACTAAGAAATTGTCAGATTAAGCCGGGCGTGGTGGTGCACGCCTTTAATCCCAGCACTCAGGAGGAGGAGGTAGGAGGATCACTGTGAGTTTGAGGCTACCCTGAGACTCCTTAGTGAATTCCAGGTCAGCCTGGCTAGAGTGAGACCCTACCTCGAAAAACCACAAAAAGAAAGAAAGAAAGAAAGAAAGAAAGAAAGAAAGAAAGAAAGAAAGGAAGGAAGGAAGGAAGGAAGGAAGGAAGGAAGGAAGGAAGGAAGGAAGGAAGGAAGAAAGAAAGAAAGAAAGAAAGAAAGAAATTATCGGATTCAAGCTGTGCTTCTGTAACCAAATACCTGAGTCTGCTTCATTTTTTAAATTTTTTGTTTATTTTTATTTATTTATTTGAGAGCGACATACAGAGAGAAAAAGAGACAGAGAGAGAGAGAGAGAGAGAAAGAGAGCGGGGGGGGGGGGCAAGCCAGGGTTTCCAGCCACTGCAAACGAACTCCAGACGTGTGTGCACCTTTGTGCATCTGGCTAATGTGGGTCCTGCAGGACTGAGCCTTGAACCAGGGTCCTTAGGCTTCACAGGCAAGCGCTTAACCGCTAAGCCATCTCTCCAGCCCTATGCCTGGCATTTTTATGTGATGCTGGGCATCCAATCTCAGGTCCTCATGTTTATACAGCATCCCCTGAGCCATCTCCACAGCCTAGGAAAGACTACATTACTTTCACATGTTGTGTCATGTTCCTTAAAAACTTTGGGGCCCCAGGGTGCCCATCTAAAGACTAGGTATAATAGCAACTTCTTTAGTGAAGTGCTCACACCAAGGAAAACCAAGCAATCCAAGGAGACCTTTGCAAAGCCTCTCTCTCTCTCTCTCTCTCTCTCTCTCTCTCTCACACACACACACACACACACACACACACACAGTTTCTAGTTGTAGCAGGATCCAGCAGTGCCCAACAATACTGCAGCACTCTACCTGTGCATGTGGCAGAGAATTTCATTACTCTACCTGCCAGCCTCAGCTTGCCAGCTTTCTATCAATGACTGGTAGACTGGTAGGAGTTGGTATAAATACCCCAGCTCCCCACTCTCAGGCAGGATAACCTTAGGGGGGGTGCTCCATGCTGTGTCCCCAGATCGCCACTTCCTTGAGAGAATGGTATATGGCCCAAGATCACTCAGCCACAAGGCGTGATGCTGGGATAGGAATCCAGATAGCCTGACTTTGCAGCCAATGTTCTCATCACCAGTAAACCCTATGCGTCCTTGACGAATGTACAGTTTGATGCAGTAAATACAATGCAAATGTGTGAGAGCACCGGATACCTGTTAGCATAACCGTCTTGTTCTTTGGTCTGTGGTTTAGTTCAAAATTGAGACCACGTTTTTCTCAGCTGTTTCCTTCATGCCCAGCATTGTACCTAGCAAACAGTAAGTGATGGATCCCTCCACCTGAAGGTGCGAGAAGTCAAGTCAGACCCAGTGAGGGTCTAACCCACCTGTCACTCAGCGAGGCCCTGAGTAGGCAAACTCCAGCCTATCATTGAGGTTGTTAGCATAGGCATGGTTGGCACATGATATCAAGTACCTTTGCCAGTTGGTGGGGGTGGGGGGCATCTCCATGCTAAGTACTGGAAGAGTGAGTGCCTATGGCACAAGCATTCGTTGGGGAGAGAGGGTTTGCCTTATGAGACCCTACATTGCTGCCCTAGATCGCCTCAGCCAGGTTTTGGTATCAAAACACTTCCTTCTCCCACGCAAGCCTCCAGTTGTAGTTAACTTCTCATCGCTGGAGCAAAGCACCTAACCAAAGCAGCTGATGGGAGGAAAGTACCTATGGCTTACAGACTCGAGAAGAAGCTTCATGGTGGCAAAGGCTGGACATCACCTCCACCACAGCAGGTGAAAAACAACAGTAGAAGAGTGAGGCAAGCTCTGGCAAGAGAGAACTGGAGGTGACACTGCTAAGCACCCCCCCCACCAGCATCATACCTCCTCTGGCAAGGCCCCACCTCCCACGCTGCCATCAGCAAGCATTCAGAACACATGAGTTTATGGGGGACATCTGATCCAAAGCACACTTCCCTAATTACCCTCACCTTGTCTCTTTAAACCCCTTCACACTGCAGAAAGGAAAACATTTCATAGACCACAGCAGCCTGAATCAAAGTCAGGGTCAAAGGCTGAGCCTCGGCATAGCATCTTCACCTTGGAGTCCTCTGCTCCTCCCCCTCTGCAGCTCTTCAGGGGCTCACTGCAGCACACACCGCTTGATCGTCCCTCGTTCTCACAGCCACGCCTTCCTCGAGAGCCCAAGGCTGGCCAGGCTGCAGACCCCGGGGAACGAAGACGGAACAGGTGAGGTCTCTCCGGCTTGGTACTCTCATATGGGGTGGCAGGAAAGCACTCTCCATTCCTGTTCTTGCCAAAACTTCCTGTGAATTGGGCCTTCTAGCTAACAGGGCACCCAGTGGTGTATGTCCTAGTGGCTCCTTTCAAGAGGCAAGATGACTTTTTGACTGACAGAGAAGAACCTCGGAGAGTCTTAAGCAAAAGCAGGCAAGCCCCATTCTGTGGGAGCACTTGGGCTCTCAGCATGCGCGATACCTAGCACGGTTCATCAAGCAGGGCCACTCCCTTTTTTCCTTTTCCTTTTCTTTTCTTTTCTTTTCGTTTCTTTGCTTTCTTTCTTTCTTTCTTTCTTTTTTTTTTTTTTTTTGATATTTTATTTGAGAGAGAGGGAGAAAGAATGGGCACACCGGGGCCTCCAGACACTGCAAATGAACTCTAGACACATGCGTCACCATGTGCATCTGGGGAGTCGAACCTTTGTCCTTAGACTTCACAGGCAAGCGCCTTAATCACTAAGCCATCTCTCCTGCCCTCTCTCTTTTCTTGGAACGCTGGATGAAACACATCCATGACCCTTGAAGGTTTCTGTAGGCTGTCTCCAACTTGATTGTGCCCTTATTTGGGATCCCACTGGAGCTAGTGTTTCAGCATCCCTGTGAAGGGGAAATAGGAGAAAGCTAGCTTTCATTAGGCAGCTTCAGTTAAGATCTGAGGTCCCTGGAGTACTGATGCCACACACCCCGCCCCACCCCCAGCTTGGTCTCATAGAGACTCATCTACAACAGCTGCAGTGCACCCTGCTACCCACAGGTTTCCCCTCCCCCGTCCTCCCCCTCTGCTATTCTCCCTTAAGCCACCACCATATGCCCTCTTAACTTTTTTCCATGGGGAAGCTCAGAGCAGATGCTCTTCTAAATTTCCCTACATAAGCACCTAGGTCCTATTTCCCACGTGCTGATGGCTCTGCTCCAGCCTCCTCCTGCAAAGACCTCCGTTTCTCTTCAATGACTCTCACGGATGAAGCTGTGCTTTCCACGTGAACACGTGTTTCCTACTTTCCACGTGCTTACGACTCTGCTCCAGCCTTCTTCCTACATCCCAGTTTCCCTTAAACAAACCCCACAATTTGTGATTCCTCCCTAAACAAACACAATAATTCATAATTTATCTTCTCGAGTACATGTTTATCAAGGCTTTGTTAAAAAAATAATGGGACAGGACTCAAAATTAGGGTTCATAAATTTGGAGGATCCCTCCTAAACTCCAAAATCCTGCATCATTTGGACTACACTGCAACTTAGCAATGTGCTTGTCTCTCTACTCCCCAGGCAGCCTTTGCCACGCTTCGCCCTGGAGTGAGAACCCTTTCCAGTCATGGACCCACGTTAATCATATTTAAGCCCGTAGCACACAACAACGTGCCAGCTTAGCAGATGCTCAGTAAATGCTCAATGAATTACACTACCATTACTCAGCTAGATCAGAGCCAAGACAGTAAAATGGGCTTTCCTTTGCACGTGAGGAGGCAAGGATTTATTGAACCTGGCGCCATGAAGGGTACAGGGGTATAAAAGTGAACCGGAGGCGCACAACCCGCCCCTTGCAGAGTTAAAGGCTAAGTCGCGGGGGGGGGGGGGGGGGGGGGGGGGGGGGGGGGGGGGGGGGGGGGGGGGCAGGAGGCATCAGACCATCAGACACGGGAACAAACTGCGGCCCAGAGCAGGGGTATCTGGCCCAAGAAAGGCTTCTGTGCTAGTCTTGAGGCAGATTACCGCAAGCATCCATTCCACACTACCCTGGTCCTCACTCTAGCGTATAGTGAAGGATTCCAGGCAGGTCACTTGGGGGTAGAGATGAAATCAGGGCACGCAGCGTCTCTTCACCAGTGCGCAACAAGCCAGGCCAGCAACCAGCACAGGCCTATCGCCTCTTATTATTTTTGAGACAAGGTTTCATGTAGCCCGGGTCGGCCTCAAGCTCACTATGTAGTCCAGGCTGTTCTTGAACTCCCAATTCTCCTGTCTCTACCTCCAAAATGCTGGAATGATAGACATGTCAAATGCAGTTGCTATGGATAGTCTAATATTTAATGCATCATTAAATATTATGTTCGTAGATGTAATCTAGGACTCAACTCCGCAAGGGCAGCAGAAGGAATGCCATGGACTAGTGTGCCCTGCCCAGAATTGGGGGCTAAGGATGGACAGTCTGTGCTTTGCACAAAGATACCTAATGAGAAGGCCAAGCTGGGAGAGAAATCCAACACGTGTTTTCATTGACAGTCCATGGGCCTGCTTGAAGGCTCTGTGGGGTCCAAGAAAGGCGCTGTAGGCCTGCCAATCACTGACAATCGGGGGCCCCGCATCAAGGCTCTGTGAGGTTCAAAGAAGGCACCACAGGTCTACAAAGCTCTGCCTTTATCACCACAGAGAAAGCCTTTCCCTTAAAGAGACCCCCTAAGCTAGCTAAGGCCAGTCCCTGCTACCGCAGGCTAGCTGGATGACTGAGGGGTGGGTATTAGGAAGAAATCGGCGCCCTCCCTTAGTTGGAGATTTAGATGGGTGCCCAACCCACTGCGCTTCAAGGTTCAGCGGCAAAATCCGAAACGCGCATGCGCGTTGAGGATGGCCGTCACCCTCGCAGGTCCTCCTTATCGCACATCCATCGCATTTAGCTCTAAGCTAAACCTGACCCTGACCCTACACTACCCACATCTTTTTAAGCCTTTGGCCACCTTCTTCTTCCAAAAGAAAAGGAAAAAAGCGCCCCCTACATCCCCGTGTCAAAGCGGAGCAGGAGGAGAGCCCGCGATTCCCGGGCTCCGCGCCCGCTCACTCCCGAGCTCTGATCGGGTACGTTGTTTTGACTTTCTCCTTTGAACTCTTCCCACCGGCAGACGGGAGATACCGAATTAAAGCACACACAAGTTGGAGACGACGAGCTGCGGGCACCACCCCCCCAACCCTCCCTGCCGCCCTCCCTGCATCCCGGGGCTCCGCTCTTACCCCCCGAACTCCGCAGACCTCGGCAGCCCGCGGAGACCGGTGCTCGCCTCCAGCGGAGAAGCGCTCACCCAAAATCGGCCGCGCCGCTTTTTGTTCCGCGCCCCTCGGCAGAGGTGTCTGGGCCCTGCCGACGATTCAGCGAAGGTTTTCTAACCCATGGATCCTCAAAAGCGTCGCCCCTAACGAGAACAAGCCGCACAGACACACAGTCTCCCCGGGTCTCCTCCGCTCCGTTCCGTGCTCGCTCGAGCTTCCCGGCTTCTTCGCGCTCGCTCGCGCTCGCTCGCCCTCTCGCCCTCTCGCTCGCTCTCTGCCCTCCTTCCTCGGGACACAGGGGCCCCATTAAACGTTCTAGTGTTTAATGTGGTTCCTTTAAATGACTTCTCAAGTTTTCGAGTTCCGTGTAGAATTGGATTTTACTCTTCGGTCTGTGGTTTTGGTTCGCGGCTCCGCGCCGTTCATAAGCGCTCTTTCTCTCCACCTAGCGGACGCTGCGAGCAGCACTGGCTCAGCACCCGGCGCTGGCCTCGGTCACCGCCAGGCGTCTGCCGACTGCGCGCCGCGGAGAACCGGCACCTGAGCCCAGGCTTAAGCTGATACAGCCAAGCTCGTGACCTTTGGCCTGATGACCTCACCTCCAGCATAATTTAAGAGGTGAGGACCTATTGGTGTATCATGATATGTGCCAAAAGAAAGAGGGGAAATGACCTTCCAGCTTCCCCTGGAGAGGAATATGGAGAGCGCCGCACGTCTGAACTTCGAGATGACCTTGACCCTCGGCGGCGCGTCCCACAGAAAAGGAATTTCCGCCCGCACCAAAGCAGAGACGGCCAGGACAGGCAGACGGCATGCTTCCGCCAGGCTGTGGCCCTAGATCCCTGTCTTCTCTGAGACACCGCGCGCGTAGATTGGCCCGTGCGCCTCTGGATACAGAAGCACTGCATCCACGCTCACCCCAGATAAGGGCCTATACGGAGAACGGATTCCAGGGGGAGGTATGCGGCACCTCCTTCCCAGGCAGATCCATGTGGAGACAGGGTAGGCAGTCTGCTCTGCATCCGCAAGCCTCTTAGGTTGGGAATATTCTGCATGAAGCCTGTGTCTCACATGAGCTTTTGAGGGTCTCTGGTCATTCCATGCCAGGAAGCCCTCTGATGTGTGCATGCCGATAAATGCTCAAGTGGTACCGACAGACAAGCACACCTGGACTTCCCAAGGCAGCCTACAGCGTATCAGAGAGCATTCCAGAGACCAGCACTCTGAGGCATCAGGAAGGCAGAGGCTCCAAGGACCCGCCTGCATGAACCCTAGAAAGGCAGTCAACAAATATTACCAGGTAATGTTCTAGGTGCTGGGCATCCTACAATGCAGTTTCCCCGTCGTTCCAAAAAATTCTCTAGCTGTAACAAAATCCACAAAAGAATTCATGAATTTTGAATCGTAAGTGGAATACAACTGCCATTATTACCCGTGTGGTAATGATTAGAACACCTTCCTTTATGTGAATATCAACTGTCTCCCTTACATCCTGTGGTTTGAGTTCTATTCCAAAGTTTTCCTCCGTGGTGCAACTCTCACAAAGTTTCTTGGCTTTCGTTCTCCAGGCAGAGTGTTCTTAGTTCTTTCAACCTCTCCTCCCCTTGCATAATTTCTGCAATTTCTTTTACCTTAAACAACCTGTCTCTGAACACACTCAATGCCTGTCAAAATTCTAGTGCCCACTGCACATCAAAAATCTCTGAAATAACTTTACATACCCCCTTTAACCTAAGCTGCTGTCACTCTTGGTTTAAGAATCTGTTTTATTTTACAGATGGCAGAACCAAACAGAGGAGAGCCAAGATCCATCGGTAAGACAGGAAGATAGCCAATTGCCCACCCAAAGACTTACCTCCTCTGCCACATCTGTCAGGGCTCAGAAGAAATTTCAGAGGAAACAGCAACATGAACACTGTTCTTACTGCTAGCCTGACAACCAGCTCCAGGGTGATGGTGACAGACATGGTGATCAGTCAAAACCTATCAAAGCAGAAATCCAGAGGCCACAAAGAACTCCACACTAAATCAGACTGACAACAGACCTGTCATGGCTCAGGGAACACTGCAGAAGAGGGGGTGGAAAAATTGTAAGAGCCACAGAGTGGTAGGAATATCCTGAGGCATGGTCCCTGCCCTACCACCCCAACTGACTGAGGCCTTCCTGACCCCACAGTGAATATCATAACCCTACTGAGGAGGGCCCCTAGGGTAACAAGAGTCAGAGTGAGGGAATAAAAGAGTATAACCTGCTATATATTTAATAAAATAGAAATAAAATTTTAGTCCCCCAAAATTGAATATGGTCTCCAAAACATCATTTGACTAAAACCTAAGAAATCAATAGTTCCACAGAGTCTTGGGCTTCTGTTAACATTTCTCTCCTGTGTTGTATCCGTAGCCATCATAGCACGCTGTCGTCCTGCTCTGAACTAGTGATCATGGAGAAGCCGCATGTATTTCTCACATGGTTTCCTGCCAAGGCAATCTCCCCTACTTTGTGCTTTTGCAATTTGTATTTTCACATTAATGCCAAACTTTACATTTTGGCCTGTTAAAATGTGTCTTATTGGTTTTGACCCGACATTCCAACCTGTCAGCCTCATTCCGGGTCCTCATTTTGTCACCTCTGGTATTAAGTGTCCCTCCCAGATGTGTGACATCTATGCCTTTGGTCAGTATGGCCCCTGAATTTTCATCTAGTGATGTCAGGCAGAATTGAGGATGGATTCTTTTGCAGTCTCTACAAAACCTCCCTTGAAGGTGACATTCACTGCAGTGTGATGGCATGTCCCCTTTAAGAAGTGGAGAGGAGCATGGAGCAGTGCTCTGAGTTAATACCCAAAGGCTTCCTCTGACTCTTCCTCAGTCTCCCCATCTGCTTCCACCTTACTGTTCTCTCCTGACACCTGCCCCTGTGGGTCTTCCTGAACACCTCACTTCCACCCCATCTATGTAGCCCCATGATTATCTCTACTTCACCATGTGTCCCTATGTGACAGGCTTAAGTCTTGTCAGTCCTTATCCTGACCACTCATAGGCTGTCCCACCCACAGTGTCAAACTTTCACCCCCAGTCAAGCCCCTGGCCCAAGCCACTGTGTGACTTCCCTCCTCACCACCCTGTCCCAGTTCAACACATGGCTGTGACATTCATCCAGTGCTCAACGCGGGATTCAGCTGTTGAGCCAGCTGCAAATATATAAAATCCCTGCTTTCACCCAACTCACATTTCACTATCTTAGCCATAGGGAAACCATGAGAGACACGACAAACCCTAGGCTGATATCAGAACTTCCAATGTTTATGGCATACACCTGATCCGCAAGCATGGTAACCTTATCAAATGAGGAAATGAGGTTAGTTTGGAATAACTTGTGCTCTGTGAAGTCATTTTGCTTGCAACTGACCACCACATTCCTTCCTAAATGCTCACCCACCATCTGCGTTTTAATCCTTCCTGCTCCCAGTTGTCAAGGATCTACCTCAAACTTACTGGTTTGGAGTTTCCAGAAATTATCTCTTTAACCCTATGTGGAAATCAAGATGATCTATGCCCAGTGCCTGATTCTGGACCCAGTTTCAATTCTCCACAATTAGTGGAAGGTTCCCAACAGTGGCTCCCAATGCCACCAGAACATTCCATGCCTAAGGATGTGAGTCAGCAAGCCAATTACTTAAACCCACTTAAATGTGCTTATTGCCCCCTTCCTATCAGATCTTCTTATCTTCCTTAAGCTCTTAGACAATCAGAACATCTTGGATTACACAGAACAGAAACCCCAGGTTTAACTGGCTTAAACAGTAAGGGAATTTGAGGAAAAAAAAAAATGATGTGATCAGTACAAGGGTTTCTGCGTTAGTTACTTCCATGGGTGGATTACATCTTCGAGGATATGTCTCTACCATTTTGCTTTACCAACTTCAAGGTGCGCCTTTAATTCATGTTCACAAAATGGTGTCTGCAGTTCCTATGCCATACAAACCCAACCACAGCCAGCAGTAAAAGGACTATTGATTCTATACACTTCTTTCTAGAAGCAAAGACACATTTCCAGAACCCTTGCTTAGAAGAGTGTTCCTCACATCTTATTAGTCAGAAGTAACTCTCATCCTATCCTGAGGCTAAGATGGTGTTAGACTGCCATACTTCAGGCATGGTGGGAAGCACTGCCCTGAAACATCAGTAGTCTGCCAACAGAAAGAGAAGTCACCACTGAGTGGGCCATCCCTGTGTCTCCACAGTGCTTGTCCTTCCTGTTCTATTTTGAGGTCCTTATAGTGTTTTCAACTTCTTTCCTTGTTTACCTAACATCACCTTGTTTTGCTCAAGCAGTGGGTCTATGCTCACAGTTTTTCATTCATTTGAGCCTCCAAAGGCATTGTACTATCCTTAGAAAGTCTCTCTATCCAGGAGATGAAGCAATGGTTCAGTGAGCAAAGCCCTTGCCACACATCCTTAGAACCACATACATGCTGGGTGGGCATGGCAGTGCACCCGTAATCCCAGCCCTGGGAAGAATAAAGAGAGACTCTTGACTAACAAGATTAGCCAAGTTGGTGAGCTCTGGGTTAAGAGCTCTGGTGCCTCAGCAAATAAGGTAGAGCTGGACATGGCGGTGCACACCTTTAATCTCAGCACGCAGGATGCTGAGGTAGGAGGATTGCTGTGAGTTCGAGGACAGCCTGAGACTACATTGTGAATTCCAGGTGGCTGGAGAGAGACCTTATCTCAAAATATCAAAAAAGTCAAAAAAGAAAGAAAGTATTCATAAAACATTCAACATCAACTTCTGGTCTCCACATGCACGTACAAACACATGTGTGCCCACACTCATGTAAGCACACATATACACACCCATGTATACCACACATGTGCAAAAAAATAAATAAAAGACTCCCTCTTTAAACAAGTCTTTTCTGAATCTTGCCCTACCGTCACCGTTCCCAAAGGCCCAGTCTACTCCTTGGTGACTTCCCTCAGGACCCCACTGGCCATAGGTCCTCTGGAAGTCAGGACTCACCACAGAGCAACCTGTGTGGCTTTCTGTGGCTTAAGTCACTCCCCAACCATACACATATACACACACACACACACACACACACACACACACACACACACACACACCATGCACACTTTTCTCCTTGTTGTGATCAGATCTGACTATATAGCTTTACAATGTCTTTGCTGGTAATATCCTACCTTCCTTTATGAAGTCACTGGCCACAGACCAGACTTCTCTATGAATGTTTAAAATGGGTTATTTTTCCAGGAATCCCATTTCCTTTGTGGAGCTGCTCCTCACACTAACCCTTGCCCTACCCTCCATCACTAGGGGGTCACTCACAGTCCGCTATCCCTCTTGTAACAGTGATTAGTCCAAAGAAACCAAAAATGCCAATGAGAGATCTAGCATGGTGGGAAAATAGAGCCCATGAGAGATGAGGGGCACTTTTCCGCCTGTGTAACTAAAGTGGGCAGATAAACCTCTGAAATTGTAGGAAGGTTCCTTTCCCACCTCTGCAAGTGCCTTTGCCTGGGACCAAAGGATGGCTTTAGTGTCTGAAGCCCTCACCCAAAGGCTTCCAAGTCACAAACCTCCAGCTGCTTCCCCCCTTTGCTTGCCACTGAAAGCACCCTGATTAATATGCCTGCACAAAGTCTGGAACACCTGTTCAACCATGACCCATGGCTCCCTTCTTCACTGTCCCAATCTCCAATAAACATAACTTCTCTGTCCCGTGGTTCCCATGGCACCAATGGAAGGAGCAAGCTTGCCCCTGGATATGCAGTATGTAACGACCAGCTCCTTCCTGATTCCTGTCTTTTTGTCATGCAAGGTGAAAACAGTTTTGCCAGCAATGGAGACCCTGTCTCAAGCAAGGTGGAAGGAGAGAACAAAAATACTGAGGTTGTCCTCAGACCTCCACATATGCAGAGTAGCACATATGTGCCTCCCCACACATACCACACACACACACACACACACACACACACACACACACACACTTTTTAAAAATCATATACACAGTCCATAAGCACTTGCTATACTGCAAATTTCCTGGACATAGATCTCCATTTTCCATCCAGGACAGCTTGAAAAGACTACTTGACCTTTCTAATATTCATTTCCTCACCCATAATATGAGGAGAAGATTAATCTGTGTCTTTTAAGGCCATAGTGAATCTTAAATGATCTATTGCACACATAGAATTTTGATGTCGCCCTCTAAGTTAAAAATGCAATCAACGTCCACAGTGATTGTTACCATTCTTCTATTTATCACTCAAACGGTCTAATCTATTCAGGCAGATCCATTTTCATGCTCCTTGTGTATAGTCTTTATTAGAAGCGTGTGTGTGTGTATGTGTTTGCGCATGCATGCAGGTACATGCATGCACATGTGGTCACATGTGGGTGGAGGCCAGAGATTGTCCTCTGGTGGTGTTCCTCAGGCTCCATCCACCTCTTCTGAGACAGGGTCTTTCATCGGCCCAGAGTTCACCAAGTGGGCTGCACTGGCTAGCCAATGTGCCCAGGAATCCGCCTGGCTCTGCCTCCCCAATGCTGGACTCACAAGCCTGCACCACCACAGCTGGCTTTTTCACATGGGTATGTGGGTTCAAACTCGGGTCTTCATGCTCGCATGATAAGCACTTTATCAACAGAGCTGCCTCCCCCGCCCCGTAACTATGTCCTGAAAACCATCCACACACTCCCATTGCCAGACATGCACCATCCCACTAAGCACCCAGCTCTCCATCACCATCGTCGCCTCTTCAGCTACATGTCTGGTTGCCCTTACTTTTCCTTGCTTGTGTTTTGAGAGGGTCTTACTCTAGCCCGGGCTGACCTGGAACTCACTCAATCTTCCTACTGCATCCTCTCGTGTGCTGGGAACCAGCCACCATGTCCAGCTGGCCATCTTTATTTATTAGTATTTAGTGTAGATTCCCTGGCTTCCCTGTTACCTTTACACAGAAATGTGGCTCTGAGCTTTTCCTGTGTAGGCCATGCATGCAGCCTACAGATCGTGACACCGTTTTCCTTACTCACCACATTGTCCTGGTGTAAAGCCATCCTCTCACCCTTGGTTTCTACAAGAAAATACTCACACAGACCATCTATAAGCACAGCAGAAATACAATTTCACATGTGCATGAAGCCTCCCTGTTCTCGGAAGTCCTCGCCCGCACTGTCATGTATGTTTGCCTTTGGCTCCTCACTACCTTTTATTCTCCTCTTGCTCCTCTTGGCTCGCTCTCTAGCTCTCTCACTCTCTCCCTCTCTCTCTCTCTCTCTCTCTCTCTCTCTCTCTCTCACACACACACACACACACACACTTGCCTCAGATTCCTGTTTTTCTACTAACACACAAAGGTTTTGGCTGATGCCCCCCTCCAGTTCATGTGAGGTTGTCATCCTACCTTTAACTTCAAAATGCTTATCTGAGAATTTTTTCTTAAATAAAATAGTTTATTTTCATCAAGAAATTCTGGTAGATGACATACAAATGTTTTCCTTCACTCATATAACATATGGTTTTGTCTGAGCTTTCTCTCCCTCAGTTTAAAGTATGTTGACCATATATTCTTCTTGGGTTTTACAGTAGGAACTTCATACTAGATGTTGTATGGACAGAACACTCAACCAAAGGCAATTTGTAGGAGAAAAGAGTGGGGGTTTTATTTGTTTGTTTTGGCTTACAGTCTCAAGGGGAAGCTTCATAACGGCAGAGGAATAGCAGTAGAGCAGAGGCTGGACATCACCTCTTGTCATAGCAGCTGGCAGGAAGCAACAAGAGAGTGAGCTGAGCTCTGGCAAGAGGGAAGCTGGCCTATAGCCCCCACAAGCACCCCATTCAGCAAGTCTCCACCTCCCAAATTTCCACCAGCTAGGGAACAAGCACTAAAAACACATGAGTTATGGGGGGACATCTGATCTAAACCACCATACCAGATAACCCCTCAGTTATGATACATGATGGTCCCAGATACAAAGTCCTGTTTCAGGTCGTCATCTGTGGAAGGTTGAGTCCTAGACGGAACTTCTAGCTGGAAGCTCCAATTGTAAGAGAGAAAAGAAAGTGAAATAGATGAATATGCCTTCATGTTGCTTAGACTTTTATACACGATATTTAAAACCCAGAGGTTGTTGGGATCTAGACCCCGGCATACTGTATCAGTGACTTCTGTACGACTCAGCAAAAATCAGATACTAGCTGACAGCTCTGATGGTTTCCAGCATGTCCTTCATCACAGCTAATGCACAGTCAAGACAGAATATTTTCCAATTCCTTACTTGGAAGCACCACTCACTCACAGGATCCCACGTCACATGTCAGGATAGTGTTTGTCACCATAAGGCACCTGTCCCTCCTTACAATAGAGGTCCCTCCTCTACTCGTTCATGTCCGTCAGCATGGTGACTGGGTGACTCTCTGGGTAGGATTTCTTTAGAACATCTAGAATGACTGTCTTTGATACTATACTCTGTGATGGTCAATATTTGCCAACTTGGTAAGATTTCAGGATCACCTAGGGGACACACCTCTGGGTGTGTCTGTGAGGGTGTCTCCAGGGAGGGGAGAAGACCCTCCCTCAACAGGGAGGCATGTGGGATCCCCGATGGAATACAGGAGAAAGCAAAGCTGAATACTAGCTAGCATTCATCTCTCTCTGTTTCCTGACTGCTAATGCAATGTGACCAGCCACCGAAGGTTCCTGCTACCACAGCTAGGAACATGTTCACCTCCATGGCTTCCTCATCAAACTGTGAGCCAAAATAAACACTTCCTTACTCAAGCTGCCTTTGGTAGATAGTTTGTCACAGTAGCTGTTGTAACAGACCCTGATAGAGAGGCAATCTGAGCACGCTCATGTGTCATCATGGTAGAGAATAAAATTGTGCCATCCAAAAAATCACCAAAAATAGGTTACAGGGTCAATAAAACAAGTAGACCTCTTGAGTCTGGACTCTAAAGGAGGAGACCACAAAGGAATGAAGACCCAGGCTTTATAAAAATTTTTTTTATTAATTAGTTATTTGACAGAGAAAGAGGGAGAGAGAGAGAGAGAGTGGGTATTCCAGGGCCTCTAGCCACTGCAAACAAACTCCAGACGTATGTGCCCACTTGTGCATCTGGCGTATGTGGGTCCTGGGGGATCGAACCTTGGTCCTTTGGCTTTGCAGGCAAATGCCTTAACCACTAAGCCATCTCTCTAGCCCAACACAAGCTTTTATACATGTGCAGGTGACCGGGATGGGGCAACCCAGAGTATCTTATCAAACCTTCCTCTTATAGCTGGAGTGAACCTAATTGGCTAACTGTGGTTATCACAGCTTCTCTATGCAAGTGAAGTAACCCAACCCCTGTCAGCTGATGCACCACAGACCTATGGAGAACATTGCCAGAGCAGTGTGGGTTCCTAACCCCCACCCCCAGGGCAGCTTCATAGACTGCCCTGATTCTCAGTCTTTTTCACAAAGTCTAAGCCTAAGTTGTATCTGGTACAAGAGACTCAGATGTGTCTCTAAGATGCTCCAGGGTCCCATTGGAGTTTATTTATTCACAGGAGAGGCTGACATGGACTCCCAAGAAACTGATCACTGTACAGGAACAAGAAATTAGGCAGTTAGGCAGAGGATCAGGGCCTAAACAAACCCGTATGCTCAGAGGAAGGGTGACTGTAACTTAGCATCGCCTCCTCCTCTTGGATTTGTTTCTTGGCCAGCCTCTCTCATGGGCTCATGCCTAGATCCTCGGAAACAACAGACTTTGCGTAAAAAGTTTCTAAGAAAAATAATTAATATTTCTGAGATTCTGTTTGAAGTCAGGCTTCCTGTCCCAGAATAGAGCAAAAGCTAGTCTTCCTCCCAACTTGTACTGCAGCAGATGCGAGTATTTTGTTACACCCAGAGATGAGTCCCTGAGTGGAGATATATAGTAGCCAACCTTGAGATGACTCTTAATGAGCCTGTACCTCCTAATACCCACATCTCAAGTCATCTTCTCCCACATTACACCCTACTTCATCTGTGTAACTAGGAGAAGGCAATATAAGGTGTCGTTTCCATAACTAAGAAGCAATGTAACTTCCCCTGTTTGGTCTGTGATTCACTCACTCTAAGGGGGCCAGCTGCCACATGATTAGGATACACTGAAGTCCCAGTAGAGAAGTCCCTGTGGTGAGGAACCCAGGGTTCCTGCCAATAGCCCTTGAGGAGCAGAGGCCTCCATCCAATAGCCATGTGAATGCACCATCTTGGACAAGTTTCCTCCAACCAGCGCCAGCATTTTCACAGTAACCTCTGAACAAAGCCTGAGCCAGAACCTTCCAGCTAAGCAATTTCTGGATTCCCAGCCTTCAGTAACAGATGAGATGAAAATACTATTCTAGCTGTGAGATTTGCAGGGTAAATTTATTATGCAACTATATATATTGGTGCTAGAAGTCAGGTACTTTCACTAAAAAAAAAAAATTTAAAAATGTAAGATTGGCTTTAGAAACAAGCAGAACAATTTGAGGAAGTTGCTAGTAAATGTTTCAAGAGCTTAGACAAAGCTGTAGATGCAAGATGACCTTCAGGGAAGCTGTGGGTGAGAAGTGAATGAAAATGAGAAAAAATTGTACTGGGAAAGAAAAGGGAGATCTCTGTTATGGTATGGCAGAGAGATTGACAACAGCAACACCTGCAGTTGTGTGCAAAGACCTGGACATAGCAACCTTCTTCTAAAGCTGTATGTTAAAGGTGGCACCAGGTGGGCTGGGGAGCTGGCTCAGCGGCTAAAGCGACCACCACATGGTTCTGAGTAGTCAGACTCTGCATAGGAGCCAGAAGCTGCGGCAGACTTCTGCAATCCCATGTGCCTAGGTGGAGAAGAGTGATAGGGACAGAAGTCCCTATAAACCCACAAAAGCAAGGTAGAAAGCAAGAACTGGCCCAAAGGTTGTCCTCTGACCTCCACAAACATGTCATAGCACATGTGCACCCCACACCCACACAAACACACACACATATACTTGCACACCAAATAAATCAATGAAAGATGCCACCTGCTTTTTTCCTACTGCTCAGAACAAAATGTGAGGGAAAGCATATCATGGAAAGGGGCCATGAAATACAATGAAGTTGGGACTTAGCAGTCGAGATTGCTCAGCCTCTCGGGATGGCATCTGAGGCATGGAATGGCTTTTATACTATGATGAATTTCAGAGCAGGTCCAGGGAAATGTGGTCAGATGATGAAGCCAGCAGTAGGTCAGTAAGACCCTTTGTTATAACCTCAGAAATCTCTAAGGCCATACATGGTCAGACACAAACCTCTCTAAAAGAAAATGTGGTCAGGTATGGTGATACATGCCTGTAATCCCAGCATTTTGGATGTGGAAGCAGGAAGATCAGGAGTTCAAGGTCGTCCTTGACTAGGTAATGAGTTCAAGCCCAACCTGGGCTATAATGAGACCCTGTTTCCAAAAGGAAATGTAGGGCTGTGGTATAACTGAGTGGTTATACACACTGCTTCACATGCATGAGGTCCTAGTCTCAGATCTTAGTACCACAAAACAAACAAAAAAGCTGTATGTGCCTCACAGATACTCTCAGCTAGACAACAGAAATCCTAAGGATGTTGTCTCTCAGCCATTTCAGCAGAAGTTCATAGATTATCTATCTCAAAAACAAAAAGTTCTGGCATGACTTTTGGTCAAAGGAATGAATCCAAAATAGCTCAGATGAAACCCTCAAGATTTTAAAGAACATCAGTATCTTAAACAGATAGAACTATACAAAATGAAAAAAGGATCCTAGCTGGGCATGGTAGCACACGCCTTTAATCCCAGCCTTCGGGAGGCAGAGGAAGGAGGATCACCATGAGTCTGAAGCCACCCTGAGACTACAAAGTGAATTCCAGGTCAGCCTGAGCTAGAGTGAGATCCTACCTTGAAAAAAAAAACAGAAAAGCAAAAGGATCCTTTGGACCTTCACACACACACACACACACACACACACACACACACTCACACACACAAGTACACACATACCCATGCATCTGCAAAGAACAGGTTGAAAAGACTAGGTGGCTGCAAACAAGACCACCTCTCATAGGAAAGGAAGGTTGAGACAAGGGAATTGCTAACATCTCAGAGGGCAAGCAGAGTCATGTAACATTACTCCCAATCAGGAGTAAAAACAAGTGTGTGTGTGTAAAGTGTGGTATGTACTATGTAGGATGCATCACATGTGTCCTGGTGTGTGTGTGAATGTGTGTGTAGTGTGGTATCTATGATGTATGGTGTATGCACATGTGTCCTGGTGTGTTTGTATGTGTGTGTGTAGTGTGGTATGGATAGTGTATGCACATATGTCCACGTGTGTGTGTGTGTGTGTGTGTGTGTGTGTGTGTGTGTGGTATACAGTGTGTATGGAGTATGCACATATATCCAGATGTGCATGCCCCATGCATATGTGTGCAAAAGCCAAAGACAAACATCACTTCTCTCGTGGGTCAGCTGTGAATTTCCTTTGAGTTTGGTCTCTGCACTGGGGTCTCTGGACCCCACTCCTAACAGAGTATGGTTGTTACCATGCCCAGCTTTCTTCATGGGCTCTGGGGAGTCAAAGGTGGCCGTCGCTGGCCCTGGAGGCCCTCTCACTTAAGCAGAAAATGCTCTTAGCTCTAGAGCCACCTTCCTAGCCCAAACCAAATCTTACCAAAGAGCCTCCAGCATTCTTCTAATGATCTTAGAGTTGTTGTGTGTAGGGGTTTGAATCAGATGGCCCTCATAAACTCGTGTGTTTTAAATGCTTGGCCCCTCACGGGTGGCGGTGTTTGAGGTAGAGCCTTGTTAGAGGAGGTGTGTCGTTGGGAGTGAGTTTAGGAGTGTTCCAGCCAGCTCTCCCTTGCTGGAACTCGCTCACTCTCCTGCTGCTGTTTTCTACCTGATGTGGCGGTCGTGGTGTCCAGCCTCTGCTCATGCTGTGCTCTCTCCTGCCCTTGTGAAGCTTCGCTTAGAGACCATAAGCCAAAAGAAGTCCTTTGCTCCCGTCAGCTGCTTTGTTCAGGTGCTTTGTACCAGCAGTGAGACGGTAACCGCAGCTCCGTAGACCAGCTTCCTGCCAGCACTTTCCCATGTTTGAACATGAATGTCCTTGATGCATTTATGTCATCATTACATTTTAAGTGTGTATTCACAGGTCCCAATTGAGTTCAAGGACTCAGAACTAGGGCACTTTTATCTGAAGATGTTGTGGAGTTCAAGATGATGCTGTGATAACACGACACTTGGGAAAGGGTGACTGCATTTTGCATGTGGGACTATAAGCAACCTGCATGCAGAGGGTGGGTTATGCTGGTTTTGAAATACCCACATACCCTTTTTACTCCTCCCTTTGAGAGTTGGAAGCTATTTTCCCCCTTAGGCTTACTGGCTCAAGTTTAATGAAGAGAATCAACTGGCAGTCAGAAAAAGGAGGATCACCATGAGTTTGTGGCCACTCTGAAACTATATAGTGAATTCCAGGTCAGCCTGGGCTACAGTGAGATCCTGCCTCAAAAAAAAAAAAAAAAGAAAGAAGGATAGAAAGAAAGAAAGAAAAAGGAAGGAAGGAAAGAAGAGGCTGGGGAGATTGCTTAGTGGTTAAGGTGCTTGCCTACAAAGCCAAAGGACCCAGGTTCAATTCCCCAGAACCTACGTAAGCCAGATGCACAAGGTGATATATGAGTCTGGAGTTCGTTTGCAGTGGCTAGAGGCCCTTGCGTGCCCATTCTCTCTCTCTCTTTCTCTCTCTCTCTCCCTTCTCTGTCTCTCAAATAAATAAATAAAATATTTTTTTAAAATGATTTTAAACAGAAGATGCCATAAATAATAGAATTCTAGAAAGAACTTTTAATAAGAAGCTCAAAACTAGGGAGATGGCTCCGTGATTAAAGGTATTACTTGCAGAGTCTGCTGACCTGGGTTCAATGCCCCAGGACCCATGTAAAACTGCTTGTGGGTCAAGACTTATTTGGAGCAGCAAGAGACACTGTCTCAAAGAATGTGGAGCACAGACAATTCCTCTGGCCTCTATACATATCCCACACATATCCACATAACACACATACCTATATATATATACACATATATACATAAAATAATAAGTAAATAAGGGAGCTATGGGTAAAGCTACTCTACCAGACATCATGGTGAAGCTTTAATGAGACAAAGGAATGTGACATGCCCCACAGTGCACTTGAAGCTCAGCATCAGGTCTCCCTAACCCTGCCGCCGTGGTCCATAAACACAGATATGCCAAACAGACTCCTTGTGGCCATCCAGTTTTCAGACTACATGCTATGACATCCCGAAGACATACTACAGCGTATTAGAGATATAAAGGGAGCCTAGAGGCCATCTATCCCCCTAGTCACTCATTTTAGAGGAAGGAAAGTTGAGGTCTTAGAAGGGTTACAGGAGGCAAGAAAGCGCCACATCTGGTGAGTGGCCATGTCACACTGGACTTGAGCCTTCCTTTAGCTTTCACCCTTGCACTCTCCACTCTGGCGGTAGAGTCCTGCCATTGGTATTTGCCCGCACACTGGGGGGAAGGGGTGTGGGGACAAACAAACAAAAAGCAGACACTACGAAAGGGATCGCTTTAATCAGCGCAGACGCGGGGAGGCATGGCTGTGGTGTTAGGTTGGGGGGGTGGAGTTGAGTGGGGAGTTCCAGGCCACTGACTGTACCAGGCTCCATGTTCCAGATGTTCTTTGTCACGGGGGCCCATCCTCAAGACATCTGTCACCAAGGCTGAGGAGCATGCCTTGCTTGGATAGCATCCTAGGGGACTGAGGATGGGTGGGAGCTTCCTAGAGAGAGAAGCTGGGTTTGGTGCCAAGATCCCCTGGGGATTCACGAGGAGTTAAACTTGGAACATGCGATGGATGGTCAGAACTTAGGTCACTTGACCTGACCTGTTGTGTGTGACCTTGGGTCTCTCCTGTAACCCTTCACAGCATCCATTTCTTCAGTTGCACGAAAATAATACCACCTGTTATCATTCAACCTCAAGGACACGCCAGTCTAACCCCAAAATTCACAGCTAAGGAGCTCACAGATTCATTTGTGTGAAATCCTAGGCATACGTGAGGTGATAGGGCAAAAGTGTCATGGTGTGGAATTTGCCCAGCACACCCTGCTTCCTAAGCCCCACAGGACGGGATGTTTCAGAAGCTTTTGTCTCTGGGGTCAGTGGGATTCATGGAGTCTTCAGAGCCTCTTCTGCACACAGAGCTTCACAGAGCGGCTTGGGGAAGGCCAGCATTGAAGGCAGGAGCATGTGGAGGGAGGAAGACAAGCTGGCAAGCTCTGGGGAGCCATCGCAAACATCCGGAACCCATTGCTCATGCAGGGCATGGGGCTCCAAAGGCATGCTGAGCAGAAGATGGCGGGGCTTTGTTTTATTTTTGGAGTTTGCCAAATCAAAAGAATTTGGGAAATTGTGAGAACTGCTGTGCTGAGCCGAAGCCTCTGCCAGGTTGGTGTAGGCCTGTTTATAAGTAATTCAATCTGAGGCAGGGAGGAGCCGCAAGAGTGCACCCACACACACAGACACACACACACACACACACACACACACACACACGTGCATATGCGAGTCAGCCAGCGCCACCCGTGGCAACAGGAGGCCACTCTTCCTTTGCTGTTTCCTGTGAGGGTAACACAGGCACAGGGGCTCTGGGTCAGTATCCAGTCATCTGTTGGCACCAGTATTTCCTGTGGGCTTCCTGGGTGTCAGGCAAGTGACAAGAGGTGGGGACAACATAGGGAGCCCAACAGGAGCAGGCCCTCCCTTCAAGGTTCTAACACTCTGGCGGCCCACATGGCCACATGAAGATACAGATCCTTCATACTTCTTTTCTTTATTTTTTTTTCTTTTTCTTTTCTTTATTTTTTCTTTGTTGTTGTTGCTGTTTTATTGAGGTAGGGTCTCACTCTAGCCCAGGCTAACCTAGAATTCACTATGGAGTCTCAGGGTGGCCTCAAACTCACTGTGATCCTCCTACCTCTGCCTCCCGAGTGCTGGGATTAAAGACGGGTGCCACCACCCTCAGCTTCTTTTCTGATTGTCTAGGGAAACCTTTCCCCTAGGGCAAGGGCAACACGACCACATGTCTGTTCACCCCAGCTAGGGCTCAGAAGAGTAATCAAAATATGACTGCACCAAAACCAGTTCTGGCAAACCAATGAGTTTATGAGAGTTACTTACAGAGCAGGGCGTGGGGTTGCTCACTGGAGCAATGGATGACTCAAAGACAGCTGCGTGGTGGACAAGCCCACCCCAGCACAGGCGGTGACTCAGACTCGCTGACGCTGCGCCTCTGGAGCTCACTGCACAAGTGGCAGCAGCTCAGCTGGCGGGAGACACACAAACACACGTGACTTGAGCGCAGCTCAGTCTCAGACTCTCTTCCTAGGCAGTTGTTTTCCCACTATATATTTAAGGCAGGCTCTTGCAGCCTTTTTCCCAAAGTAGTTGACTTCCTGAGTCTCTTAAGCGTCCTCTCCGTCCTCCCCCATGGAGGGGATGTTTCAGTTAGGAGGAAATTGCTATATAACACTGAGCCACATAAGCAGAGAGGGGTACGAGACAGCACTGGTGGAGAAGAGCCCCGGGAAGAAGACACAGTAGACACCCGTCGCTCCCTTCCCACCAGCCCTCCTCACATCACGCCTCCCCACTCCTGTTCTTGCTCAAGTAGCATTAGGAATCCCTTGATCTTGGAGAAGGGTGACACCTTCCCCAATATTAAACGCTGTATTACAACACGTCCAAAATGGCCATGGTCATCTATTGCCATTAGTCAGTACTTGGCCTAAGAGTATAGGCATGGGACCCAGTTCTGGCCAAACTACTGCAAGAATTCTTCTAGGCAGAGCATCCTTTTCACGTAAAAGACAGAGCCTTGGGCTGCGGAAATGGCTCAGCCTACAAGATCACTTGTGAGAGTAAGCATGAGGGCCTGGAGAGGTCTAAAACAGCATCCACATAAACAGCTGGGTTTGGCCATGGATGTTTGTAAACCCAGTCCTGTGGGAAATAGGAACCAAAGAATCACTGGAGCTCACAAAAATGGCAGTCCCCGATTCAGAGGAGGCTATCTCAAGAAAACACGTGGATGAGTAGCAAAGGAGGGACACCAAATGTTCTCCTCTGGCCTTCACACATGGGGCACATGTATCTGCACACACATATGCATATACCCCCCCACACACACACAGAGGCTTTGTTGCCATCCCCCCTTCATTCAAATGGAACATGGACAAAATGACTGGAGATGCTGAAATCCTTTTAGATCCATGAAGCAACACACTGGAAAATTCAAAAGACAAGTATGAGAAGAGCTGAGTACTGTACATTACTGAGCCACCACCCCAAAGCTGAACTTCCTTCCTCTAGACACCGGCCAGGTGAGATCAGAATGAAAAGAAAGGGGGCTGGAGAGATGGTTTAGTAGTTAAGGTGCATGCCTGCAAAGCCTACAGACCCAGGTTCGATTCTCCAGGTCCCACGTAAGCCAGATGCACATGGTGACACATGCATCTGGAATTTGTTTGCAGTGGTTGGAGGTCCTGGAATGCCCATTCTCACTCTCTCTATATATGTATGTTCCTCTCTCCTTCTCTCTGTCTCTAATAAATAAATAAATAAAAATAAAATAAATCTTAAAAATTTAAAAAGGGAGAAGTAAAATATACCCTATAGGTAGAAACTGATTTTAATTGGAATTTCCTGTTACTTACAGCTGAGTGCATTCCTAAAGCATGAGACCAAAGTGGTTACCAGTATCATCCTGTTAAAAAACCGGTTGCAGGTGACACCAGGGAAGACTTACTAAGCCATTCACCTCCAGTTGCTTATCCACCTCCAGTTGCTTGCTCTTCAATGTAAACTGGTATTAAAATTATCTTTGGAAAAGCTTAAAGATGGGAGTTGATAATGTGGGCCTGTGTGAATATATGTGTATACTTGCTTGTGGACGTGTGTGGTCGTGGGTATAGGTGTGTATAAGGGAGTAGGGGAATGCTATTTAAAAGTTGCTCTCACTTCATGTCTAATAATAAGCCTTCGACTTCCGGGAGTTGGATCTCACTAGTACATGACACGTGTTATATAACCTGCCTGTGCTTCACTTCAGTTTTCAGCAGTAGCCCTACTTTTTGGCACCATTCTGGGGACTGAAGGAATTAATACTTGGTCTTAGAATTAAGCTTTAGAACAAGTCCTGAGCACATAGGAAATACTTTGAAGATATTATAACTAATACCACCAATAATGTCACTGATACTGAGATGTTTGTGCTTTCACATTTTTAGCAAGGTATTATTTTTAATTTTTCATTGTGTCTATTCATAGTACATAGTACTATATGACATAAGGACATTTTCACACAAGTATATGTTGTACATTGCCCTTGACATACCTGAAATCACAGTGTCATACATAGATCAAAGGAAGCAGCCTGTCCTTTGCAATGTGTCTTGACATCTGCAGGATTCGGTTCAATGAAACAGGGAGCAGCGCCCGTGCTATGAAAGGGCCACTTGGCAGGAGAGTATAGAAAACAGGCGGGCACCTCACATACTAGGGAAGGGGCTTTGGGAGAGCCACCCTTCCCAGTGGCCCTTGTTTGTAGCAGTCAAAGCATGTGGTGGAGGCCTGGGCACATCTGCACACTGGACCAGCAGACCTGAGAAAAAAATCAATGCTTTTCAGGTTTCACAACAAATTTAAGAGGACGCTATAAAGATTTTCATTTTCTTACTCCAACACATGCGTAGCCTCCCTCTCCCTACATGCCCCACCAGAGTGGAGCCTTCTTCACAATCAGTGACCCTATAGCAACTCCACGTCACCCCCAGAGTCCACAACGTACGTCACAACTCCCGTCTGGTCTACAGACCTTGATCAATGTGTCCCCACATGTACCCACCACCTCGCAGAGCTGTCTCACTGCCTTGAGCCTCCTCTGCGCTCTGCCTCTTTCTCCCACCTCTCTCCTGGCTCACACTGTCCATCACTGGTTATTTCAAGATCTCAAAAGTTTTACCTTTCCCAGAATCTGGTTGGGATCACATAATACAATGGCTGTCCAGTTAGGAATATGGGTTTGAGGCAACTTCTTGGCATCCAGTGGCTCCATAGCTCATTTCTTCTTCATTCTCGATAATAATATCCTGTGGTCTGGATAGGCTGTGATTTATTTAGCCCTTCACCTTCTGAAGGACATCTTGGTTGCAATTATGAATGAAGCTGAGCTCCTTTTCTGAACTATGTGCAGAGTTGTTTTGTTTGATCTTGCTGTAGTTGACATTTATCCAGTGATACTCTTTGTGGACTTAAAGCTTCAACTCCTTTGGGAAAATACCAAGGAGCATGATTTCTGGGTCACATGGTAAAAATATATTTAATTTGATTTAAGAGGAAAAAAAAAATCCCAGGACCAGAACTGGATTACCCTCCACACAATGAGCAGTTGGCTAGAAAGATCCATGAGATCCCCAAGACAATGTAGGCCCTTGCCAAGCACTTGGTTACCCAACAAAGCTAAAAGGTAAAAGCCCTATTGCTGAAGACACCACAGGTTGCCATCTCAGGACACCGAGGGACCACATGGGGACCAAGAGGAAAGCCACACCTCTCCTGATAAACCCTCATAGCACTGGAAAGTGCTAGGGGAGCCACCAACAGCATGAAAAAGCAGGAGACCCTGAAAACTAAGCAACCCCCCAGATGCACAAGAAACACACACTTATTCAGTAGTGGCACATAGCCCATGTGGGTAACCAACTGCCCTCGAATGGACACGAAGCCTGCACAGTGGGTGTGTGCTCATATCTGGTGCTGGGAATCAAGCCAGTGCCCCATAGGTAGGAAACTCACAGCCTCCAGAGAGAAGCGCCCATTGCTCTCTGGACAAGCTGAGTGAGCATCCTCATCCAATTGTCTCTCAAAATTGCAAGCATACCCCCCCTTAATCAAAGCAGCTCTCACTCTTGGTTGGAGAATCTGTTTTATCTTACAAATGGCAGAGAAGAACCAAGATTCGTTAATACAAGGAAAGACAGCCAACTGCTTGCCACAAGATGTACCACCTCTACCACATTTATGTTCCTCTACAGGAGAAACCATAGAGGAAGCTGCAACGTGAGTATTGCTCCAAATGCTAACCCGACAACCATCTCCAGGGAAATAGGAACAAACACAGAGATGGACTGAAACACACTGTAACTGAAATGCAAAGGTAACGGTGAACTCAATAGCAAAAACAATCTGCTAACAAACCCAAGGCTCAGGAATTGTTACAGAGGACGGGGGTGGGAAAGATTGTAAGAGCCACTGGGTAGGTAGAAATATTCTGAGGCACAGCCCCACCCCCAGAAAACTAAGAGACCTAATCATCCCACAATGAATTCCAAGGACCCTACTGAGGAGGACTCTCAGGGTAATGGAGACTGAGGATAAGGGGATACAAGACTAAAACCTGTGTAAATAAAAATATATATCTATAGGGTTGGAGAGATGGTTCAGCAGTTAAGACACTTGCCTGCAAAGCCTAATGACCTGGGTTTAATTTCCCAGTACTCATATAAAGCCAGATGCACAAAGTAGTGCATGCATCTGGAATTCATTTTTAGTAACTAGAGGCCCTGATGTGCCCATTCTCTCTCTGTCTCTCTCTCTCTCTCTCTCTCTCTCTCTCTCTCTCTCTCTCCTTGCAAATAAATACTTTCACAGATAGAAAAATAGTTGGATAGATAGATAGATAGATAGATAGATAGATAGATAGATAGATAGATAGATAGATAGATAGATAGATGAAAAAAGTCACACTTCTTCCAACATGGCTGCACCACTTTGCATATCAGCACAGGCATGAGTGTTCCTGTCACTCTACATCCTCACCACCATTTGATGGTGTCCATGATCTGGACTTTGGTCATTTTAAAAGATGGGTAGTGGTCACTGACTGCTGTCCTAATTCGCATTTCCTACCTAATGACATTGACACTGAGCATCTACCAGGCCTGTTTGCCATCTGAGCATCCTCTTTGCAGAGGTGTCTGTTAAAGACTTTGTTTTTCAATCAGGCTGTTTGTTTTCTTCTCACTGAGTTTGGGAGCTCTTTGTATATTTTGGATAACAGTCCAATGATGTGTCTTTTTGAAAGTATTTCCTCACCATCTGTGACTTGTCTCATCCTCTGGACATTGTCTTTCACAGAGCGCAAGTTTCTCCCTTGACAAAAACCAGCTTACCCTCCAGTTCTTCCATGGACCCTGTTTGTGTGTTTTATCTAAGAAGTCATTGTCACACTCAAGGTCACCAAGATTTTCTTCTGTATTGTCTTGCAGTTTTACAGTTCTGTGTTCACATTGACATCTATGGGCCATTGGGAGTTAATTTTTGTGAATGGTGGACAACCTTTCTGCAGGAGGGAAGTCAGCCACTCTGGACCACTTGTTGAAGGGCTGTTAGCTCACTGCTCTCTGTGGTTTGAGTTATTCTACTACCTGAGGGATGACATCATAGAGTGGGAACACCTGAGCACAGATGACATAAAGACCCCCCAAGAAGGAGCTCTTTAGCGGGAGTAGACAGAAGAGCTGGGACCTCCACACAGTACAGGGATGAGACTGTCAGGAGAAACACATTACTGCAGCCCACGATGCGGCGGCACGTAGGGAAGGGCGGACACCAGGAAAGAAAGAAGGGGAGTGTTCTGAGAGGTCAGGGCTGCATTCAAGACAAGCATGGCTTTTTTTTTTTCCTAGCTCAAACAAGTAAACGACTTCTATCAGTGAAAGGTACTGAAGTACTATGAATAATAACTGGTTTTGTGCTATGACACTGACACTATGATATTACCACAGCTTTCATAGATCCAGGGTCTACACCGTGTGAAGTCAGCTATGCCTCATGCATAGATGGCATCACTCCATGCGCTTAGGAAATGGCAGCAGGGGCACTTTTGACAGGTGAGGGAGCGAGACGGAGACATTGATTACCTTACTGTGTTAACTAGTGATATGGTCACACAGCTGACACGCGCAGCAGGGCTCAGGTTCAAATCCAACCTGTTTCACACCAGAGCCTGGGATAATCACCATCCTTAGCAGAAAATGGAGTTTCTTCGGTTCACTTCTTGAGCTCCTCGAGCATTGTCCGTCCAGGGCGTGCCCACACTATCTCAGCACGTGTTAGTCACTGAAAACCACTGTCACAAGACAGCACAAGGTGGGTGGTTGACACAACATATATTGACTTGCTCAAGTGTGGAGGCTGAAAAGTTAACATCAAGATTCATTTCTTCCCAGCTTACAGATGGTCTCTTCTCCCTGGGGAGGAGAGAGAGAGTGAGAGAGAATCATCCATGGTCCTCTTCCCCTCAGGCCATGGTCCCATTGGGTCAGGGCCCCACCCTCACGACCTCGGCTAACCTGTTACTTCCTAAGACCCTGCTCTGGATGCATTTACATCAGAGGGAAAGGCTTAAACCTGTGAGTTTTGACAGGTAAATGACTTAGTCTATAGCAAGCAGCTAGGTTACTTTTTATGTTCTTTAAAAGAATGAGACACACATGCAATCTCCGTGCTGGGCCATGTGAGGCCCTGCACCGTCTTGGGACTCTGCCCACATGAAAGCTGTCACCAGATGCTGCTCCTTGACCTTGTACCTCCAGAACTGTGAATCAAAATAAACCTCTTCTCTTTGTTTAAACACACACACACAAGACAGAAACTTTCCATGAACATCTAGTCCTAACTATCTCCAAGACTCCAGATTTGCAGATTGCAGCAGCATCTCAGAGGAAATCAGGCCTTGACTGTGCGTGTTCCAAATCAGCCATGTCAGGAGACATCCCTGGAGCCACACAGCTAGTCAATGGTGTGGTTGAACTGAAAACTAGGTCTCCTGACCAAACACTGTGATGGCTTTTGTTGCTCAGTCATAAAGGAAGTAGTAGCAGGAGGGGATGGGATAGTTCAGGTCCCTGCTCAGTGCCAGGCAGTGTATGATTCACTTTTTCCTTTCCTGATTATCCGGGAAAGCCGTTGTTATTATCCACTGGTCCAGAGGAGGAACTGAGGCTCTGAGATGAGGCACCTTACCCGAACTCACACAACTATTTGGTGGCGGATCCACGACCCCAAATTGTGTGTGGTGTGCATGCATGTGTGTATATGTGTGAGTGCATGTGTGTGTGTGTGGGTGTGTGTACGTGCTGGTGTACATGCATGTGACTGCACACATGTGTTACGGCCAGAGGACAAGCTCAGGTGTCACTCCGCTGAGGAATAACATCCACCTCCAAGTCAGAGTCTCTTGCCCAGCGTGGTGGCACACACCTTTAATCCCATTTAATCGCACTCTGGAGGCAGGGGTAGAAGGATAGCCATGAGTTTAAGGCCACCCTGAGACTACAGAGTGAGTTCCAGGTCAGCCTGGGCTAGAGGAGTGAGACTGTATCTCTGAAAACCAAAAAAAAAAAAAAAAAAAGAAAAAAAGAAAAAAACAGACACAGTGTCTCATTGGCCCCTGGAGCTCATCAGTTAGACTATTACATTAGACTGGTAGCCAGGCAGCCCCAGGGATCTCTTGTTGCCATGGCCCAGCCCTGGGCTAACATGTGTGCTCGGCCATGCCTAGCATTTTACATGTACTGAGCATGGAAATCAGCTCCTTATGCCACGGAGCCATCTCACCATCCCTGAGCCCCCCAAATTCTCACCTGCCTTGCTGTTGCTGGGCTGTTTTGCAACTGAGCAAGTAGACACCCCGGCGGGGGGGGGGGGGGGGTTCCCAGTGGATCCCAGGAAGGTGGCTTTATGGCTATGATCCAATATTTCCACCTGCATCAGTGCCTTGGATACTCAGGATGAACCCTGTGGAGCAGAGACCTTCCAGGAGTAACAGAATGAAGAAAGGAAAGGAAAGCCAGTCTCATTGGCTACCCAACACTGCCACTCTCCTATGCAGGGAGCCCCACATCTCTTTATCTTACCTAAGAAGCCAGCACTCTGTATTTTTTTTTTTTCTTTACCTTCAAGCTCTCCACTCCTTTATCAGTAGGTAAACCAGCCTCACAGACAAGTACAAACCGTGCCAGCCCACCCTCCCCTCCGGCAGCAAAGGAAATGAACTTGGCATTCTAGAGTCCTCACCTGGCATGAATCAACAAGGCAGCCCCAAGGGATGGGGGGGAGGGAGGAGGGGGAGGATAAGGCTGCCTGTCAAGCTGATGGGCCATTGAAATCTTGGGAGAGGGAAAAGAAAGGTGCTTGCAAGAGAAAGGTGAATGGCTGGCCTTGATCCCACTGCCCCTGCTCTGTTTCCCTAGCTAGGGACCAATGCTGTCAGGAAGTGATGCTGAAATGCCATCCCCTTGTACCTTGTTCAGCCTCTGGCTAAAGGAGGTTCCTGGAGGGAATATTTTTAGTTTGACAAATGAAAGCCTGGGACCGAGGACAGGAGGGATTAAGGGAGCTCTTCTCTGACACTCCTGGAGACGGGGAGATGATGAGTCAGATACAGAGGGCTTAGGCACGACTTCGCAAGACATTCCTCAAGCATGAGCGCAGGCAGGCAGCCGCTGGAATTCCTCCCGCTGGCCGCCAGCCGGCCCTGGGCCCGGGCGAGGACAGCAGCTCCTCCTCCACCCTCCCTTTGGCACACTGTTGGAAGGCAGCTTGGGGGATCAAAGCAGCCGCCTGAGTGGCTTTCCAGAATGGAGAGTCAAAAGAACTGGGTTCAAGTCCAGCCTTCACCATATCCTGACTAGGATGTTGGGTTGGGGGGGTCATCATTTTCACAATTTACTTCAGTAGACTCATCTATAATTATGCCAGGACTATGGTACTCCTTGGGATGGTGGAGGATGAGGCTGTAGCTTTGGGGAAAAAAAAAGCACCAAGTATGAGGTGCTATGATGATAGCAATTTTTAAATTTTATTTATTCATGGGCTGGAGAGATGTCTGAGCAGTTAAGGCACTTGTCTGAAAAGACTAAGGACCTAGGTTGGAGTACCCAGTACCCACATAAGCCAGATGTACATGGTGGTACATGCATCTGGAGTTTGTTTGCAATGACTAACTAGAGGCCCTGGTGTGCCCATTCTTTCTCTCTATCTCTCTATCTATGTATACCTGCCTCTTCCTCTTTCTCCCTCTCTCAAATAAACAATGATTGTAATGGGGAAGTAATATGATGGAGAATGGAATTTCAAATGGGAAAGTGTGGGGGTGGGGAGGGAGGGAATTACCATGGGATATATTTTATAATCATGGAAAATGTTAATAAAAATTTTAAAAAAAGAAAAAATAAATAAATAAATAAATATAAATACTGAATTTTATTTATTCATGATCTTATACATGTATAGGATGTGTTTTGGTCATATATACCTCCATTACCTTCTCTTGTTCTTCGCTCCTCCTGCTCACCCCTTTGTCACAACCAGTCCCACTTCTACTCAAATCACTTTTTATGACCCACTGAGTTTAATTTCAATTAAATTAATTTCATTAGTTGAATATTCATGGCTACGGGGTTATTTACCATGGCCATACCACTGGACAAAATGTCCTCCAGCAGCTACCATCTGCCAACGGCTTGTCAGTGATAGAATGGTGACCCACCCAACCCTGTACAGGTCTTGTGCTGGTGACCACAGCCGCTTTGAGTTCACGAGCGCAACGGCCACATCATGTCAAGAAGACAGTGCTCCACAGCATTCCTCCCCACCCTCTGGCTTTTGCCTTCTTTCCGTTCCCTCTCCTGCAATGTCCCCTGAACCTTAGAGGAGCTGAGAGCAATGTCTCATTAAGAGCTGAGCACTTGGCAACCACTTATTCTTAGTACTTTGATGAGTTTGGAGTCTCCCCAGTAGTCACTGCCCACTGCAGAAAGGAGCTACTCTGACCAAAGCAGAGAGCAGCTTTTTATATGGGAGCACTAGTGTATGGGCAGAAACATAACAATTTAGAGGGTGGTTTCATAGGCACAACATGACACAGAAATCTTTCTGCCTCACCCCAGCTGTTCCTACAGAGATGTAATCCCAATCCGCACTTCAAGAACAACCCGTACTCAGTAAGCACTTGCTATGAGCCAGTCTGTGCTGAGTGACCTGTTGTAACTCAGCAGCTCTGGGAGATGCATCTCATCATTCACATCTCACAGATGAGAAACTGGGATTCAGAAAAGATAGGATGGCTTGCCTAAAGTCACAGAGCTAACCATTGGGAGACTGGTGTTAGACCCAGTACCCCCTGACTCTGAAGTTTCCATGCCTAATCTCAGTGCTGGAGACCCAATGCTGGGCTTGTATTCCATAGGAAAACAAGTCAGAGAGCAGAGACCACAAGTAATGGTAAGACGAAGGCCATGTATAGAAAGAGATAGCAGGACTGGAGGGATGGCTTAGCAGTCAAGGCACTTGCCTGCGAAGCCTAAGGACCCAGGTTCGATTCCCCAGATCCCACATAAAGCCAGATGCACAAGGTAACAAGGTATTGCATGTGTCTGGAGTTTGTCTGCAGCCGTGGAGTGCCCATTCCCTCTCTCTCTCTCTCTCTCTCTCTCTCTCTCTCTCTCTCTCTCTCTCTCTCTCTGTGTGTGTGTGTGTGTGTGTGTGTGTATCTGCCTCTTTCTCCCTCTCAAATAAATAAAAAAAAATATTTTTAAAAAAGAAAGAGACAACCAGGGAGCCAAAGAGAAAGGACAGAGAGTTACTGGTAGACACAAAGGAACAGAACAGACACAGTAGGTGGGCTCAGAGCCAGGGCACAGATGCCAGCAGCTGGTAGAAGGAGCAGAGAAGGTACTCAGCTGGTGCCTGGGCCCTTGGTAGCTGACTCCCATGACGCCCATGGGCTCATGGCACATAGCGGATGCCTGGGAAAGTGGGAGCTCTTTCAAATCAGAGCTTGTTCATTTGTTGGGTAGAGAGAATGATGCAATCATCAGTCTATAAATGGCTTATTTCTCACTTTCCAAACAGCTGAGTCTGAGGGATGCTCCCAGGAACTCAGCACCAAGTCACTGAATGATTATATCCAAAAAATGGAAGCCTTTGGTGATGGCCTACCAACTATGACTCGGCCTGCAACGCGACTTCAGAGGGAATATGAAAGGGCCATCCATGCGTGCTGCACCTCAGAAATGCCAGGAATGGTGTTTCTAGTGCTAGAGTTAGTGTCATTTCCCTCATTACTATTTTTCTCTTCAATAAGTTATTAAGTTCCAACAAGTCATTTTTTTTTTTTGGTTTTTTTTTTTTTTTTTTTTTTGAGGTAGGGTCTCACTCTGGTCCAGGCTGACCTGGAATTAACTCTGTCATCTCAGGGTGGCCTTGAACTCATGGCAATCCTCCTACCTCTGCCTCCCGAGTGCTGGGATTAAAGGCGTGCGCCACCACGCCCGGCTACAACAAGTCATTTTTAACCCCTCATGAGACCTGATTGAGCAATTTTGTTTTAAACTGAAAATGAAAGGTGGCCCATAAATGCTATTTTTTTCCCTTAATTTGACCTTAGGGAGGAGGGAGGGAAGGAAGAAAAACGGGAGGGGGTGGTGCTTTAGTGAGTCCCAGTGTGCTGACTATCACACCACCATGTCTGCTCTCTGTGTGCAACCACTAAAGGCCACTAAAGGAGACTTCTAACAGGTCCACTCTGTCCTTTCTAGTGGAATCTCACCCCCTAGCACCTATTCTGGGGCCTGGGGTTTTAATTAGTGTCCCTGCCTCACTCAACACTCCCCCTAAAAGATCCATGAGACTCTTCTCTCGGTCCTCAGTGTTAAGGGAGGGGAGTGTTATGAAGATGAAATGTCCCCCAGATGCCAATGTTCTGAGTAATTGGTCCTCAGCTGGTGGCACTGTTTGGGGAGAACTAGGGAACTTTTGGGACCTGGGGCCTACCTGCCAGATAGAGCCACTAAGGGCAAGTCTTTAAAGGTGAAAAACCTGGCCTCCTTTTGGGTGCTGTCTCTGCTTCCAGATCCAGAAAGATGAGTAACTCCAGCCATCATGCCTTCTCCACCATGATGGACTGTGCCCTATGAACTAGGAACCAAAATAAGCCTCCTCTCCTTTACGTTCCTTCTGTCAAGGCATTTTGTCACATGGACAAGAAAAGTGGCTCATTAAAAGTCCATGGTGGCTGGAGAGATGGCTTAGTGGTTAAGGTGTTTGCCTACAGAACCTAAGGTCCCATGTTCAACTCTCCAGATCCCATGTAAGCCAGATGCACAAAGGTGAGGCAAGTACAAGGTTGCACGTGCCCACTAGGTGGTACAAGCATCTGGAATTCGATTTCAGTGGCTGAGGTCCTGGTGCACCAATTCTCTCTCTCCTCCCTGTCTCTCTCTTCCTCCCTCTCTCTCTCTAATAATTATTTTTAAGTCCATGGCTTGGAAGGACACACAGGCCCTAAAGGGAAGCCAACTGTTCTTTCGTTAAGGAGACATTAAGCTCATAAAATTGCCTTCTAAATGTTTATTTTTCTACCTATTGATTAAAGCTATTCTGACTTTTTGTCAGAGAAGCTTCTTTCTGCAGATGGAGGTTAATAATGGGGAGACGCAAGACTCAACACAGTGATGAGAAGAGAACCCAGTGCGGAGCGGAGTGCTGGGCATGGCATCTCCATCACACCCACCCGGGCTCGGAGAACACCGCAGAGGAGGTAGAGGACTGAATATGAGAGCTGCTCAGTGCCAGCCAGAAAAGCTTCTCTATGGAGATGGTGGTGGACACTGAAGAGACTCAAAGCTTCCAAAAGCATCACAGAAGAGGGAGCAGAAAGAATGGACAGACCACAGGATGAGAGGGAGGCACTGGACATGAATGGACATGAATGGACATGAACTCACTGATGCATTTGTGACCTCACAATGGTTGTCACTACGCCCACAAGACATGCGCAGTTCTGAGCCTGTCAATATTTTTTAATATTCTTATTTATTTGTAAGCAGAGAGAGACAGAGAGAATGGGCACATCAGCATCTCCATCCACTGTACACAAACTCCAGATGCATGGGCCCCTTTGTACATCCAGCCTTATGTGGGTACTGGTGAATCGAACATGAGTCATTAGGCTTTGTAGATAAGCACCTAAACTGCTGAGCCATCTTTCTAGCCCCATCAATATTGTGACATGGAGGATGAAGGAAGACAAAAGGAATGAGACATCAAAACAGAGGAAGGACTACTTGGAAAGAGGGTGTGCTCAGTGGAATGAGGGTGGGGGATGGGCAACAAAAGAGGATAATGGGGTGGGAATGTGATCACATTACAGTATGTTCATGAATTAAAGTTCTAAGTGAAATACGTTTTGAAAAGAAAGAGGATGAGCTGGGCGTGGTGGCACACACGTTTAGTCCCAGAACTCAGGAGGCAGAGGTAGGAGGATCGCCATGAGTTTGAGGCCATCCTGAAAACTCAGGTCAGCAAAATCCAGGTCAGCCTGGACTAGAGTGAAACCCTATCTCAAAAAAACAGAGAGAGAGAGAGAGAGAAGTAACTCACAGGGAATAAGTGGTCTTCTTGGTCTGATGGGTGTTGTGGGTACGGACCAGGTCAGGCTTTGCGCTGGCATTCACCTGAACGCTCTGGGCTGACCCTGCAGCTCCCCTGTCCTCACCACATAGACACCAAAGGAGCTTCTGATGCAAACGTTCCTACTGGCAAGGCATGGGACCTGGGGCGGGCACTGAAACTGTGTGTGTCACCTGGGAAGTGGAGGTTAATTACCACTGGCTCATGAAAGACAAGTGAGAAGAGAAAGGGAGAGAGGACAGCAGGGAGGGGAAAGGATGAGACAAATACATAGATAGATGATAGATGATAGATGATTGACAGATTGATAGATAGATAGATAGATAGATAGATAGATAGATAGATAGATAGATAGATAGATAGATAGATAGATAGATGTGGTTTGATTCAGGTGTCCCCCATAAATTCAGGTGTTCTGAATGCTAGGTTCCCAGCTGATGGAGATTTGAGAATTAACACCTCCTGGAGGTGGTGTATTGTTGCGGGCGGGCTTATGGGTGTTACAACCAGTGTCCCCTTGCCATTGTTGGACACACTCTCCTGTTGCTGTTGTGCAACTGATGTTAACCAAGTGGTGATGCCCACCCTCTGCTCATGCCACCATTTCCCCCTGCCACCATGGAGCTTCCCCTCAATTCTGTAAACCAAAATAAATCCTTTGTTCCCCACAAGCTGCTCTTGGTCGGGTGATTTCTGCCAGCAATGTGAGCCTGATGCAATGATAGATAGATGATAGATGGATAAATAGATAGATAGATAATTGATAGATAGATAGATGGTAGATACATATGATGCATTAATTCATCCATATATACATGCATACATGGCTCACATGTACCTGGCATGCAATAGTTGCTTAGTAAATGATAAATAGTGGTTCTATTATCCTTGGAAGCATCTTGTCATGGTGTATATTAATGATTTCTTTAACTTAACTGTCTTTTTCTTTTGCCCCTCTGTCTTTCTCTTGTTACTTTTCATCAAATTACAATGCATGTTGGTAGCCTTTCTGTGGGGAGGGAAATAATCCACCTTGATATGTGGCACATAATAGGTCAAAAAGAACCAGGTTGGTTATAATAGCTGAGAAATGGAACCAGACTAGATGTCCCTCAACTGATGAATGGATAATGAAGATGTGGCACATTTATACAATGGAGTTCTACTCAGTGGTAAAGAAAAATGAAGTTATGAAATTTGCAGAAAAATGGATGGACCTGGAAAGGATTATACTAAGTGAGGTAACCCAGGCCCAGAAAGCCAAGCGCCACATGTTCTCTCTCATATGTGGATCCTAGCTACAGATGATTGGGCTTCTGCATGAGAAGGAAAATACTTAGTAGCAGAGGCCAGTAAGTTGAAAAGGAGACATAAAGGGAAGAGAAAGGAAGGGAGGAGGGTACTTAATAGGTTGATATTGTATATATGTAAGTACAATGATTGAGGTGGGGAGGTAATATGATGGAGAATGGAATTTCAAAGGGGAAAGTGTCGGGGGGAAGGGAGGGAATTACCATGGGATTTTTTTTTATAATCATGGAAAATGTTAATAAAAATTTTTAAAAATCAAAAATAAATAAATAAATAAAATATTTAAAAAAAAAAAAGAACCAGGTTGGCACAATTTGTTCTTCCTCACTCCACAGCCAGCTTGAAGCCCAGCTGCTTTGTCTGTAAGACCAGAGTCTCTTGAGAATCCAGCAGGTGGTGGACAGAGAACGAGTACCACCAGAATACCATCTGGAAAACAAGAATATCGATTAAAATCCAATGCTGAGGCCTCAAGAGAACCTCTCAGCCAAGGGATGGCATGGTCCTCATTGACACGTAGGTGCAGGGCCTCTCTGGGACGCAGCTTCCCTGCCTGTGTCCTTCTGCCCTCAGCTGACCTGCTTCCTCCTTTGACCTGATGGCTTATCTCTACCCACTGGCTTCTGCTGTCTTGCATCTAGGTCACAGGGTACTCAATGGGCTTTGCCACCTTCTCTGCATGTCTTATATTTCCAGCTGCAGCCTTCTCTGCCAGAGGAAATCCAATTGCACCCCATCCTCAATTGCATCTGGCCCTCATTTTTGTCTAATCCCCATCTTAGGCTCTGGTGGACTCTAAAGTATATATCATTAAATCCCCACCCTCAAACTAACCCCAGGGCCTGAAGAGTCAAGATGAGGGATGGGCACAAAATACACCAGCCACCTCTTTGCCTCTTGAGTAAAGCTATGGGACTTACAGCCATATCTTAAGGCCAGTCGCCACAGTCATGGGGAAACCCTGGTACTTCCCAGTGGTCTTGCACCCCTCACCTGCTCACTTTGCCCATATGCTCCATATGGAGAAAGACTGGGGCCAGATCCCAACCCTGCCATTGACCAGTTGCTCCATTCCAAGCAGAGCCTGTCAGATCTTCAGTCTCCTTATCTGTAAGTGATGAGCCTCATCAGCTAAACAGAGAGACACCTGAATTAAATGATGTCATGGAACAAATGGACCTAACAGATATCTACAGAACATTCCATCCAAATGCTGCAGAATATACATTTTTCTCAGCAGCATATGGAATATTTTCTAAAATAGACCATATATTAGGACACAAAGCAAATCTTAACAAATACAGGAAAATTGAAATAATCCTTTGTACCCTATCTGACCAAAATGGGATTAAACTGCAAATCAGCAACAAGAAAAGCTACAGAGCATACAGAAATTCATGGAGACTAAACAGTATGCTATTGAATGATCAATGGGTCATTGAAGAAATCAAAAAGAAAATTAATAAATTCATAGAATCAAATGATGATGATAATACAACATACCAAATCTTTTGGGACACAATGAAGGTAGTCCTAAGGGAAAGTTATAGCTCTAAGTGCCTATATTAAGAAATTAGAGAGTTTGCAAATAAATAATTTAATACTTCACCCTAAGGCCTTGGAAAAAGAAGAACAAAGCAAACCAAAAATCAGTAGATGAGAAGAAATAACAAAGATTAGGGCAAAAAATAATGAAAGAAACAAAAAATAATCCAAAGAATCAATGAAACAAAGAGTTAGTTCTTTGAAAGGATAAACAAGAATGATAAACCCTTAGCAAACTTGACCAGAAAAAAAGAGAGAAGAGATAAAAATTAATAAAATTATAGATAAAAAGGTACCATTACAATAGATACCAAAGAAATTCATAAAATCATAAGGACATACTTTAAGAATATGCCTCTAAGTTTGAAAATCTGAAAGAAATGGATGATTTACTTGATTCATATGACCTACCAAAATTAAATCAAGATGAGATAAACCATTTAAATAGACCTATAACAAGTATGGAGATCCACACAGTTATAAAAAAAATATCTCCCAACTAAAAAAAGTCAAGGCCCAGATGGATTCACTGGTGAATTTTACCAGAACTTCATGGAAGAACTAACACAACTGGTTCTCAAACTTTCCATAAAAATAGAAAAGGAAGGAATTCTACCAAACTCCTTCTATGAAGCCAGCATCACCGCACACCAAAACCAGACAAAGTCAGAAAAAAAAAAGAAAATTACAGACCAATGTACCTCATGAACATAGATGCAAAAATTCTGAACAAAATATTGGCAAACAGAATATAAGGATATATCAAAAAGATACCCCAACCAAGTAGACTTTATCCCAGGGATGCAGGGATGGTTCAACATACATGAATTGATAAATGTAATACATCTTATAAATGGTCTGAAGGTCAAAAATCACATGACCATCACAATGGATGCAGAAAAGGCATTCAACAAAATCCAACATCCTTTCATGGTAAAAGTATTACAGAAACTGGGAATAGAAGGAACATATCTCAACACAACAAAAGCTATTTATGACAAACCTACAGCCAATATAATACTAAATGGAGAAAAACTTGAAGCTTTTCTACTAAATTCAAGAACAAAACAAGGGTGTCCACTGTCCCCACTTTTATTTAATATAGTACTGGAAGTCTTGGCTATAACAATATGGCAAGAGACACTCAAAAAAGGGATACAAAAGGAAGATATCAAATTATCACTATTTGCAGATTATAGGACTCTATACATAAAAGACCCTAAAAACTCTACCAGCAAACTGTTAGAGCTGATAAACACTTTTAGCAATGTAGCAAGATACAAAATAAATACACAAAAATCAGTAGCTTTCCTATATACTAACAATAAACATGTGGAGGATGAAATCAGGAAATCTCTCCCATTCACAATTGCATATCTTTAATCCCAGCACTCAGGAGGCAGAGGCAGGAGGATCACCATGAGTTTGAGTCCACCTACAGAATGAATTATAGGTCAGCCTGGGCTGGAGTGAGACCTTACCTAAGCAAACCAAAAAGAAAAAAAAAAAATGGGCTGTGGAACTAAATAGAGAGTTCTCATCAGAAGAAATACAGGTGGCACATAAACATCTAAAAAAAGAGTTCTGCATCTTTACCCACCAGGGAAGTGCAAATTAAAACTACTTTGAGATTCCATCTCTCTCCTGTCAGAATGGCTACCACCAAGAAAGCAAATGACTAGAACTGTTGGTGAGGACGCGGTCAAAGGGAAACCCTTCTACACTGGTGGGAAGGTAATCTGGTACAGTCATTGGGGAAATCGATGTGAAGTTTCTTGAGACAGCTAAAAGTAGATTTACCATATGATCCAGCTATGGCACTCCTAGGCACATATCTTAATGACTCTTCTCACTACTTTAGAGATACTTGCACAACGATGTTTATTGCTGCTCTATTCACAATAGCTAGGAAATGGAACCAGCCTAGATGTCCATCCACAGATGAATGGATAATAAAGATGTGGTACAATTACACAATGGAGTTCTCTTCAGTGGTAAAGAAAAATGAAATTTTCAGGGAAATGGATGGATCTGGAAATGATGATACTACGTGAAGTAACCCAGGCCCAGAAATCCAAGTGTCACATATTCTCTCATATGTGGATCCTAGCTACAAATGTATAAACTTGTGTGTGACCTGGAACCAAAAATCAGTAGCAGAGGCCCATAAGCTAGGAAAAGGCTATAAGGGAGGAAGAAGAAGGAAGGTCTTAAGCATATGGTATTGTATATATGTAAGCAAAAGAACAGATTACAAGGTAAAGAAAGGCCTAAACTAAGTCAGGGGAAGGGATTGTATAAAAGAAGGGTGGGGTAGGGTCAATCAAAATTCAAGATATTCCAAATAAGACATATGAAAATCTACTTTCTTGAATAATGGCACATCGAGAAGCCATAGATTGTTACTAGTAAATTTTCAGTGCCAGGGATACCTTCCAGTGAGTTGTTGGCCAGGGAGATCCCTGTTGCCTCCAAAACATTACAGGCTATGGCCAAGGCCCTTGGTTTCCCATGGGAAAGAGATGCTAAGACCCTATTGCTGAAGACTTCACATGCCTGAGTGCCAGAGCCACTGAGAAATCAAGCTGGTACTGAGCAGAAAACCTTCTCCAAGTAGCCCAGCCAACTGAAACCTGGAAAAAGATGCACTGTGTGCAGCCCTATGGGAGACAGAAGTCATCAGTGGTGACCCAAAGGCAACACAGTGCTGAGAAGAAGGGACAGAGGAGTGTCCAGCACAGAAACATCTCTATCACACCCTCCAAGGCTCAGGGTCCATTGCAGAAGAGATGGCAGAAAGAATGTAAGAGCCAAAGGAAGAGTACCACTCATTACATACAACTGTCCAGATAGAATTTGGCCTTGATATCCAAGATTTCACAGTGCTAGCAATACCTACACAAGACCCTCATAATAGGAGAAAAAGATGATGACATCAAATTAAAAGAGAGTCTAATGGAAAGAGGAAGGGGATATGACAGAGAGCAGAGTTATGAAGGGGAAAGCAAAAGAGGGGAGGGAAATAGCATGGTTTGTTGTCTGTAAATATAGAAGTTGTCAATAAAAAAATATGTATATATGAAAAAGGGAAAAAGGGGGGGGACTAGAGAATTGGCTTAGTGGTTAAGGCACTTGCAAAGCCATAGGACCCAAGTTCAATTCCCCAGGACCCACATAAGCCAGATGCACAAGGTGGTGCATGCATCTGGAGTTGAGTTTGCAGTGGCTGAAAGCCATGCTGCACCCATTCTGCCTCCCACTCTCTGTCTCTCCCTCCTTCTTTCTATATCTCTCTCAATAAAATAACATAAATAAATAAATAATATTTTTTAAAAGGTCAAGGACTCATGTTTGGTTCTCCAGATCCCACATAAGCCAGACACACAAGGTGACACAAGCATGGAAGGCCGCACATGCACACAAGGCGACGCACGCATCTGGAGTTGCAGTGGCTGGAGGCCCTGGTGCACCAATTCTCTCTCACACACACATAAATATAATACCAACACAAAGTTAAGCATGCTGTCACATGCTTGTAATCCCAGCCTTGAAGAGATAGTGACAACAGGATCCTGGGGCTCATTGGGCACCCAGTCTAACCTAATGGTAAGCTAAGCCAATGAGAGCCCCTCAAAACAGTGGATGGCACCTGAAGAGCAACACCTGACGTTGCCCTTTGGCCTCCACACAGAGCCATGAGTATCTGCACCCATACCTGCACACACACGTGCACCTGCACACGCATACGCGCACACACATGCCAGAGCAGGGTCTGAATCATAACGAACACTCGACACCCACCGATTGTGATTATCCCACTTGTGACTATTACAACTCAGGATTGGATTTTATTGATACATATCCCCCCTTTTCTCACTTTATAAAGCTTCCCACGTATCCAAGCTTCAATTTTCCATCTGTACCAAAGAGCTTCTAACCAACCCTGACCTCACAGAGCTATGCAAAGGGTCTGTATGTCATATACATACAAATATATACAAGTAATGCTTGGTCAATACCAGATGCTACAAATGCTGCCTCTCCCTCTCCCTCTCCCTCTCCCTCTCCCTCTCCCTCTCCCTCTCCCTCTCCCTCTCCCTCTCCCTCTCCCTCTCTCTCTCTCTCTCTCTCTCTCTCTCTCTCTCTCTCTCTCTTTCTCTCTCTTTCTCATTGTCTGTGGGCTTTTCCCCCCTAGAAAGCCAGAATCATCCTCACAAGATTCATCCAGAACCATCTATCTGAGGCTCAGACCCTCAGACCCTAGGACCAACCATTGGCTAAAATCACATTCTTCAGAAGTCACAAGATGCTGGGGCAGGTAGAAATCTTAAAAGACTACTATCCTCACAGTTACATATTAGAGAAACTGAGGTCAAACACTAGAAGCAATAGGCCCAAGGGAGGGGAGGGGTGAACCCAGTTACAAGAGTCCACCTGGGGTCTTTCTGGCTCAACATGTGGGCCACAGTCTAGCAGCCACAGGACGCTCCTCCATTCCCAAGTACATTCCCTGCTTCCAGTTCGCCAACAACACACGTGCACACCTGGTCCTCTGAACCCTGTCTCCAAGAACCAGCCCTGTGACAAAGGAAAGCCTGGGGCTTGACGCAAACTAGAAGGGAAAACCCCAGGAGCCACAAAAGAGGAGCGAGTGGTCTCTTGGCATGGCCACCTCACACCACTGAGCCCCAGCTTAGCCATGACAAGAGTGACTTTGGAGGGGGCTGGAGAGATGGCTTAGCGGTTAAGCGCTTGCCTGTGAAGCCTAAGGACCCCGGTTCGAGGCTCGGTTCCCCAGGTCCCACGTTAGCCAGATGCACAGGGGGCGCACGCGTCTGGAGTTCGTTTGCAGAGGCTGGAGGCCCTGGCGCATCCATTCTCTCTCTCTCCCTCTATCTGTCTTTCTCTCTGTGTCTGTCGCTCTCAAATAAATAAATTTTTAAAAAATAAAAAAATAAAAATAAATTAATTAATTAAAAAATTTTAAAAAAAGAGTGACTTTGGAGTCATTAAGGAAGGGAGGCTTACAGCCATGATGTCATGTGATGGGGGATGGGGTAGGGAGTGAGGGTATCTGTGGGCCTTGAAAGTGAAAGGGGGTTAGGCCAGTGTTCTGGGAGTGGGGCACCCTAGGCTCCTAGGGCCCCAAACGCAGACCACCTGCCCTGCAAGAGCAATGTTTGCCGAAGTACCAACAAGAGAAATGAATTTTTAAATCTGACATTATCAAAAACAATCAGCTCTAATTTCAAAGGTTGACAAGCCTGTCCCTGCACCCTCCACACCCAAGCCGAGCCCACCCAACCAGGACAGTGAACCTGTGACATCAGCCTGCCTGGGGACAGCATCTGGAGAGGAGGAGGATGGACTTAGGAATTTGTCAGTTGGGAAGCAGTTGAGAATCCTCTCTGGCTCTCTGGCTCTCTGGCTCAGCTCATGCTACCCACTGCTTTGTGTGTAGTGTGTGTGTTTGTGTGTGTGTGTGTGTGTGTGTGTGTGTGTGTGTGTGTGTTATGGACATTTGTATGCAGATATATGGGCATGGACACACGTGTAGAGGCCAGAGGAGGATGTTGGATGTCTTCCTCGATCACTTATTTCTGCCTTATTTCCTTGAGACCGAGCGCCTCACTGACCCTGGAGTTCACTGGTTCTCAGCCAGACTGGCTAGCCAGCAAGCCCCAGGGATTCCCTCCTCTACAGATGGTGTGCAGCCACACCAGCTTTTTATGTGGGTGACGGGGATGGATGGAACTCGGGTTCTCACGCTTGTGCAGCAAATGCTCTCAACCCTCTGGGCTGTCGCCCTGCTCCGCCGCCTCTCGCCACAGCCGCCGCCCTCCACTGCTTGTCTCAGGTGCAGAGCCGCGGATCTCTCTCACCTCTACTTCCGCAGAGGGACTCCCAAGTGGGGAAGCCAGTGGCTCCAAGGGAAGCTGCATTCCTAGGCCACCCGTACTCTGCCTTTTAATACCATCTGCCAAAGTAACCCGGAGATATCTCTCTCCATCACTTCCTCCTATTCTGGCCCAAGGTAGATCTCGGGGTTGTCGTAATGCACTTAGTAAGGCCTCCTCACTCGTCCTCCTCCTGTCCAGAATGATCGCTGTTGGATGCAGCCCAGGCCCAGATTGTAGACCCTGGGTGTTTTGTTTTGCTTTGTTTTGTTTTGTTTTGTTTTGTTTTGTTTTGTTTTGTTTTGTTTTGTTTTGTTTTGTTTTGTTTTGTTTTGTTTCTTCCAGGAGAGAGAGAAAATTGGCACGCCAGGGCCTCTACCACTGCAATCGAACTCCAGACACCGAGCTACCCAGTGGGCACGTGCGGCCTTGCGCTTGTCTCCCCTTTGTGCATCTGACTAACATGGGATCTAGAGAGCTGCACATGAGTCCTTAAGCTTCACAGGCAAGCATCTTAACCACTTAGCCGTATCTCCAGCCCAACATTGTTTTGTTTTTTTTTAACATAGAAATGTGTCACTTTGTTTTTCATTTCTTTATGTTGACTATACAAAATTATGAGTTCATCATGACATCATCATGCGTGTCTGTAAGGAACTTGGGCTGTGGTCATCTCACTATTACACACGCCCGCACACACAGTGGCCCTCTTCCTAGTCCCCAGTGGTCCCCCTCCCGCTTCCATGTCTTGTGTCCACATGCGATGGAGTGGCCAAGGGGGACAGTCTCTCTCTGCTGGAATCACTCCAGCCCTCCTGCTGCAGCCCAGCTTCCCTTTCCAATATGCCATATGCTACCATCTCCAACAGGGGTAACCCCAACTCCTTCTGTAGGCTCCAAGCTCCCCCCTCATCCACCCAGTGATGCCTGTCTTGCAGCATCTGCTCTCACCCCTTCACACTCTAGCCATTGGCATGAATCTCTGTTGTCAAAACAAGCCACTCCTTCCCACTCCAACTGTGCCTTCAGCCTGGGATGCCCACCCATGTCCCCATGCGTACCGAGCAAGGACCAGCCTGACATCACCCCTCCTGAATCCACTGCCTCCTGGTGACAGTAGAGCCAATAAACCAGGGCCCCAATGGTGCTGACGATGCCAAGGGTACTCTACACGGTAATTTTTTTTTTTTTTACTTTTGTTTTTCTCTTTGATTTTTTGCTTATTGCTGTGCTGGGGCTTAATCATAGGGCCTTGCACTAGGCAAGCACTCTACACCTGAACCACATCCCCAGCCCTTTTTGTTTGTTTGTTTTTGAGATAGAGTCTCACTATGTCTCCCAGGCTGGCCTGGAGGCCCCAATCCTTTAACCCTCAGAGTGCTGGGGTTGCAGGTGTACACCTCAGGAAGCAATAACAATCTTTTTACATAAGCCAGGTATGGTGACATCTTCCTGTAATCTCAACACTAGGAAGGCAGAGGCCTGAAGATTGGGAGCTTAAGGCCAGCCTGAGATTCATGGTAAGACCGTGTCTTGAAATTTTAAGTTTTAAATATACTAATTCACTCAACCCTTGCCACTGCCCTTCAAGGAAGGTTGGTATGATATGATCTTGCACACTTTACACATATAAAAATAGGGGTGGAGAGACATAAAATTACTTGCACAAGATTGCATACTGAATAAGTAACCAAGAAAGAGTAAGGCCAGGCTATAAGCTCTTGAAGCCACCCGGTTATGAAGGTCACATTGTGCTTTCTTCTCACTTTTGCTGTTCATAGGCCCATCTCTCCTACCTGACACTGAGTGTCGTCGGTATAGGAATTGTGACTTCTCATTGTCAACAACATAGCAGCACCAGTGTTAAGGAACGGGTAGAGTACCACAGCAAGAGAAATGAGTCACAATGACAAATGGAGTGTTCCCTTAGTAATTTGTATAGCTCACAAATCATCTCCTCCACATTGGGGTATGTACGGCCTTCATTTCACAGAAAGATCTGGTTTTGAATGAGAATCTGTGAGCTTAAAGCCCAAGGCCATCCATGAGTCCCCCAACTCTCAGTGTAGACAAGACACAAAGCCCGAGCTGGGGAGGTGGCTCAGTGGATAAAGCACTTGTCGTGCAAGCATGAGGATCCGTGTTCAGATCCCCAGCCCCCAGGTAAAAGCCATGTGCAGTAACAAGTGTCTAGAATCCCAGTGCACTCGTGGCAAGATGGGGCAGAGACAGGAGAATCGGAAGCCCATGGGCCGGTCAGCCTCACCAAGGCAGCAGCGAGCAAGAGACCCTGCTGCCAAACAAGGTGGAAGGTGAAAACCAACATCCAAAGCTGGCTGCTGACCACCACATGCGTGCGTTGGTGCACACAAACCTGCGCTCATAAACACACACACACAAAGACACAAGGTCAAGACTCAGTGATGTGCTGAATTAAACCGACTGTCTCATTGGCAGGTCCGTCTCGACTCTAAGATGACGATGATGATTCCACGATAACTTACTAATAGTTAACAGCTCTCACACGCTTACTAAGGGTCAGGGATGCTGTTGGCTGATCCATGAGCATCCACTGCTCTAGTCCACTCAGGTCACAGCACTGGTTAAGAAGAAGGCAAATGACTGAGGCCAGAAGGGCCTTTGGGAATAGAAGCCCCAGACACCAAGGTGTGGTCAGGAGGGTGTGAGGAGGAGGTGGGCCTCAGACAGAGTGTCCCATCTGATTTTCTTAGCTGTCTCAGCAATTCCACAGTCCCTGCAGAACCGGATTCTCTCTGCACAATGATAAAATGGACAGGCCAGTTGCTCTAGGAACATCTCGTTTCTGCCCCTTCCGTGCCCCTGAGGGGCCCCTGTGCATTCCTAATGACGTCACCCAGCTGTGCTCCCTCATCTCCCGGAGGAAGCTCTGTCACAGCCAGGAGGGGGAGGGGCAGGATGAGGGGGTTGCTGAGGGATGACACTGAGACAGGCTCCTGCAGGAATGCGTTCCAAGGCTGGCCCCATAGTTCAGTCCTTCAAATTGACACGGTCCTCGCCAAGACTTACTTCCTGATGACCAGAAGGTGGACACCAAGACCTGAAATGCCCAGGCTGGAGATGAAAAATAAACCAACTGAATAAATAAACCCCCAAAGACAGCAGACCCACGCCCTGCTGGGAAACTTAATCCTAAACGTAGAGAGTAGAGGGGTGGGGGGCGGAGGCTCTGAAAAGATCTGATTGGTGATAGGGTCCTGGGAATATGTAAATGGTCTCTTGATTTCTGTCCTAAAAGGAGAAACAGATGGCAAGGAGTCCAAGTTGAATTTTCATATGAAAGTCACTAAGACTGGGAGAACTCCATTTAAAATGTATATAATTCGATTGTTATCTCCTTGAGGGGGAGCTCTTTGCCAGGGTTTCCTTTTACATCAACCCCCAGCTTACTGTGAAACCCAAGGCTCCATCCTTGTACCCCCCCACCCATCCTCCCTCCACCAGAGCCCTGGGGTTGGCGGCTGGAGATGGAGGGAAGGATGAAGACAACTTCCGTTGGGGGGTCTGGTTCCCAAACCCTGTGGCTAAACCTTTAACTCAGGGATCATCTAAATGAAGTTAACAATTTCCAAGTCCAGCCTCTGCTCAGAAACCCCCATCTGATGCCTTCGTTCTCCCCAGGCCGCCAATCCCAGGCCCTTGAACTCCTCATTCTTGGGTCCTTTCCCCACAGGCTGTGAACAGAATTGATCTCCACAGAGCTTTTACACTTGTGTCCCTCAGCACCACACCAAAGCCAAGGCAGCCTTCTTCCATACAGCAAGTCCTTTCAGAAGCCCCCGGAATAGCAGGTGCTGTGTGTGGGTCCTGGATAATAGAAAAGCGAGGGCGGGAGTGTAATGCTTGTATAGCTCTTCTAGCATGTATGAGGCCCTGCACTTAATCCTCAGCATCACGCATACATACATACATACATACATACATACATGCATGCATGCATGCATACATACATACATACACACACACACAACAGAAGAAATTCAGGAGCACAAGATCTCAGAATACCTCTGTGTTAGGCCCAGTTTTGCTCACTGACTCACAAGCTCCTCATCAATAAAATGGGAAGATGGATACCTGGCCTTCTCCAGGGAGAATGAAGTAAAAGAGGAATTCTCTATTCCAAAGATAGAGCAACCTTAAAAGTGAGTTGCAGGGCTGCGCAGGTGGCTCAGTGGGTAAAAAATGCTTGGTGTCCAAGATGAGAGCCTGAGTCCATGTCCCCAGCACCCACTGAGAAGCCAGGTACTTCCGCACTTATCTGTGACCCCAGCACCAGGGAGGTAGCAACGGAAGAGTCCAGGCTTGCCAGCCAGGTCATCTAGGTGAACTGGTGAGCTTGATGCTCAGTACGAGACATTGTCTCAGAAACTTGGGGCTGGAGAGATGGCTTAGTGGCTAAGGCGCATGCCTGCAAAGCCTAAGGACCCATGTTTGATTCTCCAGGTCCCACATAAGCCAGATGCACATAGTGGCTTGTGCGTCTGGAGTTCGTTTGCAGTGGCTAGAGGCCCTAGGGTGCCCATTCTCCCTCTCTCTCTCTTTCTCTCTCTCCTCTCTCTCTCTCTCTCTCTCTCTCTCTCTCTCTCTCTCTCTCTCCCTCCCTCCCTCCCTCTCTCTCTGTATCTAATAAATAAATAAATAAAAATAAATCTTGAAAAAAATCTAAGATGGGAGCTGGGAAGTTGGCTCAGTGGTGGAAGGTTTTCGCTTGCAAAGTCTTCCAACCCAGGGCTCAATTCCTAGGTCACCCACATAAGGCAGACACAAAAAGCGGTGCAAGTGTCTGGCATTTGTTTACAGTGGCAAGGGGCTACTACGCACGTGCGTGCGCACACACACATGCAAAATAAATATTTTTTAAAAGGAATATCCATTGTTTATTAAAAGGTGCTTTCAAAATCGAAGGTGGAAATCTACCGAGGAAGACACTCAACATAACCTCTAACCTCCACATATGTGTACCCACACATACACATATGCAAACACATACACACATCCCAAAAACAGTGAGTTATAATTCAAGGATCATGTGATGACATGGAGAAGAGGGCTTGGGATGTCCCTCTGTCCCCACAGGTTGACAGGGAGGAAGCTGGAATGTGGAGTCCCTACTCTGATGGGCTTGAAGTCTCTCCCACAGGAGCAGAACAGGTGGGAGGTTTCCAGGCCTGCCAATCAGTAAGCACTGGCCCACTTGACCCAGGCCAGAAAGGCTCTGTAAGTGGATGAGGTATTTCCAGAAATGCAGAGGAAGAGGGGAGGGTGGCAGGAGGAAGCAGTGCCTCTGGGAGCAGCAGAATGGAAAAGACCTCACTCAGGGGAAACCCCCTGTCTGGGATGGTTTGGCCCATGAGCCACACAGATAAGCTGATACAGGCCAGGATACTGGCTCTGCCCAAAGACGTCCACCTCCTGGTCTCCAGAACCTCACATAAAAAGCAATGATGACGGGCTGGAGAGAGGGCACAGCAGTTAAGGGGCTTTCTTGCAAGGCACAATGACCAGAGTTCAATTTCCCAGTACCCGAGGCAGATGCACAGAAGCACATGTGTCTGGAATTCATTTGCAGCAGCTAGAGGCCCTGTTGTGCCCGTTCTCTCTGTCTCTCCTCTCTCTCTCTTTCTCTCTCTCTCTCTCTCTCCCTCTCCTTGAAAATAAGTAAATAAAAATATTAAAAATAAATAGGGCTGGAGAGATGGAGATGGCTTAGCAGTTAAAGCATTGCCTATGAAGCCTAAGGACCCAGATTTGATTGCCCAGTACCCACATAAGGCAGATGCACATGGTAGTACATGCGTCTGGAGTTCATTTGCACTGGCTAGAGGCCTTGGTGTGCCCGTTCTCCCTCTCTGCTTCTGCCCCCCCATAAATAAATAAAATAAAATATTTTAAAAATAAATAAATAAATCTTTAAACACTGTCAGCGAATTGGGCTGGAGAGATGACTTAGCAGTTAAGGCACTTGCCTGCAGAACCAAAGAACCTAGGTTCAATTCCCCATTACCCACATAAGCCAGATATACACAGTGTCTGGAGTTCGTTTGCAGTGGCCGGAAGCCCTGGCATGCCCATGCTCTCTCATAAACAAATAAAATAAAAACTGTTAGCAATCATTTTTTTAAAATCAGAAATATCTTAAGTATAAGGGTCATGATCACTTATGGTAGGTTTCAGGTGGCCTCACAGAAGACACTTGCAAGAGGAAGCAGGAAGGTCAGAGAAGGTGTGTGTCGCTGAGGACTGCACAGGTCAGTAAGATGCAGGGCTGGGAACCAAGGACCTGGCTATCTGTGAAAGTTGGAAAAATCTAGGAAATACATTAGTCTCCAGAAGAAAAGTCACCCTGCTCACCTGCCTTGGACTTCTGACCTGTAGAACTATCAGACATCAAGTCTGGCTGATTAAGCCACTGAGCTGGTGACTGGTTTCAGCAGCAATAAGAAACTTTATATGACTGTTGTTATGTGATGATTCAAATCTAATAAAATACACGGACAAAGTGGTGCGTGCCTCTGGCTTGCTTCTCTCTCTCATTTGCTCACTCATTCAAAAATAAAATAGAAGAGAAGATATCAAAGTATGCACTATGTAGTAAAGATAAATAGTATTACCTAATACTTTTATTTTCTCGTGTGTGTGTGTGTGTGTGTGTGTGTTGGGCGGAAGGATTGTAATGCAAAATCCTTTCCTATAGTTCACATTTTTTAAAGCTCATGCCTGCAATCCCAGCACTTGGGAATCTGGAGTAAGATTATTGCCATGAGTTCAAGGCCAACCTGGACTATAGTAAGTCCTAGTCCAAAGAAAAAAAGAAAAAATACCTCATCTTGCTGAGTTTTCATCAAAGCTGCCAACATCACCTAAAATTCTCTATATGTGTATTTATTCCGCATCTCTGCAAAACACATGTCACCTGCACATAGTGGAGATTTTGCCCATGATTTTCTTTGCTGGGCTCACAGCACCTAGAACACGCCTGTGATGGTTAACCTCGACTGTCAAACAGGATCTAGAATTGCCTAGGAGACAAACGTTAGGCAAAGTACCTGAGGGAGTTTCTAAATTAAGTTAATCTAGGTGGGAAGACCCACCCTAACTGTGGGGGCCTGGGGGCCTGGACTCAAGGAAAAGGATGAGTGGAGCTGAGCGCCAGCGATCATCGCTGCTTCCTGTGGACTAGACGCGACCAGCTGCCTCACACTCGTGCGGCCATGTTTTCCCACCGTGATGGAGTGGATTCCCCCAGCAGTGAGCCAAAATAAACCCTTCCTCCTTCAAGCTGCTTCGGGGCTTGAGGGGTATATTTGTATGCGGTGCACATGCCTGTGTGTATGTGTGTGCATGGTGGGGGCACACCTCCATGTGCGTGTATGTGCACGTGGAGGCCAGAGCACAGCCTGGGTGTCACCTCAGATATGCCATCCACCTCTTTGTTGAGACAAGGTCTCCCATTGACCCGGAGCTCATCAGTCACGCTGCACTGGCTGGCCAGTGAACCTCAGGCAGTTACATGGGTACTGGGGATTGAACTCATGGCCTCCTGCTTGTGAGGCAAGCACTTTACCCACTGAGCTCTCTCTCCAACCCCAAGTTGCTTCTTTTTTTTAACCTCATTATACTTTTGTTATTTTTATTTATTGAGAGGGGAGAGCGAATGGGCACACCAGGGCCTCTAGCCATTGCAAATGAACTCCAGATACATGTGCCACCTTGCACATCTGGTTTAGATAAGTCCTGGAAAATTGAACCTGGGTCCTTTGGCTTTGCAGGCAAGTGCCTTAAGCACTAAGCTATCTCTCCATGCACCAAGTTGCTTCTTATTAGGTGTTTTGTTACAGCAGCAAGGAAAGTACCTTCCACCCTGATTGGTATTGCTCAGGAAAGCGGTAACATTGTCTAAATGTATATTCATTTAAAGGAACATATTAAGTAAATAGTAACCCAAGTGGTGCCCTGTCGGGCACAAATCATGAACATGTTATTGAATTACTAAATTTGAGGCATTAATAAAAAAGGGCATTTCCAACTCTTGAGGGGCCTCCAAGTCAGCTGTGGAGACTGGCTGTAGGAGGAGCACAGAACAGATAATCCTGTCCTCAGTTGTTGAGGTGACAATCACATCCTTGCATTTCACCAATGAGAATGGACAGCCCAATTGTCCAGAAGCAGCCTCTGTCACGGAGCCTCATAGAGCCCTGTGCTGAACTCTCTTTTCTATTAGCTTGAACAAATGACTCTGGGCATGCTCAGCTCTCGGGCAGGTTACCCCAACTGCTTGAGAGCCTCAGACTTAGAAAACCCAGACAAAGGGAGTTTTACCCCAGTTCTAGCCCAAACCCTCCTCTCCACACACTATTCCTACCCATTGCTCTTTCCTCTTCTGTGACATTCCCAGCAGGAACCTGGCAGACGCAGCACGTAGTTGAAACATTTCATCCCTAAACTGGGCATGGTGGTGCACACCTGCAAGCCTGGCATTGAGGAGGCTGAGGCAGGAGGATGGCAAGCTCAAGGCCAGCCTGGGTTCAAGTGAGAGACTCTGACTCTGTAAATAGCGCAGAGAAAGAGCTCAAGAAAGACACCTGACCTCAATCTCTGGCCTCTGCAGGCACACATCCCTGAACACATGTGTGGCTACCCAAGTGAGAACGTACATTGTGCCCACGATACTCAACTCTGAAATAAGACTTCCAAAACAGCATCTATTCCCTATTAACCTGGAAACATGGATGACTTTTAACTTCACTAAGGCTCTCTTTGCTCATCTTTAACATGGAGCCTGCAGGCTGGGAGTATAGCTCAGTGGTAGGTCACTTGCCTAGCATGCCCTCAGCCTTAGATTTAATCCCCAGCCCTGCAAAAGTAAGAATAATAATCATAGAAAGGATAGGGCTCTTATATTCGTGACTTTTCTTGTTGCTGGGAAAAAATACCTAACAACAGCAATTTGAGGAAGGACACGTTTGTTTTGGCTCACAGTTTGGAGACGAAGTCCCTTGTGGCAGGAAAGGTGTGGCAGTGGAGTGGCTGTAGCTGTGGCCCTATGACCATGACCATGAGGCAGCTGGTCACACTACATCCTCAGTAAGGAAGCAAAAAGATGAATGTTGCTGCTCAGCTCACTTTCTTTCTTTCTTTCTTTTTTTTTTTTTTTTCCTTTTAATTCAGTCTGGGATACCAGCCCATGGGAAGGTGCCACCCACACAGGGTGGGTCTTCCTTCCTCAGTTAAACCTCTCTGGAAACGCCTTCACAAACACACCCAGAGGTATGTCTCCTAGGTGATTCCAAATACAGTTAAGTTCACAATGAAGGTCAGCCATCACAGAGCTCACAAATAAATGACCTTGTAAAGACCCAGGGAAAGTAATATTAGTTCCATCTCCTCTCATCCAAGGGCTGTAAGCATTGGTAGCATAGTCTAACTGGTACCCACCAGAGTGTGGACCTCGTTCAGAGGTCGTCAGTAACAAGTTTTCCAGGGCATCCCATTCCCAAGTGTTAGCTCCCAGCCATCCAGAGCAGGTGTCCCTAAGACAACATTTTGTCCTCCCAGGAAGAGACTGCTTAGCCTGGACTGAGAAGACACTCGAGTCACCCTGTGTGTATCACCATGCACGTGAAGGGTTGGAATGCTGCTGAGGGTCCCCTACTCCCAATCCTTTCCTCCCTCAAGTGTAGTCAAGCCAGGGCCACGCAATGGTGTATGTGGGCTCCTTCCTCAATAGGACACGTATTACAAGTCATATCTTATAATGCCATTGATACAGAGACAAAAGTTAGCCGGGCGTGGTGGCGCATGCCTTTAATCCCAGCACTCGGGAAGCAGAGGTAGGAGGATTGCCATGAATTCAAGGCCACCCTGAGATGACAGAGTTAATTCCAGGTCAGCCTGGACCAGAGTGAGACCCTACCTCGAAAAACCAAAAATAAAAAAAAAAAGAGAGAGAGACAAAAGTTAATGCTACAAAGGTGAGTAAATCCTAAAAAGCTAATAAAGGAGACCAAGAGGGGGCAAAAAGGGTTGTAGGGAGAAAAAGGACATTATGTGACATTAAAGCCTAAAGGAGATGGGGCGGCAGGGTAGGACGCAAGGGTGGCAGAGTCGTGGAGGAGATGCGAAGAGGAGAGGTTATAAAGGTGGCGGGGATATGGAGGCGATGAGCAGAGGAGAATCAGCAGAAGCAAATTGGGCTTGAAAATTCCACAATGGTACCAAATATTTTACGTGCTAATTTTAAAAACATGTTACATGATAAAACCTCAAAATTTATTTTTATTACTTTAAAATAAATTAAACTTTTTTTTTTTTTTTTTTTTTGGTTTTTCAAGGTAACATTTCACTCTAGCTCAGGCTGACCTGGAATTCACTATGGAGTCTCAGGGTGGCCTCAAACATAAGGCAGTCCTCCTACCTCTGCCTCCTGAGTGCTGGGATTAAAGGCGTGCGCCACCATACCCGGCCTAAATTAAACTATTTTTATTGGCCCCTGGAGTATTATAAACTGCTATAATTTGAATCTGAAATGTTTGGATTGAAGAGGTTGCTCAGTGGTTAAAGTCACTTAACTTGAATCTGAAATATGCCCACCCCCATGCAGCACAGAGGATCATATTTCTTTTGTTTGCTGTTTTGTTGTTGTTTTGTCTTTTTTTGGTTTTTGTTGTTGTTGTTGTTGTCTTTTTTTTTTTTTATTTTGGTTTTATGAGGTAGGATCTCACTCTAGCTCAGGCCGACCTGGAATTCACTATGTAGTCTCAGGGTGACCTTGAACTCACAGCGATCCTCCTACCTCTGCCTCCAAAGTGCTGGGATTAAAGACATGTGCCAGCCAGCAAGGGTCATATTTTGAACTTATTCCCCAGATGTTGACACTATACGGAGCGGCTATGGAAACCTCAGGTGGCGGGGCCTTAGCTTGGAGACATAGCTCATCAGGCACAGGCCTTTGAAAGTCACAGCCCGGCCCCTGGCTCCAGCGTCAACTCTGCGGCCATGTGAACAGTCTCCACTACACACCCCACCGCCAGGACTGAGATTGTCAGCCAGGCCCTCCCTGCTGTGCCAGACGGGAATGTTCTGAAACTGTGAGTCATAAGAAACAGTCCCTCCTTTAAGTTGTCTCTGTCAGGCATTTTGGTTACGTAAACATAAGAGTAACTATTGCGTATGCTCTTGGCACTGTGAGTACAATGCCCAAAGTCTGTTACCCTGAGTCCAACCTCCCACTGAGTCCATCTCGTCCATGAGGCATAGGACCACTGCTGTGTGGGTTAATTCTGACTAGCTAGAAAGTCTCTACAGTGGATGTACATGCATACATATATGTATGCATGTGTGCGGGTGTGTTTACATACATATATATACATTAAGCTTCCATTGTTCTTGGCTCCAACCTTAACTGTCAGAACTGGTCACCTCCTGGGTGCCTTGTGGGAGGATGGCTGTGTGGAGAGGTGGAGTGGGAGCCTCCATGAGAGATCGCCACATCCAAGAGCATCTCTATTGTACCATATTTAGGAGAAGGAACAATGAAGATGATTTAAGTGAAGCTCTGGATGGGCTCCTCTTTGATTATCTGGGTAGGCTCTTTAATCTTATGTCTCCAGTTGGCACATGGAAAAGATCAGACCATAGGAAGAAGGAAGCTGCAACCCACTGCCAAGCCCCCAGAATCTGGGAGAGGCAAGGAGGAATTCTTCCTGGAGCATTCAGAGGAAATACAACCCTCCTGGCTCCTTGATGTCAGGCTATTAGCTGCCTGGACTGAAGAGAATACGCATTTATGGTTGTGAGATGCTCAGTCTGTAGCAATGCGTCGTGGCCGACTCAAGAAACGAGCACAGCATGCATATCCAGTGCTCCAAGCCATCCTCCATCATGGCTCCTACATGGTGGTGTAGTGGGGAGAACCCGGATTCTGGTTCCAGCTCATCTGGTTAGTATGTGAGCAAAATGAACTATCTCTCTGAACCCAACCCTCTATGTTAGTCAGGGTTCTCTAGAGGAACAGAACCAATAGAATAAATATAGATTACCAATGAGGATTTCGTGCATTGGCTTACACGACATTGCTGGGCAGTCCAACGATGTCTGTGGTGCTGCTCATTGGAGAGGCTGGCGGCCTGTTAGCTCGCCAGACCATGGAGCCTCAAGAGACCCACCAGCCTCTCCTTACTCAGCTTCTCAGCTGCATGGTCCCAGGACCTGGGAGACCATAGGAGGCCTGGCATTTTTTAATTTTTATTAACAACTTCCATAAGTATAGACAATATACCATGATCATAATCCCTTCCCATCACTTCCCTTTTTCTCATCCCAAATCTCACCCACCCCCAATTCCTTCTTCTTTCCAGCTAGTCTTTCAATTTTGATGTCAACATTTTGGTTCTCCTATTATGTAGGTCTTAAGTAGGTGGTGTCAGCCACTGTGAGGTCATGAATGCCACGGCCACTTTGTGTCTGGATGACAGCATTGTAAGCAGTCCTCTCCTTCCTTTGGCTCTTACATTCTTTCCACCACCTCTTCCACAATGGACCCTGAGCCTTGGAGGGTGTGATAGAGACGTGTCAATTCACTTAGTGCTGAACTAAGCACTCCACTCTCACTTCTCAGCACTTTGATGAGTTTTGTGCCACCCCCAGTGATCACTGAAAAGAGAAATTTCTTGGGCTGGAGAGATTGCTTAGCAGTTAAGGCATTTGCCTACAAAGCCTAACAACTTGGGTTCAATTCCCCAGTGCCCACATAAAGCCAGATGCACAAACTGGCACGTGCATCTGGGGTTCTTTTGCAGAGGCTAGAGGCCCTGGCTTGTCCATTTTCACTCTGCCTCACTTCTCTTTATCTCTCTTCTTGTAAATAAATAAATAAACTTTACTAAATTTTTTTGAAAAGAGAAGCTTCTCTTGCCAAAAATGAGAGTAGAATGAATATATGTACATGAATGTAAGTGTTTAGAGGACGTTTTGTGGATATAATATATGTATTTAGCCAGACAACAGTAGTAGTCTCCTCTCCCCCAGGGCTTATGACCTCCTCAGCCATTAGTTTTTGATTATGTTTTCAGTACCAGGCAGGAATTCCCTCTCATGGAGTGGCCCTCAAATCCAACCAGTGAGCAATTTGTTTCCCCAAAAAAATACATGCTACTGTTGCATCAGTTAGTACATTTGGCCTTACTGGCTACCTGTAAGGCTTGCAGAGTCTGTTGCTGGTTAAGACAATGGATGATTTTTCTCCCCCAACAGCCACATACTCTTTCCAGCACCATGACAGCTAGTTAATTTGGAAGAGGCTTCCAGCTCAGCTCTAGCTTGATCTCCCTGTGACCCACAGCCCAAGCATAAAGAGTCTTTAGCAAGAGTATCTTTCCATCTAGTTCTAGTGGGCAAACAAGAGCCTTGGAAATAGCCTGTACTTTTATTTTAAGGCAAGCTCTTTTTTCATGACAGCAAAAGCAAGACAGAGAGAATTGGCATGCCAAACCTTCCAGGCGCCATAATCGAACTCCAGATGCATGTGCAACCTTGTGTGCATGTGTGACCTTGTACATGTGCCACCATGTGTGCATGTGTGACCTAGTACATGTGTCACCTTGTGTGCATGTGTGACCTTCTACATGGGTCACCTTGTGTGCATGTGTGACCTTGTACATGTGTCACCTTGTGTGCATGTGTGACCTTGTACATGTGCCACCTTGTGTGCATGTGTGACCTAGTACATGTGTCACCTTGTGTGCATGTGTGACCTAGTACATGTGCCACCTTGTGTGCATGTGTGACCTTGTACATGTGCCACCTTGTGTGCATGTGTGACCTTGCACATGTGCCACCTTGTGTGCATGTGTGACCTTGTACATGTGCCACCTTGTGTGCATGTGTGACCTTGCACATGTGCCACCTTGTGTGCATGTGTGACCTTGCACATGTGTCACCTTGTGTGCATGTGTGACCTTGTACATGTGTCACCTTGTGTGCCTGTGTGACCTTGTACATGTGCCACCTTGTGTGCCTGTGTGACCTTGTACATGTACCACCTTGTGTGCATGTGTGACCTTGTACATGTGCCACCTTGTGTGCATGTGTGACCTTGCACATGTGCCACCTTGTGTGCATGTGTGACCTTGTACATGTGTCACCTTGTGTGCATGTGTGACCTTGCACATGTGCCACCTTGTGTGCCTGTGTGACCTTGTACATGTGCCACCTTGTGTGCATGTGTGACCTTGTACATGTGTCACCTTGTGTGCATGTGTGACCTTGTACATGTGTCACCTTGTGTGCATGAGTGACCTAGTACATGTGTCACCTTGTGTGCATGTGTGACCTTGTACATGTGCCACCTTGTGTGCATGTGTGACCTTGTACATGTGCCACCCTGTGTGCCTGTGTGACCTTGTACATGTGTCATCTTGTGTGCATGTGTGACCTTGTACATGTGTCATCTTGTGTGCATGTGTGACCTTGTACATGTGCCACCCTGTGTGCCTGTGTGACCTTGTACATGTGCCACCCTGTGTGCCTGTGTGACCTTGTACATGTGTCACCTTGTGTGCATGTGTGACCTTGTACACGTGTCACCCTGTGTGCATGTGTGACCTTGTACATGTGCCACCCTGTGTGCCTGTGTGACCTTGTACATGTGTCACCTTGTGTGCATGTGTGACCTTGTACACGTGTCACCTTGTGTGCCTGTGTGACCTTGCACACGTGTCACCTTGTGTTCATGTGTGACCTTGTACATGTGTCACCTTGTGTGCATGTGTGACCTTGTACATGTGTCACCTTGTGTGCATGTGTGACCTTGTACATGTGCCACCTTGTGTGCATGTGTGACCTTGTACATGTGCCAACTTGTGTGCATGTGTGACCTTGTACATGTGTCACCTTGTGTGCATGTGTGACCTTGTACATGTGTCACCTTGTGTGCATGTGTGACCTTGTACATGTGCCACCCTGTGTGCATGTGTGACCTTGCACATGTGTCACCTTGTGTTCATGTGTGACCTTGCACATGTGTCACCTTGTGTGCATGTGTGACCTTGCACATGTGCCACCTTGTGTGCATGTGTGACCTTGTACATGTGCCACCTTGTGTGCATGTGTGACCTTGTACATGTGTCACCTTGTGTGCATGTGTGACCTTGCACATGTGTCACCTTGTGTGCATGTGTGACCTTGCACATGTGCCACCTTGTGTGCATGTGTGACCTTGTACATGTGCCACCTTGTGTGCATGTGTGACCTTGTACATGTGCCACCTTGTGTGCATGTGTGACCTTGTACATGTGTCACCTTGTGTGCATGTGTGACCTTGTACATGTGCCACCTTGTGTGCATGTGTGACCTTGTACATGTGCCACCTTGTGTGCATGTGTGACCTTGTACATGTGCCACCTTGTGTGCATGTGTGACCTTGTACATGTGCCACCTTGTGTGCATGTGTGACCTTGTACATGTGCCACCTTGTGTGCATGTGTGACCTTGCACATGTGCCACCTTGTGTGCATGTGTGACCTTGTACATGTGCCACCTTGTGTGCATGTGTGACCTTGCACATGTACCACCCTGTGTGCCTGTGTGACCTTGTACATGTGTCATCTTGTGTGCATGTGTGACCTTGTACATGTGTCACCTTGTGTGCATGTGTGACCTTGTACATGTGCCACCTTGTGTGCATGTGTGACCTTGTACATGTGTCACCTTGTGTGCATGTGTGACCTTGCACATGTGTCACCTTGTGTTCATGTGTGACCTTGTACATGTGTCACCTTGTGTGCATGTGTGACCTTGCACATGTGTCAACTTGTGTGCATGTGTGACCTTGCACATGTGCCACCTTTTGTGCCTGTGTGACCTTGCACATGTGTCACCTTGTGTTCATGTGTGACCTTGCACATGTGTCACCTTGTGTTCATGTGTGACCTTGTACATGTGCCACCTTGTGTGCCTGTGTGACCTTGCACACGTGTCACCTTGTGTGCATGATTGACCTTGTACATGTGTCAACTTGTGTGCATGTGTGACCTTGTACATGTGCCACCTTGTGTGCATGTGTGACCTTGCACATGTGTCACCTTGTGTTCATGTATGACCTTGTACATGTGTCACCTTGTGTGCATGTGTGAACTTGCACACGTGTCACCTTGTGTGCATGTGTGACCTTGCACATGTGCCACCTTGTGTGCATGTACATGTGTCACCTTGTGTGCATGTGTGACCTTGCACATGTGTCACCTTGTGTTCATGTGTGACCTTGCACATGTGCCACCTTGTGTGCATGTGTGACCTTGTACATGTGCCACCTTGTGTGCATGTGTGACCTTGCACATGTGTCAACTTGTGTTCATGTGTGACCTTGTACATGTGTCACCTTGTGTGCATGTGTGACCTTGTACATGTCTCACCTTGTGTGCATGTGTGACCTTGCACATGTGTCCCCTTGTGTGCATGTGTGACCTTGCACATGTGCCACCTTGTGTGCATGTGTGACCTTGCACATGTGTCACCTTGTGTTCATGTGTGACCCTGTACATGTGCCACCTTGTGTGCCTGTGTGACCTTGCACACGTGTCACCTTGTGTGCATGTGTGACCTTGTACATGTGTCACCTTGTGTGCATGTGTGACCTTGTACATGTGTCACCTTGTGTGCATGTGTGACCTTGCACACGTGTCACCTTGTGTGCATGTGTGACCTTGCACATGTGCCACCTTGTGTGCATGTGTGACCTTGCACATGTGTCAACTTGTGTGCATGTGTCACCTTGCACATGTGCCACCTTGTGTGCCTGTGTGACCTTGCACATGTGTCACCTTGTGTTCATGTGTGACCTTGCACATGTGTCACCTTGTGTTCATGTGTGACCTTGTACATGTGTCACCTTGTGTGCATGTGTGACCTTGCACATGTGTCACCTTGTGTTCATGTGTGACCTTGCACATGTGCCACCTTGTGTGCATGTGTGACCTTGTACATGTGCCACCTTGTGTGCATGTGTGACCTTGCACATGTGTCAACTTGTGTTCATGTGTGACCTTGTACATGTGTCACCTTGTGTGCATGTGTGACCTTGTACATGTGTCACCTTGTGTGCATGTGTGACCTTGCACATGTGTCCCCTGTGTGCATGTGTGACCTTGCACATGTGCCACCTTTTGTGCCTGTGTGACCTTGCACATGTGTCACCTTGTGTTCATGTGTGACCTTGCACATGTGTCACCTTGTGTTCATGTGTGACCTTGTACATGTGCCACCTTGTGTGCCTGTGTGACCTTGCACATGTGTCCCCTGTGTGCATGTGTGACCTTGCACATGTGCCACCTTTTGTGCCTGTGTGACCTTGCACATGTGTCACCTTGTGTTCATGTGTGACCTTGCACATGTGTCACCTTGTGTTCATGTGTGACCTTGTACATGTGCCACCTTGTGTGCCTGTGTGACCTTGCACACGTGTCACCTTGTGTGCATGTGTGATCTTGTACATGTGTCACCTTGTGTGCATGTGTGATCTTGTACATGTGTCACCTTGTGTGCCTGTGTGACCTTGTACATGTGTCACCTTGTGTGCATGTGTGACCTTGTACATGTGTCACCTTGTGTGCCTGTGTGACCTTGTACATGTGTCACCTTGTGTGCATGAGTGACCTTGTACATGTGCCACCTTGTGTGCATGTGTGACCTTGTACATGTGTCACCTTGTGTGCCTGTGTGACCTTGTACATGTGCCACCTTGTGTGCATGTGTGACCTTGTACATGTGTCACCTTGTGTGCATGTGTGACCTTGTACATGTGTCACCTTGTGTGCCTGTGTGACCTTGTACATGTGCCACCTTGTGTGCATTTGTGACCTTGTACATGTGCCACCTTGTGTGCATGTGTGACCTTGTACATGTGCCACCTTGTGTGCATGTGTGACCTTGTACATGTGCCACCTGTGTGCATGTGTGACCTTGTACATGTGTCACCTTGTGTGCATGTGTGACCTTCCACATGTGTCACCTTTTGCCTCTGGCTTACATGGGACCTGGAGAGTTGAGCATAGCTCCTTAGGCTTCACAGGCAATTGCCTTACCTGCTAAGCCATCTCCCCAGCCTTAGCCTGTAAGATTTTGAAGGCATCTGGCTCTCCCAGGTATTTTTGAGAATGAAGATTTAGACCTATAGGGACTAAATTTGGGGAATAGCCCAAATAGGAAGTCATACCTATTTGCCATGGCCTGAGGCTCTGGAGCATCCCAGGTCTCCTTCGAAGACACTTAGGGTCCACCTCCCTGTGAATAAACAAGAAAACCCTGGATTCTTTCTAGATATTTTCCACGTGATCATTCAGAAGAGTATGGGCAGCTTAGTGGAGGTGGAAGGTGGAGTGGGCCTAGCAGAGAAGTGGGGCCGTGAGGAGGACCAAGTGGCTTCACATGAGACCACAGGGACAGTGCCAAGAGCAAGGGTGCATGGGCACAAAGGAGCTCAATGTTGCCAGCTTGGGTCATGAGACATGGGAAAGGGAAGAACTGAGATGCCCCAAAAGATGGCAAATGTGTGGTATGAAAACAAGACCAATACCCCAAAGCCCAAGGAAGACCCCAAGGGCCACCAAAGCCATTCAGCTCAAGTCTAACATTTGTCAGCTTCCCCCCGCCCCCTCTAATTATATCCCAAGGTCTCCCATGGGTACAAGGCTATACGATGGGCAGTAGCATGGGCATCTAACTGTACCAAGTGCAAAGATTGAGCCAGGAAGATTTGATCCTGTTGGTCAGACACTTGGCTCCAGAGCCCATGTTCAAAACCATGTGTTCATGCCTCACCTACAAAATGAGGAATGACATTCTTTCCTAAAGGCTTTGTTTTTCTGGGGGGATTAGAAACAGCCCACTTGCCATCCTTACACATCCTCAGCCACACGCAGATGTATCCATCATGGCCAAGGGGACTGTGTCAACCACATTCCCCCTGAAATGATCCCCCAGGATGTCTGTGGTGGAACAATCATTTTGTTAGTGAGTTATTACTATTTCCCTCTCTCTAAAAATAAAAATAAATAATAATATTATTCTAAGAACTTGTATCTTATTCTCCTGACTCTCCCCTTGTATGCACAGCCCTGTTCTTACTGATTTTTTAAAATATTTTTATTTGTTTGCAAGCAGAGAGAGAGAAGAGAGATAAACAGAGAGGGAAGAGAGAGAAAGAATGGGTGCACCAGGGCCTCTAGCTTCTGCAAATGAATTCCAAATGCATGTGCCATTTTTTGATCTGGGTTTATGTGGGTACTGGGGGATTGAGCCCAGGTCATTAGGCTTTGCAGGCAAGCGCCTTAACCACTAAGCCATTCCTCGGCCCCTTGATTTTTAGGCCCATTTATACAGTCATAACTGTTAACATAGGCTGGAATGTATCTCCTTTAAAAAGCCAGGGAAATAAAACATAAAGCTGACTTGTAAGTCCAGAGTCAAGAAGATGCCAGAGAACTCTTCCAGACGTGGTGCATGAGTGAGCCTGTAAATAGAGTGAGTGTGATGTTTCCATTAGGAAAGCCACTGCTGTGGGAAAATAACATCGTTTCTAAAGGGAAAATATGGCACAGGGCTCCGTGATGGGACAGAGATGCTGGGTCCCCAGGAAGTCCCCCAGGGATCCTGGCCCAGGGGCCTGGTGTGGTATAGGCAAGAACTTGACTCCAATTACTTAAATTCTAGGTCTCTGTGGAATGGAGATGACAACTTCCTTCAGCAGTTTGAGGATCAAAAGAGGTGAGTTATGGAAACCCAGTTTAGGCAGATGACAACTCCCAAGGACTGGTAGCTCTTCTTGCAGTGGGGCAAAGTTTTTCTTGAGTAATTCCAGCCTTCCCCTTCTAAAAGGCCTGTAGCTAACAGGACCATATGTTGGGCCAACAGCACCACCTGGTGGTCAGCATGAGATCTGGCACATGTCACCAGGGACTTGGCACTTTCTCAGCCTGAACATAAAGAGGCTCACATCACAAAAAGAAGTCTGCTCCCAGAAGGGACCTGGTTAAGAGGCCCCAGAGTCCAGGAGAAGGTATAACCTACCTATCTATTTATAATTCACCCTTGAAGAAAGAAATGAGACATTTCACTCCTCTGAGCCTGGATTTTTATCTGTACAATGGAAACAATACCTTGTATATAAATACCCAAACTGAAATACATGTAGGTAATTAAATTTTTTTAACTATTTTATTTATTTGCTTGCAAGGAGGAAGAGAGACAGAATAGGTATGCCAGGGCTTCTAGCCACTGCAAACAAACTCCAGACACATGCACCACTTTATGCATCTGGCTTTATGTGGCTACTGAGGTATCAAACCCAGGTCATTAGGCTTTGCAGGCAAATGCCCTAACCACTGAGCCATCCCTCAAGCCCCGAATACCTTATTTTTAATGTAGGTACTGTGACAAACATTTGGTAGACACTTAAGACAATTATGTTAATTGTACCTGATCCCAAGAGATCTCGAGACACCTGAAACATGTCCCGTATGCCCTGGGAAGACTGAAGAAGGACCAGCTAGCTTTCTCCCAGACCAGCCATACCTCTTGTGCGATGTGATCTTTCATCTCTGGGAGGCAGTGCTCCAAAGTCAGACCTATGAAGGAAGCCCCTATCAGAGCAGAGCTGAGGCTCTTTGAGAACAGCATTCACCCAACAACAGGGCTGCGCATTTGAAATCCAAAGATGATCTTCCTGTGCTTCCTGCAGAAGCATTAGATCAATACCAACTTCAACGCAATGGACCAGGCTAACAGGAGGAAGCGCCCAATGTGACATCCCCCCCGTCCCTCACCATCCCCGCCTCCTGAAGTTGGATGGATTCTACCACTCAACAAACATAAAGAACTTCCCAGGCCTCGGGCACAGTGTGAGGACCTGGAGGCTCAAGAATGAGTGACACACTATCACTGAGTCTGGGTAAGGAACAGGTGCCGAGAGACATGACATGTGGTCGGGACTGCAGAAGGTGCTGGATAGAGAACTTTGGACCAAGAGGACATCCTGAGCAGAGAAAGGCTGAGGCGCTGGACAGAGCGGTCAGCCCAGGGCCATCAGCTCACCAGTCCACGGCATCCTCGCGGCTGCTTCCTCTGCGGGCAGATTCCATGAACATCCTTTTCTTCCCCCCCCCCACCCCATTCAATATTGTTTCTTAAATGTGTTTATCCTGGGGCTGGAGAGATGGTTCCATGGGTAAATTGCTTGGTGAACAAACATGAGGACCTGAGTTTGGATCCCCAGCACCCACATAAAACGTGGGGATGCACAGCTTTGTAATCTCAGCACCTGGGGAGACTGAGACAGGCATATCCCTGGGACTCACTAGTCTGACCAAATCTATTAGCTTCAGGTTCAATGAGAGACACTGTCTTAAAAAATAATAATAATAATAGGTAGCTGGGTGTTGTGGCGCACACCTTTAATCCCAGCATTTAGGAGGCAGAGGTAGGAGGACTGCTGTGAGTTTGAGGCCAACTTGCCAGCTTGAGACTACAGAGTGAGTTCCAGGTCAGTCTGGACTAGAGTGAGAACCTCTCTCAAAAACAAAACAAACAACAAAAAAAAAAATAAGGTAGTGAGGGGTGCTGGGGAAATGGCTCAGCAGGCAAGAACGTTTGCCATGCAAGTAGAAGGGTCTAAGAAGGCCTCAATCAGCCTGAGTTTGATTCCCCCATAAATAGCTGGGTGTGGCTACACACACCAGGCCCACACAGTCCTGTGGGAAACAGAAACTGGAGAATCGCTGGAGCTCACAGCTCAGCCAGTCTGACTGAAAAAGAATGACAGCTCCACGGGTGAGGAACAGAGGAGGAAACCCCAACATTCTCCTCTGGCCTCACATGGGTCACACACATCTGCACGCACACATGCTCATACAGATAAAGAAAATAAGGTGGAGAGTTATTAAAGGAATCCCTCCCCAATGTTGACCTCGGGGGACTACACACACTCATACACAAGTGTACCCACACACATATGAACACATCTATACCATGACCCCCCCCAAAAAATGCTTGTCCTCCAGCTTGTCCCTTTTCCCCCAGGGGTCCCAGAAAAGATAGAACATCATGTCATCCAGGATGTGCCTTGTCACTGGTGACACTCTCTGTCCTAACTTTCTCAGTTGGGACTCTCTCTCCACAACCCTCTCCTTCCCCAGGTCTTGAAACCTCTAGGTGCCAGCCCCCTCGACTAGAGGAGTCTGGGGTTAGGGGGCTACAGGGGAAGGCTCCTCAAGCTCACGGTGTCCCCCCCCCCATCAGTCCCAGAAGTGAGAGACGACCACCATTGCCACCCTGCACACTCGGCCCACAGCTCTGTCTCCTGCTCACCTCCTGTGGCATCAACTCTTCAGCGGCAGCAGAGGGAGATAATGAATGCAGAGCCTGAGACTGAAGCTCACAGGCAAGTTCACCACTTCCTAGCTGAGTGGATTTGTGCAAGTTATTTAAACTCTTGGTGACTCCATCTCCTTAGAGGAAAAATTGGTCTGTTGTATAGCTAGTCACATAGCAAGGGTTCATTACCCATCATATAATGATTTGTTTTCCTTTCGTTGTGAAGCAATATATATATGACAGAATATACACTTATATCCCCTTGCCCTGATTCCTGTTATCCTGGGGTGGGGCTTCTTAGTGGGGCTATGGTGTTCACTGTAGACTCATGAAGGCCTCTGTCAGTCCCTATAGGGTAGCAGAGGGACCTCCAGGAATTCCTACCCCCTCTGTGGCTCTTCCAGCATTTCCACCCACTCTTCTGCAGTGTTCTCTGAGCAATGGCAGGCCTGTTGGTAGTCTGATTTAGTGCTGAGTTCTCTGCAGCCTCTGGATTTCTGCTTTGATAGGTTTTGATTGATCACCATGTTTGTCTCCATCACCCTGAAGCTGGCTGTCAGGCTAGCTTAGCAGTAAGTTCATGTCTGTACTTCCTCCGCAAATTTCTCTGGGCACCAATAGATGTGGTAGAGGTGGCACGTCTCATGGTGGACAGTCAGCTATCTTCTTCTTAACGGTGGATCTTGGCTTTCCATTTTCTCTACCATCAGTAATATAAAACAGTTTCCCCCCAATATACTTTCTTGAAAAATGGTACAACCATTCTTCTGTATCTGTATCTGCACGCACACATTCACATACAGATAAAGAAAATAAGGTGGAGAGGAATCTGTGCAGAAGCCATAGATTGTTACTAGTAAATTTTCAGTTCCAGGGATGGGATACCTTTCCAGTGAGTTGTTGGCCAGGGAGGTCCCTGTCGCCTCCAAAATATTACAGGCTATTGCCAAAGCCCTTGGTTTCCTGTGAGAAAGACCCTATTACTGAAGACTTCACATACCTGAGCAGCAAGGTCAGTGAGAAATCAAGCTGTTGCTGAGCAGAAAACCTTCTCTCTGCAGCCCAGCCAACTGAAAGCTGGAAAAAGCCCTGCAGTGCATTCAGCCCTGTTGGAGACAGAAATCATCAGCAGTGAAAACCGTGGATATTGGAAGCCTCAAGTTTGGCCAGACAGGCCAAATGACTGAACGAGTGCAATAGTGGCATGTCTGCTGTGGGGGAAACCAACTGCTCTCTAATTGGACTGAAGGCCCACTCTATAAAAGGGAATATATACATGCCTGGTACCGAAAACCTAACCAAAAGCCTATGGCAGGGGAGGTCATGAGCCTTAGGGGTATAAAGCCTGCTCTTGTCTAGATAAATGCATATATTATTCTCACCAATTGCCCCGAAAGCACTATACTTAATGTTCATATTCATATATTAATGCAACTCTCACTTCTGGTTAGAGAAGCTTTTCTTTTCAGATGGCAATGACCACTGGGATGACCCAAAAGGCAACATAGTGCTGAGAAGAAGGGACAGAGGAGTGTCCAGCACGGAAACATCTCACACCCTCCAAGGTTCAGGGTCCATTGCAGAAGAGGAGGCAGAAAGAATGTAAGAGCCAAAGGAGGGGTATCACTCATCACTCCTTATATACAACTGTCCGGACAGAATTTGGCCTCGATATCCAAGACCTTGCTTGCAGTGCCTATCAATACCCACAGAAGACCCTGATAATAGGAGAAAAAGATGATGATATCAAAGTAAAAGAGAGACTAATGGAGAGAGGAAGGGGGTATAATAGAGAGCAGAGTTATGAAGGGGAAAGTGGGGGAGGGGAAGAAAATATCATGGTTTGTTGTCTGTAAGTATAAAAGTTGTCAATAAATAAGTATGTATGTATGTATATATATATATGTATATATATATAAGTATAAGTATATATATATATATATGTATATAATAAATAAGTATGTATGTATGTATATATATATGTATATATATATATAAGTATAAGTATATATATATATAAGTATGTATGTATGTATATATATATATATATGTATATATATATATATATATATATATATATATATATATATATACATACATACATACTTACATACACACACACACACACACACACATACACATATTCCCCAACCAGGAGAGAGAGCAGCTTAAGTTAAAGGGAGTATGCGAAGTTAATGGAGAGGTTTTGTGTGTGTGCAAGCCCCTCGTCTTCTCCAGAGCACAGTGGGGCTTCTCTGTGAAGCATGAGTTTCCTGAACATGGGGTAAGAACGATTTCTTAATCACCTTCTACGTGCCAGGGCTACAGCCACAGCTGTGACCGTGGACTTTGCCTTAGAGGGCTTACAGTCAGCAGAGGAAATAAACTGTCAAACTATATAAGGATGCAAAGGATTGTATGATTCCCCCAAGGAGAAAATGGATAGTATTAGTAGAGAGAATAAAAGGAATAAGAGGAAGCAAAGGAATCAGGTGGGGAGTAATGACATTTAAGCTGAGACGAAAAGGATGTGCAGGAGCGAGGTGATGAGCTATGGGAAATGATGCCAGGGCCCTTAGGTGGCCAAGAACACTGAGCCATCAGGAACTGGAAGAGGAGAGCCAGGGTGGCTGCCATGTGGTCAGCACGAGAGAAGTGGCCTGAGCTAAGATTGGAAAGGCAGGCAGAGGAAACAAACACCCCCTGCCTGCCTCCCACAGGACCATGCGTGGACGTGAACGTTTTACTCTGTGCCCGTGGTGGGGCACTGGGTATGCAGACATGGCTTGATTTTTTTCACAAGATCGTTCTGCTGGTGGCCATGGGAGTAGAACTGAGGCCATCAGGAAGGAGGCAGCTGTAGCTTGGGTGGCGGCTGCGTCTAGTGCCAGGATGGTGGAGCTGCTCCTACAAACATAAGCACCGAACGGGGGCACAGGCTGCATGTGGGGGAGGTGAGGGAGAGGAGGGACAACAATAACTTTTAACTGAGATGGGGAAAGACTGAAGGAGGCCCAGATGACTAACGAGATCAGGAATCCACTGCAGAGATGCCTGACACCGTTCGTCCCATGAGGGAGTCTGGAATCTGAAAGAAATAAACATCTAGGCGCTCTACATTTGGGAGAAAAGACCTGCAGATGCATGCCAAGTGATGAGGATAAATAGACTCATTAGGAGGGAGACCACAGCAAGGGAAGAAAAGCAGCACTCAAAATGAGGAGCCTCAGCACGTAGAAAGCAAGCAGAGAAATAACTGGCAAGGAGATCGAGAAGGAGGGAAACCAGGAGAAATTAAGAGCATGAGGAAGAAGACAGAGAAAAGGAGGTGGATCTGTACATTGAACTATAGGGAAGCGATCCTCCTCCTCTGGGTAAGACCCACACACATCCAGCCCTCAGCACCAGCCCTGGGAAGTAAGCTTGGGAGTAAGAAGAATGTGGCCCAGAAATGTCTGGCCCATCACTCTGCCCTTGAGAAGCCAAACTAGAATTCATGTTTGAGTTTCTCTGACTTAAAGACTGTCCTCTACTGCATGGTAGGCTGACAGCTCACAAAACAGAGCCCTAACTGAGCACTAACTGAGGGAACTATTTTGATACCCATTTGAATCTGTCAGCAACTACAGAGCATAGAGCCCTGGGGAGCAAGGTCAGTATGCCAACCGTTCCTTCCAGGAGTAGGAAGAGATGAGGTTGGAAAGGAAGGGCAGGTAAGAGAGGAAATCAAAGTCCACTGGGAAGCAGGTTCCTGCCGAAGGCTTCCAGGAGTCCTCGGATCTCTGAGCTCACCCTTCTTATCCCTACGACTTCACCGTGTCCAGATAACATAGCTAAGACTATGGGTGACTCTGGGATCTCCTGGATTTTCAACTTGCCTGATGCCATGAATTGAGACTCCTCAAGAAAATGACTGATGGGCTGGAGAGATGGCTCAGCAATTAAAAGCATTGGCTTGAAAAGCCTGATGACCCAGGTTCCATTCCCCAGTGCCCACACAAAGCCAGATGCATGAAGCAGCATGTACATCTGGGGTTCATTTGCAGTGGCAAGAGAATCTGATGTGCCCATTCTCTCTCTTTCTCTCTCTTTCTCTCCTTACAAACAAATATTTAAAAAACAAAAAAGAAAGAAAATGACTGATACTTTTCATTTTTTGTTGTTGTTTTTGGTTTCTCAAAGTAGGGTCTCTCTCTAGTCTAGGCTGACCTAGAATTCACTATGTAGTCTCAGGGTGGCCTCGAACTCATGGCTATCCTCCTACCTCTGCCTCCCAAATGCTGGGATTAGTGTGTGCCACCACGCCCAACAGAGACTCTTCATATTATATAGTCCTGGATTTTAGACCAAGCCCCAGGTTCATCACTTACTATGCAAGCACCACCAATCGCTTCACCTCTAACATTGAGAGATTGCCATCACTTTGTTTCCCAATGGTAATTTCTCTTTCTCTGGCTCTATTATCCCATTAGGCAACTGGTCTTAGTAGCACCTGGGTTTTTGTTGTTGTTGTTGTTTTTGTTTTTTGTTGTTGTTGTTTGGATTTTTTTGAGAAAGAAAACTATATCATTAAAAAAAGGGTTTTGATTTTTCAAAAGTAGACTCTAGGGTTCAGGACATTCATGACAGGATGAGTCAGAACTGTTTGATCTGCGGCTGATTAGAGCAGGGATGGTGTAGCAGAGACAGCTAGCTGTTTACCAGTCCTCTTGGGCATGCAGGGAGACTACATTCCCCAAATGTCTCTACGGGTCAACATGATCACGTAACTGAATTCTATGTGTGATCAGTTCCAGATCTGGAGCAGAAAAAAAAAAAAAAAAAAAGCCTTCTAAGCTCTGTTCTTCTGTCCTCTGGCTTAGTCCCTGGCATGGTACCAACACAGTCAGTAACCTGAAAGCAACATATTGATAATGAGGGAGCTACTGGTGGGGAACATCTGGAGAATCGCCTGCGATTAGGAGCACCCATGTGAATTTCATGTAATTGATTAATACACATCTACAGTGCTTGAATTATGTCACACATTCTTGGAGATTAGCATCTTCCTCTGCCTTCACTGAAATCACTGGAGAAGCAAGTAAGGATTCAATCTGTATTGATGGGGTAAGAAGACGGGTCCTGCCATCTAGGTGTGTGGAATCTGAGAATGGGGACCTTTGCTTCGTTCCTCAGAAGGAGCCCTGGAGAAGTGGTGGCATGTCTGGAAAAGAAGGGTCTTGCTCCAGACTTACTGAGACAGAGATCACCAGCATGTCACGAAAGAAGATAACAAGCCAGTGTGCAGCTGACAGGGTTCCAGAAGTGAGCTGAGATGCTCCAGACCTACAGCAATTGGAAATGAGGAATGTCAGACACAGTACTGTGACAACATGCATTAGCCAAGGGACAGATGGGCCAGGAGACATCTCCATAGGGACCCAAAAGGGCAGATCAGCCCCTCAGAACTTAAACACAACCCCAAGGGAAACAAATAGAACTGACCAAACAGCAAGTTCCATCCCCCAACAGAACGGGAGCAATAAATCAAAATTAAAGGATTTGAAGTAGTGATTCACATGTTTAATGCCAGCACTCAGGAGGCTGAGGTAGGAGGATTTCCATGAGTTCAAGGCCAGTCTTCAGCCTGGGCTAGACTGAAACCCAGCCTCAGGGGGAAAAAGAGAGAGAGAGAGAGAGAAATAGTTGAGTATTTCCACATGCGAGTTTATTGGCTGACAGGCTTCCTTACAGCTTTTCCAACCGTGGGACTGAAAGTCTTATCTCAGTTTCTTCCTACAGTGTGAGAAACAAAATAAAAGAAGTGCATCATGGGAACCATGAGCTGCTCTGAAGTGTACTGTGTTCCTGTAAGCAGCAGCTCTGTCTGACTGAAGTTGATGAGGAAGGAGCCACAGGCGGCCTGTATAGCATAAAGGCTCTTCTGCCAGCCCAAGGGATGTGCAGCCTTCATTGCATAGCAAAGGCCTACGAAGCCCGACTCACAGATCCTAGTCCTGAGAAAAATGACTGTTTCTACTCCTCATACCATACCTCCTTCCTCAGACCAAAGCAGCCTTGTTTCCTAGAGGCCTCGGCTGATGATGATGACAAGGGGGGCAGAGGGCTTTTGAGGGGGAACAGAGTGTGAGAACACCAAAGGGGGTCATCACCTCACCGAGGCGATGATTAAGGCCACCACCACCTCACTTGGCCCAGGCTGCCAGGAGATCCCTGTGTAAGAACATGATGACTGCCCTCAGAGGAGGTCCCTAGCGAATGGCATCTACATGTCCCCATAGTCACTCACAACTTTTACTGTTTGGCCCTTAATGGAGACATGGTTTTATGGACATAAATACTATTGCACATCAAAAACAATAGCTAGGGCTGGAGGGATGGCTTAGCAGTTAGGGTACCTGCCTGCAAAGCCAAAGAAACCCAGATTGGATTCCCCAGGACCCACATAAGTCAGATACTCAAGATACATGCATCTGGAGTTCGTTTGCAGCAGCTGAAGTCCCTGGCGCACCCATTCTTTCTCTCTGTCTTTCTTTCTCTCTCTCTCTCTCTCTCCCAAATAAAATAAAATAATGATAATACATAGCTAAAAATAATTGGTATATTTGTTAAGTACTCACCAGGTAGAAGGCCCTGCACCAAAAAAAAAAAAAAATGTTAATACTACACACCTTCCTCACAAAATTAAATTATTACTATCTTCAACTCAAAAACGAAGCACCAAAGACACAATAACTTAAGAACTTGGCTAAGTTCACATAGCTTGAGTGTGGTAAAGTCATAATTCGAACAAGAGACCATCTGGCTTCAGGAAGCAAGCTCTGACACTCAATCATTGACTCGGCAGCTGATTTTCTTTTTATGCCATCCCAGGCATGCACTGTTCTGGGTATGTGGGGGCTATGGTTCTTCTACCAGGGGAGAAGGACTGAAAATTGGTACAGACCTCTTCACTGTGCATGGTTCCATATTAACTGAAGCGCGTGGACATCAGAATCACATCCCCACTTGCAAACCTCAGTTGCCACGGAACTGCATGAGTGTCAGCCCCGTTGCCATCGCCGGTGATCATGAGACTGCGAGAATGCTGCGTCACAGACCTTCCCAAAGCTCAGTGACCTCCAGCAACAAGCCCTCACTTGTGTCACTCTGGGGTGAGTTGGCTGAGGCAGCTCTGTGTCAGGCTATGGGTCAGCTGGCTTGGCTCCGGGCTCTGGGTTGGAGTCAAACCCATCCATGGGTTCACACATTCTTCTTGGACCAGCAGCGACCAGAGAATGTTCTTCCCATAGCAGATCTTAGGAGTACAAGAGGTCAAATTGCACAAGAATATTTCAGGCCACTGAACATGGCTTCAGCATCCCACTGACCCAAAAACAACAGGTAGCCACGCCAACATAGATGGGGTGCGGAGGCGTGCTGCACCCACAGGGGGAGGGCACTGTAAAGTCACATGGAAAAGAGTGGTGATATACAATCTGACTCCCCGGGAGGTGGGCAATGAAGACCCAGGGCCAGTCAGTCACCATCTTCACCATGGTGATGACCAGACTTCAAGCTTGGCTATGAGAACCGGCTGTCAGAGAACAGTCCTGACGTCCTAGTGCCTCATCTTCTGTCTGTCCATTATTAATTCCCAGCAGCTCAGCCAACCTCCCCTCAACTCTTCCGGTTCCCCTGGCTCCTAGGTCGATACAGAGTTGGGTTTACATCAAAACCCAAACTAATCAATGTCAGAGCTGAAGCAGAACTCAAAATTAAATTCATGATAACAAGGAAAACCCTAGACTTTTATAAGTATGGTGTAAACATGTTTCACATAAAAATAATACCTAAGCATAATTGCTATATTAAGGACTCAGTTGAGCTTCACAGCTGTATGAAGTACATAGGGCTGGGGTTTTTTTTTTTCAATATTTTTATTTATTTATTTATGTGCAAGCAGATGATACAGAGAAGAGAGAAAGACAGACAAAATGGCTATGCCAGGGCCTCCAGCCCCTGCAAACAAACTCCAGACACATGAGCCACTGTGTGCATCTGGCTTTACGTGGGTACTGGGGAATCGAACCCAGGTCGTTACGCTTTGCAGGCAAGTGGCTTAAATACTGAGCCATCTCTCCAGCTCCACAGAGGTGGGATTTTTTTTCCCAGCTTCTCACCATGTGAGTGAGGAAACTGAGGCTCTGAGAAGTTATGTGATTCATTTAACAGATTTCAAAGTAGTGTAACCATGGCCCAACTGAACCGAAATGCCTGCTCTTCTCTCTGTGCGCTGGTGAGGGGAGGGTGGAAAAGTCACCAGACCTAGGTCCTGAAAACAGCTCGGGTTTGGGCAAGTCAGGCTGGGTTGGGAAACATGTGTGCGGGAAAGGCGTGTCCCAGGAAGATGCCTTGCAAACACTTCCCTCCGGAAACTCAGTATAAAATCCAGCTCTCCACAGTCCCCCATTGGGACGTGGCCCGAGACATCCGAGCCACAGGAATTCGGTGTCCTTCGGAATACCTTCAGAAGAGCAGAGTTTCATCTTAATTCTAGGAACTGTGTGCGCTCACTCAGACCCATCCCAGAGCCCCCAAAAGATACTGTTTGCTATTCCTCTAGCTACCCTTCCTCCCTGCCCCGTCCTCTCCAGACTCCCCATCATTTCTAGGCATGAAGGTCATCTCTCAGTTGATTTAATTTGAAATGGGGTAAAAAAAAAAATTAAGCAAAATCCATCTTTAGCTACCAAGTGGTGTTGCTATGTTTGGGGGATGATACTAAAATAAGGATTTTTTTTAATTTAATGAATTGGCTGACATTATGATGTCAGAAGGACTGGAGCCAAAGGTGTTTTGCTAAAGGGAGTCTCCCCACAGCCCCCCTCCAGACGACACGGCACCCCTGGAGCCCATAGTACTTGTGACTGTTTGCGCTGCTTACACACCCAGCTCCCCTGACTGCCTCTTTGTGGGAAGTTGTTTACATGAATTTATTTTGGGAAAATTCCATTAGACGGGACCAGGATTTCTCCACAAATCATTGCCTCTCACTTGTGTCTTGATCAGATCTGGGCAGGCAACTCTCTTCAGAGCTCTGTCTCCCCAGGTTTCTCTTTGGGAGTGAGGAGAGCAAAGGGGGATGGGGTGATAATGAAGATGAAATTGTCAGGGGTTAGCTTAGGGGAAAAAATAAATAAATAAATAAGAGTCCTCAGATGGGACCAGAAGCTAAAAGTTTGGGAGAACAAGTGTCTCCCACAGGCTTGGGGGTACTGGATCCCCCAAGCTGTGGTTTTTGGGGCCACAGCTATGCACAGACTTGCCCCTCTTGTGCCTGGCCCTGTGCTAAGACATAGAGACATACTGGTGACACTTCCCAGCCTCAGAAAGCACAAAGAATGACAGAAACAAGAAATTCCAACTTTAAAAAACATGGTATAGGCACCTATGCCTTTGCCTCACCCACCCTCGCCTGGAACAAGGCGGTGGTTTACACGCATTGTCCCCCATAGGTGCTGTGTTTGAACACGAAAGGTGACGCTATGTGGGAAGGTTTGTAGAACCTTTAGAAGATGGAGCCTTGCTAAAGGAAGCGTATCACCAGGGTGGGCCGTGAGCAGGACAGCCAGCCCTGCCGGCTGGGTTCTCGCTCTACTTCCTCCCTGTTGATGTGATGGTGGATGCCAGCTCCCTTCACCCGGCATGCTTTCCTCCCCATGTGGGACTTTGCCCTCCCCTGTGAACTGAAATAAATTCTATTCTTCCATAAGTTGTTTCTGGTCTGGTATTTTGTCCTAGGAACAAGAAAGTAACTGATACAAGAGCACATTGACCCTCCTTTGTCAACTCTCCTCATTCCCTCCGTTGAAGGCAAATCCAAAACACTGAATTGATCCAATTAGTTACTGCTGGCAGGACTGCATGTTGGCATCACATGCACACAGGCCAGAGCAGCTGCCTGTTATTCCCACAGATAGACTTACTGCATACCTAGCAGACGGCAGCCTTATCGATCCAGAGACACTGAGGAATGGCTCCAGGTCAGCAAGCGCTCCCCTGGGCTCAGCAAGCCTTCCCCTGGGTCAGCAAGCACTCCTCTGGGCTCATCAAGCATTCCCATGAGTCAGCAAGTATTCCCCTGAGTCAGCAAGCGCTCCCCTGGGCTCAGCAAGCGTTCCCCTGGGCTCAGCAAAGGGAAGGAGCAGGCACCACATGTAAGCCACGGAGTCAGTACTTCTTCCTGGATGGCAGAAGCTGGCTGTGGATCCAGGTGAGCTCTGAGGAGAGCTGGCAGGAGGAGACAGCTTTTAAAAAAAAGTTTTATTAAGAACTTTAATATATGAGCATATTACAATTTGGCCATATTGCCATTGGGCTATATAGTCTTATGTCCCCTCTCACCAGCCCCCTTTCCACTGACAGTCCTCCTCAGCAGTATTATAAGTATTCCCTGTGGGGTGTAAATGGCACCAGACGATCTCTGGAGAGGGAACAATGTATCAGGATTCTCCCTCCCACCTGTGGCTCTTACATCCTCTTCCACAATGTTCCCTGATCTTTGTCCAGTGGAGCATAAGTCTACTTTTGTGTTAAGTTCTCAGCACCCTTGGATTTTTCTGCTTTGGTGAATGGTGAGTGTCCTTAGTGTCTACCGCCATCTCCCTGGAGGAGGGTCTCAGGCTAGTCCCAATACTGGCGCTCATACTTAACCCACCGCCTCCTCTGCAATGTTCCCTGGGCCCTGGCAGATCCAGTAGAGATGGCTTGTCTCATGCTAGGCATCTGGCTTTCTTGTCTTATCATTTTGATGGATCCTGGATCTCCACAACATTCACTAGCATCTGTTAAAAGCAAATTCTCTGGACTGCAGAGATGGCTTGGCAGTTACAGCGCTTGCCTGCGAAGCCAAGGGACCCAGGTCCAATTCCACAGTAACCACGTAAGCCAGATGGACAAGGAGGCACAAGCATCTGGAGTTCATTTGCAGTGGCTAGAGGCCACCCATTCTCTCTCTGTCCATCTCCTCTCTGTCTCTCTCTGCTTGCAAATAAACAAAATTAAATTTAAAATTAATTTTTAAAAAGCCGGGCTTAGTGGTAGAGTCCTTTAGTCCCAGTACTTGAGAGGCAGAGGTAGGAGGATCGCCAAGAGTTTGAGGCTACCCTGAGACTACATAGTGAATTCCAGGTCAGCCTTGGGTAGAGCAAGACCTTACGTCAAAATAATAATAATAATTAACTTTTAAAAAGTAAATTCTCTAATCAAGAGTGAGAGCAGCATGGATTAAAGGTGATAAACATAAACTTTTTAAATTTATTTTTATTTATTTGACAGAGAAAGGAGAGAGAGAGAGAGAATGGGCACGCCAGGGCCTCCAGCCACTGCAAACAAACTCCAAACACATGCGCCCCTTTGTGCATCTGGCTAATGTGGGTCCTGGGGAATCGAACCTGGGTCCTTTGGCTTTGCAGACAAACGCCTTAACCGGTAAGCCATCCCTCCAGCCCAACATAGACATTTTTGATGGACTTAACCTTTCCTTTTAGCCAAAGAACAGTGGAAGCTTCCCTCTAAGGTTGAAGGCAGCCTTCTGCAGTAAGCCAGCCTTAGTGCCAGGCCAAGCCCCTTGTGCCCAGCAGGCCTGGCTTCGGTGAGGCTGGCACCTGACACTGCAGAAGCACATGGGGACAGAGTTCACCGAGCCAGCCCGGGAGGGTCAGCCTCTGTGTGGGGACCCTTCTGTGTCTAAAGGAAGGGACGAGAGGATTAGATTTGCAAATATGTAAGCACGGGAACCTTTGGGAAACAGCAGTTTGGACAATGCAATGGCTCACACAACACACCGCACATGCACAGGCCCAAGGGTTTCCTATACTCAATGCCTCGAAACCCCCTAACCTAGGAACATAGTACGTGGTTAGACAACCTTAAAAGTAAGTGAGAACTTGTTCAAAAAAATCCAACAAGTGAACCAGATAAAAGCATAGTTCTTTTTGTAAATATGAGGACGTGATGGTTAATATTGACAGAACCCAGAACCATGGGTGAGGGATTCTATAGATTAGGCTAAACTCTGGGCACACCTGTGAGAGGTTATCTTGATTAGGTTAACTGAAGTGGGGAGAACCATCTCAATGGTGAGATGCACCATCCCGTGTGCTGGAGTCTTGGCCTATATATATGGGAGAAAGCAGGCTGAGCAAACATTTATTGTCCTCCTCGTCCCATGGGCTGGACGTGGCCAACTGTTTCAAGCTCCTGCCACCAGACCTTCCCCCACTATGATAGATTGTAATTTGGTACTTGTCGCGAGCACTCTCAAAGATGATTGGTTGAGAGGATTCTACCGGCGAAGGTCAATGATACTCAGACACTGGTATACTTGCAAAGGAGTTTACTGGGATGAAAGTCACACACAAGCAAGTCCAAACTATCACAAATAATATTATAGCTAATATAATATATAACCAAGGTATATTCATCGCTACTAACACAGGAATATTTCTAACGAGTCTAACATGTATACGACCTGACAACGCGAGGTTTGAGCTGCGACGTTTTCCCCGGTTCACTGCGCTTCCAGCCGAGTCTCGGTCCGCTGGCGTAAGCTAGTGCTTTAGCTTACGGATGATCATTCGGACAGCGTTCGGACAGCGTTCGGACAGCGTGTCGGGCTGCTGAATTTGGATCGGTGATGTATTCGCGGGGGTCTCAGTCAGGACTGCTGAGTAGCCTTTCAGTCAGTCATACTGTTGGGGAGACTGAGACAATGGTTGCTGAGCAGCTCGGGTTTTTATACCTTCCAATGCTTATCTAATAGTTTCACACACACATCTGCTAATCTCTACTATGTACTGCACACAGAGTTTAGCTTACAAGCTTTGACTTTGCATTTTTTACTCTCACAAAAAAACTTGTTTATCCTAAACTGGCCCTGGACCATATGCTGGTCCTTACATGCTCATAACAGTACTGTAAGCTGAAACAAGCCCTCCCTTCTGTAAACTGATTTGTTTTTTTAAAAACATATTTATTTACTTATTTATTTATTTACAAGCAGAGAGAGAGAATGAGAGAGGGAATGGGCATGCCAGAGCCTCTTACCATGGCAAATGAACTCCAGATGCGTGTGCCACTTTGTGCATCTGGCTTTACGTGGGTACTGGGAAATCAAACCCTGGCCATCAGGCTTCGCAAGTAAGCACCTTTAACCATTGAGCAATCTCTCTAGCCCCCTCAACTCAGTTTCTAAAAGTATTTATTTATTTATTTGCAAGCAGAGACAGAGGGCTCAACAGGGCCTCTAGCTGCTGCAAACAAACTCCAGGTGCCTATGCCACTTTGTGCATCTGCCTTTACATGGGTACTGGGAATCGAACTCTAGTCATTAGGTTTTTCAGTAAAGCACCTTAACCACTGAGCCATCTCTCCAGCCTCTAAATGGATTTTTGTCAGGTATTTTGTCCCAGCAATGAGAAGGTAACTAATACAGGGGGGGCAATTTGACTTACCCCACAGATCTAACTGTAGACTCCAGTGTTTAAAATAAAAGACATAAACTGCTTACTTTTGTTTTCACAGGGCCTCATGCATACTGGGCAAGCACTCTACCACTGAGCTACCCTCTTAATCCTAAAAAGCCCCACTCTGCAGTCCCAGGAGTTTAGAAACCACTTCCAGGCTTCTGTGAATAAGGAGGCCATGAGAGGAGGTCGTGTGGCCATTGACTTAGAACTTGATTTTAATCTTGTGCTAATCCCCCCTCTTACTAATAAAACAGGTTACTTCAGTAAATTTCTTAAATCTTCCAAAATCAGTTCTCTCATCAAGTTATCATGAACATGAACATGTATGCACAATGCCTAGAGCTACATCTATGGTGATGTTTAAAAACACAGTGAGTGTCATTCTTATTAAGATGGGCGCAAAAGGCAGCATGTTGTAAGATACTGGTGCAAGATATGATGTGGTTCAATCGTGGGCATTCCTTGGACCCCAAACTACCAAATAGAAGGCTCAGCCTTACTTTCCTATGTCACTCCATGCTCTCAACACATTTCTACATACTTTGTATAATGAATAAATGGTTAGCGCATGAATGAATAGATGAATGGATTAATCTAAATTTTTCAACTGTGTATAAATATCTCCATCTTATCTTTGCAAATAAGGCTTCTGGTGCTGTAACAAAATACCCAAAACAAACAATTTAAAAAGAAGGAATTTTTGTTTTCTTTTTTCTTTCTTTCTTTCTTTCTTTCTTTTTTTTTTTTTTTTTTTGGCTCATGGTAAAAGAGATCTCAGTCCATGGTCACTTGTCCCTTCTGCCATTCAGTTTGTGGTAAGACATAACATAATGGCAGGAAGCATGTCCTAGGGAAAGCTACCCAACAAGTAAGGAGCAGGAAGTTAAAAGAGAGGAAGGAAGGGAACAGGAATCCCAACATCCCCTTCAAGGACATGTCCCAGTGACTTAATCCCCACCAACGAGGCTCTTCAAGGGCATGTCCCCAGTGACTTAACTTCCACCACCTCCAAAAGTTTCCACCACCTCCCCACAATGCTGATCAAGCCATCCACACATGAGCCTTTATGGTTCATCCCATTCCAAACCATAACATTCCACCTTTGGTTCCCAAAGGCTCATTACTATCTCACAATGCTAAATGCATCCAATCTATCAATGTGGCTCCTAAGTTGACCAAGTTCTTTTCATGTGAAAAGTTACTTGTTATCATATGTACCTACCCAAACTTGTTTTTGTCATGTAGATTTTACATTGTGCTTAAACAACAATGATGACCACGACCAAAATGCATTCAGTTCACCTCCAACAATCCCCCCCCCATAGTTATGTTGTTTTTGTTATTGTTGTTCTTTTTGAGACAGTCTCTCTGTATAGCCCAGGCTGGCCTTGACCCTACTCCTTTTGTGACTGCCTCCTGACCATTGGGGTCTATGCCTGGGCTCCATTATCTTAGCAGTGTCTTGCTCAAGTAGGAGTCAAAGTCTAGAGTGGCCTCTGAAATTCAAGACAAATTCCTCACCGTGAGCACTCTAAAAATAAACAAACAAAAAAAATCACATCCTTCTGAGACATAGTGGCACAGTGTTAAACATTCCTATCCCAAAGTGCAAGATAGGAAAATGGCTTGGAGTGAGGTACCTATTAAAGTTGGGCAAATACTAAATCCTATAGTTGCAGTTCTTGCATCTGAAGTATATGGCGATGAGATGTGGGCCCCCAAGAATAGCTGTACCCTGTCACCTTTCTGGTTAAAGCTCTTATCATGGGTTGGCTCTGCCTGCTGCCTATGTCTTCCCTCAGAAGATGCTCTACATCCGGGCCTGTCTTACTTACTACCTGGGGTCTCCACTGTATCTTGATCCCACCTTCACAGCTTCATGCACCACCTTCCCCGAAGCTGCCTACAGGCACCCTGACCCTGCCACACATGCCTAGCTTCCAAGACCTGCCTTCAGAATCCCAGTGGAAGCCTCCATGATCCCATAGCTCTTATATTCTGTAAATGCAACATCAATACATCAAATGCCTGTAAAACCAACATCACCTTGATGTCGCTAAGGTGTCCCATTGGCTGGAACAGTAGTTAGGTCCTGGCTATAGTGGCCTCTGAATGCCAGGGCATCTGAACAATAGAAACGAATCTTGGGGAAACAATTCTCTAATTGGCTCTGCATGAGCAAAGTGCTCTAGTGCGCTCTTCTTTTTTAATATATATATATATATATTGGTTTTTTGAGGTAGGGTTTCACTCTTACTCAGGCTTTCCTGGAATTCACTATGTAGTCTCAGGGCTCAGGGTGGCCTCGAACTCAAGGCGATCCTCCTACCTCTGCCTCCCGAGGGCTTGGATTAAAGGCGTGTGCCACCACGCCCAGCTTAATATTTTATTTTTATTAGAAAGAGAGAGAGAGAGAAAAAATGGGTGGACCAGTGTCTCTAGCCACTGCAAACAAACTCCAGATGCATGTGCCACTGTGTGCATCTGGCTTATGTGGGTACAGGAAATCAAACCTGGGTTCTTGGGATTCACAGGCAAGTGTCTTAACCACTAAGCTATCTCTCCAGCCCTAGGATTCTCTTCTTAAAGTCACTGAAATTAGTTTCCACTAGTGTTTAGGGGCTGCTTTGGTCCCATCCATCTTTTCTGTGTTCTCTCTTTGGGAATGGGAATATCTATTCTGTGTCTTTATGTCTTATAAGTATGTGATTATTTTATTTTTACAGAGATCATAGCTAAGAGTGCATCTTGAGTCTCAGAGGAGACTTTGGACTTAGACTTTTGAGCATTGCTGAAAATGCTAGCTTTGGGGACCCTTGGGGATTGGGTCCCCACCCCTTCCCCTCACTCTTTTCACTTCCTGGCCCCCAGGAGTTGAGCAGCTCCTCACCATAAGCCTGTCACAGGTTCTGCCTCACCACAGGCCTAAAGGTGACAGAGCTAAGTGACCCTAGACTGAAACCTCTGACATCATGAGTCTAAGTAAGTCCTTCCTCCTTTTTTTTTTTTTCTTTTTTGTTTGTTTGGTTTTTTGAGGTAGGATCTCACTCTAGCCCAGGTTGACCTGGAATTCACCCTGTATTCTCAGGATGGCCTTGAACTCGGAGCACTCCCCCTACCTCTGCCTCCCGAGTGTGGAATTAAATGTGTGCACCACCATGCCCAGCTCCAGTCCTTCCTCCTTTTAAGTGGTTTATCTCAGGTATTTTGTCACAGTGAAGAAAAGCTAACTAGCACAAGATCCCAGTGCATCTCATTTTACCACTTCATGGAACATTCCAGTCTTTGACTCCTCCCACTCTTTCAAACCTGTGGCTCATCTTGCCAGAGTGTGGCCTCTTTCTGCTCAGCCCCTTCACAATGGAACATTGTTCCATCATCTGGTAGCTGTTGGCTCTGGCTTCACCTCTATGCAGTGTCTTTGGGGCCACAACTCCATAACCTATGGACCAGCTCCATCCCTAGTCCCAATTCTACCCTCCATAACCCCGGCCTGTGCACAGTGCTTTCAGGTTGCTGGGGAGGAGGTACTGTCCAGGTATTCATTCCCTGGAGACCTGGTCTGGAACAGTGGGTCCTGTGTGTCTTGGCATACCATGGCCAGACTCCAGCCATGCTCTGAGGTTGTTTCATACACAGCCCTAAGTGCCCTGGGCTCTGCCTACCCAAAAGCCAGGAGCAAGTCCAGCCTGAGGCTCTGTCGCCCTCAGTTGGTAGTGGCTAGATGTAAAAAGAGAAAATAGCCACCAAGAGAATGTGGAGCCATGGCAAGCTATGGTTTCTTTTCTTTTTAATATTTTTTTAAATATTTTAGTTATTTATCTACTTGAGAGGGGTCAGATAGAAAGAGAGAAAGAATGGGCATGCCAAGGCCTTGAGCCATTGCAAACAACTCCAGACACATGCACCACCTTATGCATCTGGTTTATGTGGGTACTGGGGAATTGAACCTGGGTCCTTAGGCTTTGCAGGCAAGCACCTTAACCGCTAAGCCATCTCTCCAGCCCCTTTTTAATACTTTATTCATTTGAGAGAGACAGAGAGAATAGGTATGCCAGGGCACCCTTCCATTGCAAATGGACTCCAGATGCATCCAGCACATTGTGCATCTGGCTTTATGTGGGTACTGAGGCACGAAACCTGGGCCATTAGGCTTTGAAAGCAACACCTGTAATGGTTAAGGCATCTCTCCAGCCCCATTTATGCTTTCTTGAGGGCCAAAGCAGTCCTTGCGCTGTTATCGGCCCAGGTGTGGCTGGCTCCGCAAGGCCAGTGGAGCCATCCTCACACACTCAGGCCCGTGTTGGCAAAGTGCTCATACAAGCATGAGGGCCTCATTTAATCCCCAGAACCAGTGTAAAAGAAGCCAGGCATGGCAGCACATATGTAACCCCAGCAGTGCAGAGGGGGAGGGTATGGTCAAGAGGATCGTGGGGTGCATGGCCAGCCACCATGGTCAAGTTGGTGAAATCCAGGCCAATGAGAGGCACTGTCTCAAAGAAAGGCATATAGCATTTCTGAGGAACAGCACACAAAGTTATACTCTGGCCTCCACACTCATGTGCACACACACACACACACACACGCATACACTCACACACACAAAGTAACTACATAACTATGATGTTTATCAGGACAGAGTTTATAGTGACTGTACTTTGAACATCATACAGATGAAAAGACCTTGGGGCTGTGGTTTATTCCACTGAAGACAGGATGTGATGTTACAGAGACCTGGCTTGACATCCACAGAGCTTCCCACCCCATTTGTGACTTCAGACCATGCCTGGCTCGCTGAGCAGCAGTTTGGGCCTTCCTCAAAGGCTGTGCCATTAGCAGAGCACCTGCCCTTCATGTGCACCAAAGAACCAGGTGCAGGGCACAGGTTAGGTTCCATTCTTGCTTCCCAAAGCCTGAGACTTTGTAAATGGTCGTCTGGCTGTACACTAAGATAGCGCTGTTTGGTGCACTTAGACTATCACTATAGTAAAAGTCAATTTTAAAATATTTTTATTTATCTACAAGCAGAAAAAGAGCAAGAGAGAGAGAGTGAGAGGGGGGAAATGGATGTGCCAGGGCCTCCCACCACCGCAAACAAACTCTGGGTGCATGCTCTAGCTTTACATGGGTACTGGGGATTTGAACCTAGGTTGTTGGACATTGCAAGCAAATACCCTTAACTGCTAAGCCTGATCTCCAGCAGCCAAATGTCAACGTTTTGATGTGCATATGGTATGTGCAATATATGCATGTGTACATGCAGAAGCATGTTCTCTGCGCACACACATGGAGGCCAAAAGAGGACATCCAACTTCCTTCTCCACCACTCTTCCACCTTATTTCCCTGAGACAGACTCTCTCACCAAATCTGTAGCTCCCCATTTTTCAGTTAGACTAGCCAACAATGAGCCCCATCGATCTTTCTGTCTCCATCCCCACCCCTCCAACATCACTGGTGTTACAATGTGCGACCACACCCAGTTTTTTTAAAGTAATTTTTATTTACTTAAAATCAGAGAGAGAGAAGTGGGGAAGGGAGGGAGAATGGGTACTCCAGGACCTCTAACCACTGTAAACAAACTCCAGATGCATGCGCCACTTTGTTGCTTTTTGTTGTTGTTGTTGTTGTTGTTGTTGTTGTTGGTTTTTTTTTTTTTTTTTTTTTTTGAGGTAGGGTCTCACTCTGGTCCAGGCTGACCTGGAATTAACTCTGTAGTCTCAGGGTGGCCTTGAACTCACGGTGATCCTCCTACCTCTGCCTCCCAAGTGCTGGGATTAAAGGCATGCGCCACCACGCCCGGCACATGCGCCACTTTGTACATCTGGCTTACCATGGGTACCAAAGAATCAAGCCTGGGTCCTAAGGCTTAACTGCTAAGCCATCTCTCCAGCCCCTCATCCAGCTTTTTAGGTGGGTGCTGGGGACCAATCTCATGACCTTATGCTTGAGCAGCAAGAGCTCTTACCCACTGAGCCATTTCCTGCAGCCTATAAAATAACTATTTGTTAAATTCCCTTCCCACAGCCTCTGGGCTCTTCACAGCACTTTCCTTCCTGGGCAAAAAGGAACATGCTCACAGCTGTTGTTAGAAATTGTCTGGTTTAATCCAAGTCACTGGAAGATTGGGTCAGGCCCTCTCTCATCACAAAATTCAGAGTCTGACCTTGAGCCCCATCTTTCATTCATGGAACACCTTATTACCTTTATTTGTGCCATTCTTCTATGCTCCTAACTTCACTCCGTACCCTTACCCTGAAGCCTGTCCGGCCTCCATCAGCTCATATATTTCATTCACCCACAGGAATAATCTAGAAGCTGTGATTCTACCTCTAATGTCCCTACCTCTCCACTTTCCCCAGTCCCTTTCTCTACAGAGTTTGCTTTGAGAAATATTGCAGTTTCTTCACATTGCTGGAACAACAGACCCAACCAGAATTAGCTTACAAAAGGAAAAGTCTTAGGCTTATAGTTTTGAGGGGAAGTTTCTTCATGAGAGGAAAAGCATGACAGGTCTGCTCAGGAAACCTGTATCACATCTCCACATCAATGGGAAGAACATTATAGAAGTACTGGGCTATGTTACCCCAAAGCTACCCCTATAAACACACCTCTCAAAGGACCAACAACTTTCCAAAATTGCTATCAGCTAAGGGCCAAGTTTATACATAAATCTATGGGGACACTTCATTCAAGCCACTAGGGACCATGTTCACACATGAGCCTATGGGGACACTTCATTCAAACCACTAAGGACTACATTCACGCATGAGCCTGTGGGGACACTTCATTCAAATCACCACAGGAGATTTTCCAGACTCCATGTTTTATTGTCGAACCACACAGACAGGCCCTGGAATATATCCCCAGCCTCTCACACCCAGGCCACTACAAGTGCATCCTACCTTGCACTTGCCTGCAGTCTGAGTGCTCTAGAAGGTAGTTTCCTATTCTGTCATCTGAGGTGGTCTCACTGATACTATGGCTTTCTACCTAGCCTATGGGGACAGGGTCTAAACCTTTCTGCTTAGCCAAGAAGGTCTTCAATGAGCCAAGGTTCACCTGCTATTCAAAAAAAAAAAAAACACTCTTCTTCCCAATGCACACCTGGGTCATTTTCACTTCACACCTTAGCTCACATTAGTATTCTTTCCATCCCTAACTCTCCCCTCTTTCAACATTTTACTCAGCCTCCAAGGCTCCATTCCGAAGTGCTTGTCCCTGAGAAGCTTTTCCTAACCTTCCAGTTGGGCTTAATTGCCTCTTAATTTGGCATCTACCACATGCTGCTGGTGAAAACAGCTCTGGGTATGCCAGGGTTCAGCATCTGCAGATTCAACAATTCACAGAGTGAAAATGTTTGAAGAAAGGGCATCTGTGTTGAAAATGTAAGGGCTGGGGAGATATCTTCTCAGGTAAGAGTTATTTCTGTGCAAACAGAAAGGACTGATTCATCCTGAGTTTGATTCCCCAGCATCCATATAAACAGCTATGCATAGCGACATATGCCTGTGACCCCAGTCCTGAGGAGAGCAAAGACCAGAATCTGTAAGGCTCCAGCCAGTCTGACCAAGAGCAACATCATCAGGTTCAACGACAGACTCTATCTCAAACAAGTAACACAGGAGTAGAGCAGAGAACACCCAATACTCTTCTCTAGCCTCTACATGAAGGGTGTATGCATCTGTACACATACATTTGCACGGGCTGCACACTCACAGACACACGCACACATGCACACCACACAAAATACACACATGCACATGCAAAAAAAAATTTCTTATTTGTTTGTTTATTTGTTTAAAGCAATATCTCACTCTTCCTCAGGCTGACCTGGAACTCAATCTTATATCCCAGAGTGTCCTCAAATTCATGGTGATCCTCCTGCCTCACCCTCCCGAGTGCTGGGATTAAAGGCATGCCTCATCATGCCAAGTTTGTCATTTTTTTGTTTGGTTGGGTTTTTTAAGGTAGGGTCTTGCTTTAGTCCAGGTTGACCTGGAATTCACTATGTAGTCTCAAGCTAGCCTTGAATTCACAGTGATCTTCCTACCTCTGCTTCCCAAGTGCTGGGATTAAAGGCATGCGCCACCACACCTGGCTTGTCATCTTGTGTGTGTGTATAAGAATGTGTGTGTGTACACATGTGTCTGAGCCAGAGAGACATGAAGTGTCTTCCTTGATCGCTGTCCATTTACTGAGGCATGGGCTCTCTTGTGAACCCAGAGCTGGCCGTTCTGGTGGCTAGCTAGCCAGTTTGCCTCAACCTCCAGAGTGCTGGGATTATGGGCAGACTGCCTCACCCAGCAGTTAGGAAGGTGCTGGAAATCCAAATTCCAGTCCTCACTCTTGCACAGCAAGTGCTTCATCCTCTTGTCAGTATTTCTCAAGTAACATGGCAATTATTCATGTCACACATTGTGTCAGGTATTGTAAGAGGTCTAGCAGTTGTTTGAAAGTATACGGGAGAATGTCCATGGGTTCTATACTGTACCAGTTTATGCAAGAGACTTGAACATCTGTGGTTGTTGGCATCCATAGAGGGAGAGGTGTTTTTTGGAACCAACCCCTCTCAGATGACAGGGGCTGGCAGCGCTATACTGTCATTTTGCCTTGTCTTAGGGCTATGGAACAGAAAAACTAGCTGGCTATCTCTACAAAATTACTTCGAGATTGGCATTCTCCATGCCCTCTTTCCTGCTGGCTTGCTTCTCTAGTTAATCCACTCTCATGCATCTTTAAAAGAAGCCTTGCTGCTGTCTGTCCTCAACCAGGCCCTCCCCACCCCCCCTGCACGGCACCTGCCATGTGTGATGTATTTCTCTCCAGTGTTTGCTGATGACAATCCAAACTGAGGCTCCAGAGATGTGTAACGTATCTCCTCAGTGAGCTGTTGGCCAAGGAGGCCCATGAGTCCCCCAAAACAATGCGATCCATTACCAAAGTGCTTGATTACTCACCAGAACTAATGGTAAGACCCTACTGCTGAAGATAGCGTAGGCTGCAGTCATGGGGCACTGAGAAATCAAGCTGGGACATCTCCCTGCTGGCTAGAAAGCACTATGCCAGCTTCTGGGAGACAAAAATCATCGACGATGTGAACAAACAGTGCATCTCCCAGGCTACAAAACTGGCCATCCAAGCAAGACATAGCCACTTACAATGATGGCACCTAAGTTATGGGCATAATCAACCACTCTCTGATTAGATATGACACCCACTGAATGTGAGGTAACTAAGAACCAAGTCAGAAGCCTAAGGCTTTCAAGGTCATAGACTCTAGAGGGAAGCTTCCACTGTTCTTTGGCTAAATGGAGAGAGTATGCCCATCAAAGAGTCTTCTAGTTAGTGTTCTAAGACTAACTGGAAAGAATAAATGGATTCAATGCAGGGGGATTTGGGAAAGAGAAATGGAAGTGGTGGAAATTATCATGGTTTATTGTCTATCCTTATGGAAGTTGTCAATCTATTTAAAGTTTAAAAGAAAGCTTTCTAAAATGTCTATGCTCATCCCTTTTGATCCATGCTGCTCTCACTCCTGGTTAGAGAACCTTCTTTTTTATAGCTTTCAGCCCAAATCAGGGAGACCCAAGATCCATGAAAACGGAAGAAGAGAAACCTAGTGCCTAGCACAGGGCAAGTCATCTCCATCACACCCTCCAGGACCCAGGAAGCACTGCAAAGGAAGTGGTGGATTAAATGGGAGTTCTGCTGTCAGTGCTGGCTGCAGAACCTTCTCTGTGGAGACAATGATAGGTACTGAGTGAGGAGACTCAAAACTCATCAAAGCAGAAAACCAGAGACTGCTGAGATCCAAAAAACACACCCTCCAAGGCTCAGAGAACACTGTGGGAGAAGGGGCAGACGCAATATGAGAGCCACAGGGTGGGAAGGTGTACGGTGAGGCATTGTCCCTCCCAATATGACTGACCAGTACATTCATGACCCCCACAGTCATTAGCAACACCCACACTGAGGAGAGCCCTCAGTAGAATGATGGTGGGGGAGAGGGAACAAAAGAAGATAACTTGATGGGAATGCAGCCAATTTGCAGTATGTTCATATCTTAAAATCCCCCCCAAAAAAAAACTTAATCTCCCTGAGAATTCTTTGCACTGCTATGTGTCCAGTGCCAAAAATAGTCCTTGGGGGCTGAGGAGATGGCTTAGCAATTAAGGCATTTGCCTGAGAAGCCTAAGGACGCAGGTTTGATTCCCCAGAACCCACGTAAGCCAGATACACAAGGTGGCACATGCATCTGGAGTTTGTTTGCAGTGGCTGGAGGCCCTGGTGTGCCCATTTTCTCTCTCTATCTGCCTCTTCCTCTCTCACTCTCTCAAATAAATAAATAAATAAATATTTTTTTAAAAAAATAGTCCTTGGTCCAGAGGAGGTTCTGTCTGTGGGTTGAATGAATGTTCTATATGTTGCTTCCTCTCACTATATGATAAGTTTTGTCTTCACGGGACAAGCAAATAAAATTTTAACTAGCCCAAACAAAAAGGGATATATTTGATTCTCATAGAATTCATTGATTCTGAGTTGAGAAATATGGAAGCTGGCCATCACGGAGGTTTATATTCAGTAGCTAGGATTGCCAGAGAATAAACCATTCAGTTTCACCTTCAAAAATCTCTTGGAAAATGTATGAGCCCTGCTGTGATCAATTATTCCTCCCTGGGCCAATCAACTGTGGCTAGGGATAGGGCCATGCCACATTGACATGGTGGACACGTCAGTCCTCCCTACCATCCAGGAGGCTCAGGTTCCACACAGAACCTAGAGGCCCCCATCAATTCCAGTTTGAGACTCACCCTCCCGAACCACAAGGTCCTTAAAGGGCAAGTTAATAACTTTTTCGTCCTTCTGGCCCTGGACCCCTGCTCAGTATGTAGCATGTGCATCATTGTTTGATTCATTCAGCCAAGAAAGAATCTCTCATGGGAAAAAGAAAGTATTTTCACATGGAATGCTTAAAGTGTACTACCACAAAGCACATGAGCAGGGCATACCTTTATGTTTAAGTTTTATGGATATTCTGGGCTAGGGAGATTTCTCAGTCGTTAAAAGCACTTACTTATGCAAAGCCTCTCAGCTCAGGTTTAATTCCCCAGTACCCACATAAAACCAGACGTAAAAGTGTCACATGCATCTGGAGTTTGTTTGCAGTGGCCTGGTGTGACCATAGTCACTCTATTCTTCACTCTCTCTTGCCCTCTCTCTCTCCTTACAGATAATTTTTCTTAATTTTATTAATGTATTTGCAAACAGAGATAAACAGAGAGAATGGGTACACTAGGGCCTCCAGCCATTGCAAATGAACTCCAGACACATGAGCCACTTTGCCCATTTGGCTTTATTTGGGTGCTGGGGAATGGAGCACAGGTGGTCAACCTTCGCAGAAAAGTGCCTTAACCACTGAGCAATCTCTCAATAATTTTTTTTTAAGTTTCATGGATATTTAGCCCAAAGAGGGAAACACTGTGAAGTCTTCCTGAAAGAGGTTTTCGGCATGACTCTGAAGGAAGCGTAGGAAAACAGACAGGCAGAGAGAATCCCATGAGGACAGCAGAACCAAGACAAGGGACCCGATGCAGCTTTGCCCACACCAGGCAAACCGTGCCTCAAGGAAGGGTGAGCAAGGAGGGAAGCCAGCGCCGCATGCTGGCACTCTTCTTCCAGGGCTCTGGGTGGCAGACAAGGGCTGCCCAGCAACTGTCTCTTGATAGTCAGTACAACGAAATTATAGGGAAGAGTGTAGAAGAGTGTTCTCTCCTGCTTTTCACATGTGTATGTGTGTACAGTGTGTGTGCATCTTCGTGCGCATGTGTGCAAACGTGTGCATGTGCCTGCAGAGGCCAGAGGCTGAAGCCAGACATCTTCCTCAGTTGCTCCTCCCTTCATTTACTGAGACAGGCTCTCTCACTGAAGCCCAGAGCTCACCCAGCTTGCCTCAGGGATCCCTTGTCTCTGCCTCCCAAGCAGTGGGATTACAGGGGGGCCACCATGTCTGCCTGCCATATCTGCTCACTGGGGCTCCAAATGTGGGTCCTCACACCTATGCAGCAAGCATTTTGCCAACTGAGCCACCTCTCCAGCCCAAGTGTTTCATGCTATTACTACTGACGTGGCAAAAAAAAGACATGACTCCTTGTTGCCATTCACTCGGCTCATGTCACCCAAGCACCTATGTGTTTGCAGGATCCCAGGAAGCAGGGGTATTGACGTACTGCGGGTATCGAGAGCTAATAAGTGCATGAAAAAAAGAATAATTACCACTGACCATTCTCATGGAGAGAAGTGACAAGGTAACTAACTCTGCCAGAGAAGTGAGGGGAGGCTTCAGGTAGAAGTGATTTCTGTAATGGACCAGATGGTGAGTGTGTGACGCTCTGCAGGCCATCCAGTCTCTGCCGCGGCTGCTTGGCTCGGCTGTTGAAATGCCTTCAGCCATGGATGACAGACAAATGGATGGCTGAGGCTGTGCTCATATACAATCATATTTATGGGCACTGAAGTTTGAATCCCATATAAGTTTTACATATCACAAAGTAGCATTCTTCTTCTGACACTTTTTAACCATTTAAAATGTAAACATTAAAGCCAGACATACACACCTACAATACCAGCACTGGAAGGCAGAAGCAGGAGGATCACAAGCTCAAGTTCAGGCAGGGCTACATAATGAGACCCTATCCCCAAAAAACAAAAACAGCCGGGTGTGATGGCGCACGCCTTTAATCCCAGCACTCGGGAGGCAGAGGTAGGAGGATCGCCGTGAGTTCGAGGCCACCCTGAGACTCCATAGTGAATTCCAGGTCAGCCTGAGCTAAAGTGAGACCCTACCTCAGAAAAAAAAAAAAAAAAAGAGTAAGTAAAAAGTTTTCTCAGACCAGGTATAGTAATACGCCTCATGTGATCCTAGCACTCAAAGGGCAGAGATAGGTGGTCCTTGAGTTCAAGGTCAGCCTGTGCTACATAACAAGTACCTGTTTTAAAAAAAGAAATTATTTTGGCTTATGGGCCAGAGAAAATCAAGTAGTGGCCTATGGGGCGGTAGTTCTCAGATCTCTGTGCTAAAGGATGGGTTGGCACACCCAGGTGAAGATACAGGATGAGAAGTTAGGGATGGGCAAAATCTGAGCATGGAAAGGATACAAGTTACCTCCTAGGTTCAGGAACATTGCAGAAGAGGGGGGTAGAAAGATTGCAAGAGGCAAATGGTGGGAAGGAATGTCCTGAGGCACTGTCCCCTCATACACACAGAAAGAATGACTGATATATTCAGGACCCCTCAGGGAATACCAACAACCCCCCTGGGGTGCGGGGAAGAGGGAACATAAGAGTTTAAGCAGATGGGAATATGAGCAACAGGCAATGTGGTAAAATAAATTTTTTAAAAAGGATAAAAGTTATTTGAAAAACAGATTCAGAGTGAGAGTGGGATGTAGCTGTGGGGTACAATGCCAGCCTGCATGCAGGAGACCTTGGGTTCAATCCCCAGCACTGCAAGAATCAATAACAAACAAATGAAAAATAAATGTCGAGGATAGGGCCTAGGCTGAAACTGCAATAGTCATCTAGACTTTTATCTTTCAAACTACAAAATGCAAAAACGTTTAAAATAAAATAAACAACAAATCAGGTTTGTATTTTCTGAAACCTGACTCAAGAGTGGAATATTTACACCACAGGAACTGACAAAATATATACATCAGGAGCTGGAGAGATGGCTTAGTGGTTAAGGCGCTTGACTGTGAAACCCGAAGACCCGTGTTCAACTCTACAAATCCCACATAAGCCAGATGTACAAAAAAAAAAAAAGGCGAGACAAGTGCAAGGTCACACATGCCCACTAGGTGGCACAAGTGTCTGGAGTTCTATTGCAATGGCTGAGGCCTTGGTGTGCCAATTCTCTCTCTGCTTCCTGGCTCTCTAAAATTAATATATATATCAGGGCCCATGCCAGACCACACCCACTTCGACTGAGGTCTGTTCAACACTCACCAACTGTGATGGTTTGAATTAGGCGACCTCCATAAACTCGTGTGCTGGGACTGCTTCCTCCCCGGCTGGCGACAGTTTGGGCGGTGGAGCCTTGCCCGAGGAGGTGGGCTGCCCGGGTGGACCTTGACGTTGATTAGCCTCTACCTTGCCTGTGTGTCTCCTGCTGCTGTTTTCCACCTGATGTTGCCAAGCAAGGGATGTCTAGCCTCCACTCTACCATCTTCCCCTTCCATTACGAAGTCTCCCCTGGAGACTTTAAGCCAAAATAAAGACTTTCCTCCTATCAACTACTTTTGGCGAGGTCCTTTATCCAAGCAACGGGAAGGAAGGCCCAACGCCAACGCGTCACTGAGTGCAGGAGAAAGTCGGTGCTGAGCTGAGAGCCAGGGAGGCAATGGACTAATGGGCTGGGAACAAAGTCACACTCCACCCTGTAGTGTTGGAGGGATGAAGCAGAAGAGGAAGAGAACGATGTCTCCAAGGCAGAGAAAGAGCTGTTTATAAAGAAGCCCTTTGAAACCCCAGGCTCGGCTCAGCTGGGCTCAGCTCCCCTCGCACATGCCTTCTCCCAGACTTCAAAGTTAACAGCCCCAAGTATGCGAGCCCCACGCCCTGGCTGCTGTGTGCAGCACTTGCTCAAGATTGTGGAGCGAGGTGCTGGTGTGGTCTGCGGGAGCCGTCCATCCCACCCTGTCTGCGTGCGCGTGTGCATGTGTGTGCGCGTGCGTGCGTGCGTGCGCGCGCGCGCGTGTGTGTGTGTGTGTGTGTGTGTGTGTGTTTACATCTCCACATACAGCCGCCTGCGGAGCTCCTGGGGCGCCCACCACGCTCCACGAGCAGCCCGTGTGTATTTATAACCGCACAGCCCTGTGTGGACAGCCCCACACATAGATCTCACCTCCATCGCTTCACACCCCCCCGAGGTGCCCCGGGCCTGCTTCCTGACCTCACGTCAGGGGCCGCGTGCCCTGTAATTGACTCTGATGGGAACCTTGCTCTGCCAGCCAAAGGCGCGCAGCCCCCTCCCACAAGCCCACTGGCTGCCGCCCTCCCACACAGACACAGGGGCCAGGGCCTTCCTGGTAGAGCTGTGCCTGCCTGCCGAGAGGCGAGCTATAAACATGCCACAGGCTGACCTGCATATGGAAATGAGGCTCGCGGTTGGGACTGGCGCCCGGCCACAGGCCTGTGGCCTGGCTGCCGCCAAATATCTTTAGCATGAACTTGGTTCACATGAGTCCCTCCGCTGCCCCACCTCTCATCTCCCCGCTGCCTGGTCTTCCACTCACAGTTTGGTGGTGCCTCTTTCTAGTCTGGGGTTTTCTCCTTAAGCCTGGACACAGAGCCTGGCTCTCGCTTCCCTGCCTGACAATAATAATGATGGGGTCTAGCTTGCTGTTTCCTAGTGCCCTGACTAGGTGTTTCCTATCCGTGATCTCGTTGAATGCTTAGGGAGCCCTGCACTTGACAAATAAGGAACCCGAGGCCGTAAGTGTGAGGGTCATTCAGTGGTGGGATCGAGGTTAGCATAGCTAGTGGGGGCTCCCAGAGCTAAATCCGCTGTTCTGGAAGGGGCGCTGGGTGCCACGAAAAATAGATGATTCCGAAATGCAGCAAGGATGGGTGGCACAAGGTAAGAGGGGTAAGATCAACACAGAGCCACCATCAACCAGGTAGATGTGGGGGGTGAGGGTGAAGGAAGAGGAAAAGAAGGATGTGTCCCAGCCAACAAAAGCTACTAAAAGAGGTCAATAAGCCTTTTCCTGAGTGACAGTAGGGCAAGGCCATTCTGGGGGGTCTTAATGGGAAAGATGACACACCCTGAGGACACACGGGCTTGTACCAGGCTCATCGATCTAAGGGGACTTGTCTGAAATATCTTCAACACGCCAGTGCATCATTCCATCACCGGTGTTGCTAGCCCTGTAGTGGGGTCCAACCCCCTTGCGAAGGAGGCACTAGGCTTCTCTCATCAGTGGACAGAGCCGACGGAGGCTTCCCTGGGTTCGGCTCCTGCTGGGCCTCTGAGGCAGGCTGAGGTTAACACCGGGCTGGCCACACTTCTCTCCTGCTTTCCTTTTGCGTATGATTGCCACGTCACATGCAGGTTTGGCCACTATAGTGTGTATGTGTGTAAGCCTCTCCCTCCCTCCTTCCTTACTTCTTTGCATCCCCTCCTCTTCCGCCATCCCTTCTTACCACCTCCTTTTCCCACGATTCTCGCAGAAGAGCGTTTCTCTACTGAGCCAGTCAGCCTCCTTGTCATCTCTGCCACTGGCTTCTGCTGCTGCCCTCAAGACCACACAGAATACATCCCAACAACAGAGGCGAGGAAGGTGACCGTGACGGTGGCACTTCGTTTGTGCTAAGAACATCACAGACACCGTTTTATTGAATCCTCCCAATGAAGGAGGACGAAGAGCAAGATTGCATCTTCTAAGCAGTCAGCCAGGGATGGAGGCCCAAGGAGAATGTGGATGTCACTTTGCCTGCCCTGGCAGAACTCGAACCCATGTCTGACCCAGCCTCATCCAAGATGGCCTCCAGCAGCAGCTTCCTGCTTCTCCCTCAGCGTGGCACACCTGGGGGGCTGACCCCTCCTCAGTCAGCCTCGAGTCCACCTACCAATCAGGTCTCACCCTTAGGCACCTAAGGCTGATGACGAGGCTCACCCTAACGGGATGTTGGATCATATAAAGGAGCCTAACCACGTGTGTAAATCTCTTCTTGGCCACCCATTTTCCTCTGGACTTGTCTGGATACCAGTGTGTGTCTCCCCCTTCTCAACTGGGAAGGAGAAGGAGTACTTTTTGTCTGTGTACTTTCCTGCCTCATTCTGGGTTGTTTCCTTGCTTTGCTAAATATATGACCTTTCTTTAAACTCTGAGTGCTTTACTATCTCTGAGTCTTTTTCTGAACCCCTGTGTGAGGGGGATCTTCTGACTTGGGGTCTCATTCTTTAAACTTCCGTGTGTGTAAGCACACACACTTTTTCCTACATGAGGAAGACTGTCTTCATCTCCCTTGGCGAGGAATGGGGAGAACCCCCTTTTGGCTTGGGCATCCCTGATAGACCTTCCCCTGAATGCTAACTCTCCCTAAAATAAACCTGGTAATTCATAATTTATCCTCCTTAGATTCCATGCTTTCAATTTTTTGCAAACATGGATAAGGAACCACATGTTGGGGTCCATGGACCTGGGATCTCCTGCATCTCTATGGAATTTAATCCCTCCCTGGATCCACAAACCCTGCATCACCACCGACCCCAGGAGGTAGGTCACTCTGGAGACAGAGAATCAAAGACTTGGGGTGATTCAGTAACTTGTTCCTCCTTTCGCAGCCAACAGAAAGCAGAAAGAGAATAGGGACCTTAGCAATCTGAGGCAAAAGTCAGTTCTTATAACCATCAGAGTGGATCAGGTATGTTCTCCCTTTGCATATCTTTCTCTGTGTGTTCATGCACATATGTGCATGTATATATGTGTGTTTGTGTGCACATGCATGCAGAGGTAGAGGAAGACCTCAGCTGTCATTCATCAGGTGCCACCCACTTTTTGTGTGGTTTTTTTTTTTTTTTTTGAGACAGGTTCTCTTCCTGGCCTGAAGCTCTCCATTAAGCCAGACTGGCTAACCAGTGAGTGCTAAAGATCCTCTTGTCTTTGCCTTCCCAGTACTGTGATTTCAAGTACACATCACCACACCAGGCTTTTATTATTATTATTTTAATTTTAAAGACAGCAAGACAGAAAGAGATAATTGGTGCCCCAGGGCCTCAGCCAATGCAGTAGAACTCCAGATGCTTGCACCACCTAGTGGGCATGTGTGATCTGTGTTTGCCTTGCTTTTGTACATCTGGCTAACATAGGATTTGGAGAGTCGAACATGGGTCCTTAGGCTTTGCAGGCAAACGCCTTAACCACTAAGCCATCTCTCTGACCCAGGCTTATTTTATGTAGGTTCTGGAGATCAAGTTTAAGTCCTTGTGTTTATGAGGCAAGCACCCTACTGACTGAACTTTCTCTATATTCAATGTGCCAAAACACTTCGGGTTGATGATCACAGACCTTTTGCATCTCCAGTCATCAGTGTAGCTCCCCAGGATGCCATATTGAAACAGGATGTTAGGGGTTCGGGAAAGTCCTTGAGCCCCCAACCTTGGCTTCACGTTTGCATTTCACCAAAGAATTGGGCAAACCAAACTGAGATGGATAGTTATTAAAATTATTATATTTATTTAGGGAAGTACAGAACCAAGGGAAGGAAAATGAATACACCCACATGGCTTGAGAGCCCACATGGTGGGCCTGGAAAAACCATGCAGAGAGCCAGGTGTGGTGGCGCACGCCTTTAATCCCAGAACTCTGGAGGCAGAGGTAGGAGGATGACCGTGAAGTCAAGGCCAACCTGAGACTACAGAGCAAATTTCAGGTCGGCCTGGGCTAGAGCTAGACCCTAAAAAAAAAAAAGAAAGAAAAGAAAAGAAATAAAATGCAGAGGGCAGAAAAGAAAGTACGAAGAGCTCCTGCCATGTGGAGGGCGGGAGGGGTAAAGAGCCCAGGTGAAAAACAGATGTCCAGGGATTATCCCCTCATCTCAGCCCTGGGCCCAGACAAGGCAAAACTCACCAGAAGCTGAAGGTACAGGAGTGGTCAGGCAGCCCAGAGAGTTTGCCCTCCCCTCGCAAACCTTATGGTGGTGGGCCCTACTTCCGGCTTAGGTAAGCCAGAGGGACAGTGACTGCTCTGAGCTAGGGACTGTCTCAGGAAGAGGCTAGCCATGGCAGCAAGTTCTAGGAGCTGACCTTGACCAACCACAAAGTCAGGATTCTATAAAAAGAACTCCCTCTTAGGGAGAGGCTCAGGGTTTGGAAAAACAGGTCTAGGGAACTAGGCAAGACATAAGAAGTCAGATCATCCTTTGATCTCTAGCAAGTGCAGACCTCCCTGCCCTGTTATGCTTTAAGGGGCCCAGTCACCCTAACTGCCTACCAAAGCTACCTGAGTCCCTCTTATTATCTTCCCTGTCCTGTCCTCCTGAGTTGGACTCTACAGCGTTTACCACAGGACATTCCCCAAACTTGCCTGTCAACCTTCACAGAGGTCATTCCACCTGGTCATTCCATCCAACCTGGGAGCAGGCCCGCAGAGGCCTTGGGACATCTACTTTGCATCTGTGAGAAGCCACCAGCCCTCAACCACAAAAGACAGAATGACAACCACTTTGTTGAGTGGCCCTCCCAGAGCCTCATCTACCTCCTCGATTATGTCACTTGGGAGTCACTCATTTGAGGATCTCTGAATCCACCTCACTCACTGGGCTGCTGCTTCCTCGTTCCCTGTGGGCGTGTCCTTCCTCACGGAGTCCTCTGCCACTCCCATGCCTCCTTGGGGCTGTCATAAAGCCAGCTAAAAGGCAAGTCCTAGCCCTGCCCATTGTCTTCGCAGTAAACAGCCTGGACCCGAGGAGAACCGCCTCCCTTACTCCCCAGAAGATTAATAAATCAGACGCAGACGTCTATTGTTATGGGCACAGTCAGAGTCAATTGCAGGAGTTTAAATCTCTCAGCACAGAGCAGCTGGCTGACTACCAGAGGCCCCACTCTGTCTCTGGGAAAGCTGGTGAGGGGTGGAAATCAGAAAGCAAAAAAAAGGAAGATGAAATAATCAATAGTTACCACCAGCTCTTGGTCATCTACCCATCGGATCCCCCGGGAGGCAGGTCCCTAACTTCAGCATCATTCTTACACAGGGGAAGGGGTAGAAAGTCAGGCTGGAAAGTATCAGGTCTGGTGGCCCCCACAGGTTAGCCCTCAGAGGGGTGGGGTGCCTCCACACCCACCTCCTAACCTCACAAGTGGCTAATTTCATCTGCAAATGTTTGAATGGCTCCAAAGCCAGTACTCACTGTCCAAAGCCACACAGTGAATTCCGGCTTATTATCCCAGAATTCCCAAGAAGAATTCATAGAAATCTCTGTATCTTAGACTAATTCTCACTCCTTGGTTCTCTCGCTCCCCCCTTAGACTTTGGTTTTGTTGTGTTATTTTGTTTTTTTAATCCCTTATTCTCATGGGAGACATAGTGTGTCTGCCACTGCCGCCTGAGTGGCTGCTAGCATTTTCCCTCGCTGTTTATGTGGAAAATCATAAAAATATTTGGTGGCCAAAAAAAGAGTGGGGAAATGCTTTGGTGGTCTGATGCAATAGAAATGCTTTCTTGAAGAAGGAAAAAAAAGAAAGGAAGGAAGAAAGAAAGCTGGATGTCTTATTCTAATCCAAAAGCATGTATAAACACGTTATTGATTGAAAAGTAATAGGTGCCAGGCATGTTTTCCTCAGACCTTCTCCCCCTACCTCCTCCCGGCAGACAAAGGCACTGCTGGCAGCTGGCAGAGGGAAAGTCACTTAGAATCCAGCCACAGGATTTGGGAAGAGCTGAAAGCAGAAATTTTTGTGGGCTGTGTTCTATGCTCCTGCCCTGGTGGCCTAATTCTCTTGACTGAAACAGGAGGTGGTAATGATGCTGATGCTAATGATGGCAATGACAATGATGCAGGTGCCGATGATGATAAAAAGAGAAGACCAGAGGGGAGAGGAGGCAAGGCAAGGCCAGGGAAAGAGGGGAAGGGAAGAGAAGAGGAGGGAAGAGGAGGGGAGGGAAGGGAAGGAGAAAGGGAGGGGAGGGAAGGGAAGGGAAGGGAAGGAGAAGGGAAGGGAAGGAAAGGAGAAGGGGAGGGGAGGGAAAGGGAGGGAAGGGAAGGAGAAGGGGAGGGGAGGGAAAGGGAGGGAAGGGAAGGAGAAGGGGAGGGGAGGGAAAGGGAGGGAAGGGAAGGAGAAGGGGAGGGGAGGGAAGGGAAGGAGAAAGGGAGGGGAGGGGAGGGGAAGGGAGGGAAGGGAAGGAGAAAGGGAGGGGAGGGGAGGGGAGGGGAGGGAAGGGAAGGGAAGGGAAGGGAAGGGAAGGGAAGGGAAGGGAAGGGAAGGGAAGGGAAGGGAAGGGAAGGGAAGGGAAGGAGAGAGAAAGGGATGGGGAGGGGAGGGGAGATGAAAGGAGAGTAAGGGGAAGGGAAGGAATGAATGCCTGTTGCTCTTTGGTGTTAGTAAAGAAGCATGTAGTGAGTGCAAGGCCAGCCTGAGACTACATAGTGAATTCCAGGTCAGTCTGGGCTAGAATGAGACCCCGGGTAATATGGCAGCATGCTGGCTATGTCAAAGCAGTCTGGTGGGGCAGGGAATAAGCATAAAAACAGCAAAATACACTCTTGTCCCAAAAAGTGGAGGTGTATAAGAATTATGAAGCAGAGCAGAGAAACAGCAGAGACATAGAGCTTCTAGAAAACAGGAAACCAGCCAGGATCAGTTCCCACCACAGCCCCAGCAGCCCACAACAGAATGCCCCACCCCCTGCCCAGCAAAGAGTTGCAGAAGGCAGGTGAAGGGATTTTCCACTCACACCAGCCTCCCAGCAAAGTCAAGAAACCCAAAGGGGAAGACAGCAGGGGCCGGCTGAGCAGCTGCTGAAGAACACACACGGGAAGGGCCGAGCAGCTCCCGCACAACCCCAGGCATCCTGCACAGCCTCCTTCCGCAGCCTCCCCTGCTGGGAACCACGAGGCCCTGGTGTGCCCTACCCCTCTCTCTCTCTCTCTCTCTCTCTCTCTCCCAATATTCTCAAATAAACATATTTGAGAAAAAAAATGAAAAAGAAAAGAGAAATAAATTTTAAAAAGAAAAGACAAGAACTCAGAAAGGAAACAAGGTAAGGAACCTGGCGGCAGCTGACCACCAGTTTAAGGTCCACCCCCAAGGGGTGAGCGTGGGCTACTCTGAGAGAGCTAGCACGTGGCTCCATGACGAGGAGGATTTGACAGCAACTTTGACACTGAGTGTGGGGCTGAGAGAAGCTCGGGCAGATGGAGCAGGATCCTTGCTTGGCTCCTCTTGATTTGTAAAGAGGAAAACCTCTCAGCCTCAGTGCCCTAGACTCATGTAGGCAAGGTGCAAAGATCATTTCTGCTCACAAACCATACCGCCACTCCTCCTCCTCCTCTCCTTTTCCTTCTTCTCTTCTTCCTCTTCCTCCCTGGGCTCATCTGCCAGAACCTCTAATCCAGACATTAGCACCAAGGACATGCAGTCATCTACAGGCAACAACATGCGCCCTGCCTGCCGAAGGCTTCCTGGCATGTTTCCGCATGGGCATGGTTCAGGAACAGTGATCCCTCCAAGAACTCTGGGCACTCCAAAAGAAAGAAGGAAAGAAGAAACATAAGGCTGGATAGAGGAAGAGAAGGAAAAGAGAGAAAATGGGCTGGTTTGAGTAGCAGTCCCAGGCATGGGGGAGCATCCTCACCTGAAACCTCAGAATGTGAAAATGGAGTTGTGCACACCTAATGAGTTAGAACAGGGTCACATTGTATTGGGGTGGCCCCTGATCCAACAACGACTGACAGAGGCGAGATACCATGTGACGACAGTGGCAGACGGTCAGTGGTGTGGGGATGTCAGGTAGGACGTATAACCAGCGGAAGCAAGGAGAGAGGCCGTGATGGTTCATCTTGATTAGCAACTTGATGGGACTGAAAGACCCCGAGGAGATCCTCAGTACATCCACCTCTGGCTGTGTCTGATAACGAGCCAGCGGGGAGAAGAGCAGTCCTGAAGGCAGACAGCACCATCCCATACCTTGGAGACACAAATGGAATCAGAGGAGGAGGAAGCCCCTTGGCCCAAGCTCCCTCGCTTGCCCCCCCCCACCTCTGTCTGTCTCTATCTCTCTGTCTCTCTGTCTCTCTCTCTCTCTCTCCTTCCTGGCCACCATGAGGTGAGCTCCTTGTTCGACCACAGGTTCCTACCCCCATGATGCTCTCCCTCACCTCAGCCCCACAGCACAGCAAGCCCACCATGTGCTACTGGAACCAAAGTAACTTGGACGTTTTGTCACAACAATGGAAGCTGAGTGACAGTGGTGTGTGAAGACACTTCATCAGATTTTTCAGAAAGAAACAGGCCTGCCATCACCTAGATACGGGACCTCTGGCCTCCAGGTCTGTTTGAAGCCATGCTCATAGCCATCAGCTGTAGTGGTTTGTTATGGCAACCCTAAAAAAACAGACGCACCCATATGGCCTTTCTGTCTGTGAAAACCAGAGGACATATAATTGATCAAAGACAGCATGCAGCGAGGAAGGGGGGAGAATGCTGGCTTCACTCCTCTGGGCGCCTGGGCGCTCAAACCCACTTTCCTCACCTTCCCTGCTTCCTAGCAGTTACACCTGGGCCTTGTTAAATGATAAGCCTTAAAACGAGGAGGGTAAAGGCTGGGGTATGGCTCACTGGGTACCACACTTGCCGTGCAAGCATAAGAATTGAAGCTCAACCCCCCAGCACCCATGTGAAGTGCCTCGTGTGGCTGTGTGCACCAGTAATCCAGCCTTGAGGAGGCAGAGATAAGTGGATTCCCAGAGCTTGTCCAGCTCAATGGGTGAGATCAGGGTGTGTTTGTTTCTTTCTTTCTTTTCTTCAATTTAATTTTTTTTGTTTGTTTGTTTGCTTGTTTTGAGGTAGAGTCTCACTCTAGCTCAGACTGTCCTGGAATTCACTATATAGTCTCAAGTCGGCCTCAAACTCACAGCAATCCTCCTACCTCTGCCTCCCAAGTGGTGGGATTAAAGACGTGCGCCACCACACCCAGCAAGCTCCAGGTTTAATAAGAGATCTTGTCTCAAAAAAAAAAAAAATGGGGCTGGAGAGATGGCTTAGCGGTTAAGCGCTTGCCTGTGAAGCCTAAGGACCCCAGTTCGAGGCTCGGTTCCCCAGGTCCCACGTTAGCCAGATGCACAAGGGGGCGCACACGTCTGGAGTTCGTTTACAGAGGCTGGAAGCCCTGGCGCGCCCATTCTCTCTCTCTCCCTCTATCTGTCTTTCTCTCTCTGTCTGTCGCTCTCAAATAAATAAATAAATAAAAATTTTTTAAAAAAATGTATGGTGTAGCGAAATCTAATAAGTCACAAAATGTCAACCTACACACACAAATGCACACGCACACCGAAGAGTCAAGTGTTTCCAGTAGTGCCTTATAAGGGACAAAATCACTTACCCTGAGAAGCTATAAGAACAGGTGTGGTAGTTTGATTCAGGTGACCCCTGTAAACTTCTGTGTTCTGATGGCTAGGTCGCCAGCTGATGGAAATCTGGGAATTGAAGCCTCCTATTTGGAGGCAGGCTTGTGATTGGTATGGACAGGTTTCCCTGACTGGTGTGCGGCACATCTCCTGCTGCTGTTCTCCACCTGATGTTGGCCAGAAAGTGATGTCCAGCCTCTGCTCATGCCATGGTTTTTCCTGCCCTCGTGGAGTTTCCCCTTGAGTCTATAAGCCAGAATAAACCCTTTCTTCACATAGTAGCTTGTGGGTCAGGTGGTTTCTGAAAGCAACTCAAAGCTGACTGCAACAGGATAAAGACCAAAGAGTCAAAACTAGAGGAAAATGAATGTCAACTCAACCAGTAAGACTTGGTGAGGAGTGGTGGTTGTTTTGAGACAGGGTCTTGGTACACAACCCAAGCTGGTCTCAAATTTTCAAATGCTCCTGCCTCAACTGCACCAACACTGGGATGCAGGTACGAATCACCTCATTCAGCTCTACTGGAACTTCTGCATGAGCAGAAGCTATCAATGGCAAGTGAGCAGCCTCATAGGCTGACTCCCAATGGAAGCTGCCCTGAGACATTTAAAAGAAAATAGGAAGGGCTATAGAGATGGATTCGTGGTTAAGGTGCTTGTTTGCAAAGCCTAAGGACCCATGTTCAACTCTCCAGTTCCCACATAAGCCAGATGCAAAAGCACACAAGGCCGCATATACACCCAAGATGGTGCACGCATCTGGAGTTCAACTGCACTGGCTGGAGGCCCTGGCATGCCAATTCTCTCTCTCTCTCTCTCTCCCTCCCTCCCTCCCTCCCTCTCACTCATTCGCTTGCTCACTCTCACCTTCTCTCATAAAAATAAATAAATAGAAGCTAGGGAGAGTTTGTTTCCTGGTGTCATCTTGGGAACTTCTGATAGGGTAAAGAGGGTAAACTGAGCAAGAATTATTTCCATCTGTGCAGCTCAGAAGGGGTTAATATGTGAGGCAGGGACTCCCTTGTGGGCAAAAATCATGGTGATAATGACATGGGCACTTCACAAATAAGAGTCTAGGGTCTTCTGGCCTCACATCCTCAACATGCTACGCCCTAACTATACATGACTGCCCCTTCTACTCAGATTCTCATGCATTTCTAATAATGTGGACATTAATCTGAGAGGCTAAGGAGGGATGGTGAGGCAGGGCAGAAAGTTGTTTGAATAACTGGTAATACAGTAAGTTACTGGCATATGTAAATTAAATTTATGGGAAGCATAAAATTTAGGGTAACACAAAAAGCCAAGAGGCGATGAGGAAGGGGGAAAACAAGAAAGAACTCCATGTCCTGTGTTCTGCTCACTTATTTCTGCATATAAAACTACTTCACAGCTTAGTGGCTCGATAAGGTAGCCATTTCATCATGTATCATGAGTTTGTAGCTTTGAAGGCTAAACTGGGCAGTTCTTCTGTTCAATATGGAAATCATACAAGTCACCCTATGGTAGTCAGAGGGCAGATGAGCTTGTACAGCACCCAGGATAGCCTCCCTGACCTCTGACGCCTTGGCAGGAGCAGCCGAAATGCCAGGCTCAGCTAGGGCTGTAACTAGAGGGCTTCCCTCATGTCTTTCCAGCATGGCTTCTCAGGGCAGCCAGCCTTCATGCCAGGGTAGGTCAAAGTCTCCCCCCACAACTTCCCTCCCCAAACAAAAACAATGAGGGGTTGGAGAGATGGCTCAGCAGTTAAAGGTGCTTGTTTGCAAAGCCCACCAGCTTGGGTTCAATTCCCTAGCCACCCACTTAAAGCAGGATGCAAAGTAGCACATGCATCTGCGATCTCAGTGTACCCACGACTCAGGGAAGTGGAGTCAGAGGGTCTGAAGCTCACAGGTAGTGGCCCTTTGCGGTCTGGCAGCTTGTTTGCAGCGGCCATAGACCCTGTCTCAAAGGTGGAGCACGGACATTCTCTGACCCGCACACATGCACTGTGACACACAAATACATGAATGCATGAATAAATAAATAATTGTTTTCTTGTTTTATTTATTTATTTATCTATTTGAGAGAGGGAGAGAATGAGTGTGCCAAGGCCTCTAGCCACTGCAAACAAACTCCAGATGCATATACTACCAGGTGCATCTGGCTTGCATGGGTACTAGGGAACCAAACCTGGGTCCTTAGGCTTCTTAGGCAAAGTGCCTTAACTGCTAAGCGATCTCTCCAGCCCAGTAAATATTTTTTATGACTGTTTCAGTGAGAAGGCCTTTTATGACCTAGTCTAGAGATGGCATGTCACCCTTTCTGGCTCTATTAGTAAAAGCAATGGAAGCCAGATGTGGTGGCACATGCCTTTAATCCCAGCACTCAGGAGGCAGAGTTAGGAGGATCACTGTGAGTTTGAAGTCAGCCTGAGACTACACAGTGAATTCCAGGCCAGCTTGGGCTAGAGCAAGACCCTACCTCAAGAAACAAAATCAAACAAAACACACACACACACTGGATGTAGATCCCATCTTTCTATACAAAGAGTGCCAAGAAATCTGCAACCCCAGTTTAAAACAACCACCTCAGAGAGACAAAAGAGATGCAAAGACTCTAGCTCATGGTTCTTATAAAATAAACACTGTAGGGATGTGCTACAGTGAAAGAACACTTGCCTAGCATACACAGGCTTTGTAAGTTTAGCCCCCTAACATTTCAAAATAAAATAAGAATTGTGCTTTTTTTTCCCCTTGCAACAAGTATGAGAGTTTCTGCTTCCTATTGTGGATTGAATTGTGTCTGGCAAAAAAATCATGTTAAAGTCCTAAAGTCTAGTATTTTAGACTGTGACTGTGTTTGGAGACAGTGTGCTTAAAGAGATAATTAAGTTAAAATGAGGTCATCAGTGTGGGCCCTAATCCAATACAAATGATGTTCTTATAAGAAAAGGACATCAGGACACAGATGTGCACAGAGAAAAGGCCACATGAAGACCCAGGAAAGAGACGGCCATCTACACGCCAAGAAGCGAGGCCTCAGGGGAAGCCAGCCCAGCCAACACCTAGTTTTGGACATCCAGGATCCAAAGCTGTGAAAAACTTAATTTCTGTTGTTTAAGTTTCCCTGTCTGAGGTAATTTGTTATGGCAACCCTAGGAAAAAAAGAAAAGAAAAGAAAGAAAGAAGCTTACTACAAATTCTGACTAAACAAATGTGCCTAGGAAATGTGTCTTGGTGCTCACACAAGCAATGAACAGTCAGACTATGAGCCCAGGTGAGCTAAAGCAGGTGGGCAGCCCAGGTGGGTCAAGAGTAGATGGGGAGGCTGAGTGGGTCCATTGTGTTACAAACCACAGGGGAGACTCTTGGCCGCCTATCCCACACACTAGAAGCAGGAAATGTGGAGGAGGTAGATCATTTCTCCCATCTCTACCCCTGGCAAGCGAAAGCAATGACCTCCATCCTCTGTAAGGGCAACAGCATGTTTTCTTTGCAAAGAGACATAGTAGCCTTCAGCTTTCCCACAAACACAGCATGAATGCAGACATGCAGATACACGTGCACGCAAACATGCATACCCACATGCAGCCCTTCTGGATGCCTTCCTGTACACTTTCTTCCCTAGATCATCATCAGTGTCCCACAACAGGAAGCTAGATTTGGTCCGAGGTCTACTTTTTGTATGTTTACTCTATTTTAAACTTTTTTTTTAATATCAATTTTTTGGAGTTTTTTTAATATTTTTTGTTCATTTTTTTTTTTTTATTTGAGAGCAACAGACACAGGGAGAAAGTCAGATAGATGGAGAGAGAGAGAGAGAATGGGCGCGCCAGGGCTTCCAGCCTCTGCAAATGAACTCCAGATGCGTGCGCCCCCTTGTGCATCTGGCTAACGTGGGACCTGGGGAACGGAGCCTCGAACCGGGGTCCTTAGGCTTCACAGGCAAGCACTTAACCGCTAAGCCATCTCTCCAGCCCTATTTTAAACTTTTGATTGACAAGCTCCACCCATATAAACAACGTACCCTGGTCATAATCCCCTCCCAAGGCATTCTTTCCCACCGAACCCCTTCTTCTTTCCAATTGGTCCCTCTTCTCTTTTGATGTCATCATTTTGGGGGGGAAGGCCTCATATTATTCAGGTGTTGTGTAGGTATTTTAAGCCACTGTAAGGTTATGAATGCAATGGCTGCTTTGCAGCTGGAAGACAGCATTTCAAATGCATTCCTCCTCATCCTTCAGTTCTTAAATTCTTTCTACTACCTCTTCCTCAATGGTCCCTGAGCCTTGAAGGGACCTAGATTTCTGTTTGTTCATCATTGAAATGAAAGAAATGATTCTAAGGTGACTTTTAGTCCTAAGAACTTGTGACTCCTTAATCTCAGCCCAGCAAAGATGCCCCAGCCTGGCATAGGGCAGCCTGGAGTCTGCCTCTCCCTAGCTGTGAGCCGCTCATCACGACTTCTAGCCTCGGCTTCCTCGCTGTGAAATAGAATTAATGGCCTCCAGGCTCCTCTCACAGTCTGAACTTGAGACTTGATTTTGAGGGAAGGGATACATATGTGTGTATGGTGTACATATGTGTTTTCGTGTGTTTGAGTGCATGTGGAGATCAGAAGAAAACTTCTCGATGTTGGTCCTTGCCTTCCATGTTGCTTCAGCAGAGCCTCTCATTGTTCACCTTTGTAATGGCCAGGCTAGCCGGCTGGCCCAATGAACTTCTAGAAGATTCTCTGGCTGTACATCCTATCTTCCCATAGGTATGCTGGGATTACAGAAGCCTATAGTGCCTGGCTTTTACATGGTCCTAGTTCCTAAAATTAGGTACTAACACTTGAGCAGAAACTGCTTTATTAACTAATCCATCTCCTGGCAGAGACCTACTCTCTAGCCTTTAAATTCATCTTCCATACTTCATCATTTTTGCTCTTCCACCCCGAGTAAGAATGGCCCCTCCTGGTCACCTCCATGTCTCCTTGGTGCCCAACCTTCTGGGATGATTAAACTCTGTTGTCAATTTGACAGGATATAGAATCACCATGGAAACACATCTCTGTGCATGTCTGTGAGGGAGATTTTCCTATATTAAAAGTTAAATTGAGACTTCCGGGTAAGATGGTGTCATAGGAGTCATGCCAAACCAACCTAGAGAGGGATTTAAGCAAAACCACAGTAAAATACACTCTTTTTCTGAAAAGTGAAGGTGTATAGGTTATTATCTACCACAGCAGAGAAGCAGGAGAAACCAAGATCTACCAGAAAGGAGGAAACAGGCCTGACTCCCTCCAAGGCACTTGAGGCCCCAGTCCGCGCAGCTCTGCACACCTGCCTGGCCCGGCACCAAGCTGAGGAGCAGAGACCAAATCAGCCTCCTTGCAAAGTCAAGAAACCTGAAGCGGAGACAGAAGAGACCAGCTGAGGAGCTGCTGAAGGAGGCACAGGCCGGACCAGCTGAGCAGTTCCAGTACAGCTCCAGGCTCCTGCACTCTCCCCTCCCCCAGTCATCAGAACCACGAACCTCTGGAGAACTCATTCAGACACCAGAGGCAGGGCTTCCAGCACAGCTGATCAGAAAACCAGATCCACAGCACAATATGGAGGGATTGGGGTGGGCACTCGGCATTGGTGAGAGTGGAAGCTACCCCAAAAGGTAAGGAGGCCGACTGACTAAAAAGCAGGTACATAGGCCTGCACTGGAAGTGCTAATCTCTCTTTCCATGTCAGGGCAGGTTATGGGTTACATATTCATGGTTGGCTTTTCCATTCTCAATTAAGCTGTATTTGGGGTTGACTACTGTTGCCTTTGATGCTTTCAGATTCATAGGGCCTTTGTCTTTTTCTTCTGTCATTATTGGAGGCAGAGTCTGATTCAGACCCAGGCTGACCTAGAACCCATTTCAGAACAGAAAGCTCAACCTCCTAGTTGACAGGATTAAAGGTGTACAGCAACACATACCCTTAGGGATTTTTTTTTTAATTTTTTGTTTGTTTATTTATTTATTTAAGAGTGACAGAGAAAGAGGCAGATAGAGACAGACAGAGAATGGGCGTGCCAGGGCCTCCAGCCACTGCAAATGAACTCCAGATGCGTGCACCCCCTTGTGCATCTGGCTAAGGTGGGTCCTGGGGAATCGAGCCTTGAACCAGGGTCCTTAGGCTTCACAGTCAAGTACTTAAACACTAAGCCATCTCTCCAGCCCCCCCCCCTTAGGGATTTTGGTTTATAAGGTTGTTTTAACCCCCACACTTGCATACTCTGTCCAAGTTTTTAGTGAATGTATATACTGCTCAGTTGAATTTTAGAATTTGCCAGTAAATTGCACCACCCAGCCCACTAGAATACATGAATAGTAGGCAAATTCAACACCTAGGTATATTTCTGCAGTTGGATTGGAGTACAAGAGTTACTCTTGACACCTTGAACTCTGACCCTGAATATATTTAAACTTGGATTCCCATGTCTAAGAGCACTTCAGATAATTAGAAAACCCAAACATCAAATCAACTCAGAATGCAAAAAAAAAGCTACATTATAATACAAGAAACACAAAGAATTAAGACAATACAATCCCACCAAAAATCCATCAGAAATGACCCCCAATGAGATTGTTAGAGATGAACTACATGACAAAGATTTTTTTTTAGATTTTTTTTAATGATTTTCTTGATACTCAAAGGAATCAAAGAAGAAAGCAAAGGAATTAAAGTAGCAAACAAACTCCTGAAGGAATCCCAAGAGAACACAGGAAACCAGCTTAATGAAATAAGAAGGTCATTACAAGACATGAATAAGGAAATAGAAATACTGAAGAAAAACCAGACAGAAATACTAGCACTGGAAAACACATTATGTCAAGTAAAAAACTCTGTGGAAAGTCTCACAAGTAGAATGGATGAAGGAGAAAACAGAATATCTAAACTAGAAGACCAGGTGGCAGACCTAATACAGTCCAACAAAGAAAAAGACAAGCTCATAGAAAGGTATGAAAGGGAATTTCAAGATATTTGGGACACTATGAAAAGATCAAACTTAAGAATTCAGGGTATACACCTGAACCACAAGACAAGAGAGAGGGTAGGATCAAGTCTAACTGAAATCTTCTACATCTTCCCTTCCTCCCTCTCCCTCTCACTCTCTCTCTTCTCTAGCTCTTGTATATTAGTTATCTTTTTCCTCATTTTCATAGTGGGCACTGACCTGTAACTCCCAGTACCAGCATGGGGCTATCACCCACAATGAGCTTTTGATCAGAGAAACCTACAAGGTTTCCTAAAAGCATGACAGATTTCTGTCAGAGTACTTGATGACCCACCAAAGGCCAGTGGTAAGACCCTATTGCTGAAGACTCCATACGCAGCTGACACGTAAAATGGAATGGCATGGCTGGAGGCCAGGAGAGTGTCAGTCCCCAGACAGTCAGTGTGTCTAGCCGGAAGGTGCTACATGGGCGACTGGGGGAAATGACCAATATCTGTCCAAGCAACTATGGTCCAACCTACTTAGCAGCAAATAACCTGTTGTGATGCCCACACAAGTGCAATAGTGGCACACAGCCATGGTGGGGAAACAACTGCTCTTGATTTGGCTAACTGATCCCCTCAGTGGTACAAGACCCATAGCTGGAGCTGGGAAACAAGTCAGAACCATATCCAAACATAAGCCCACTCTCCAATATCAAGTTACCATCAATCATGGGCTACAAGAGGGCCTACACCTATTAAACTCTCTATTAAAAAAAAGTAAGGGCTATCTCATTTGTCCTGGTGCTAACTTACTCTCCATTGGAGAATCTGCTTCTCTTTTTCAGATAGATGCAGATCCTAAGGAGAGAGCCACCCCATCATACCTCAAAAGGGCCCCGGCTGAAACTAAGGAAAATTGGCGAAATAAGCAAGGGTGATGTTTTCCTGATGAACCGGATACCAGCACAAAGGGCAAGGAGACCAACACAGAGAAAAATCAACTCCTACCAAATCAGAGAGCCAGAGCCTCAGAGGCCCCCAACACCTCATCACTGAAGCAGACCAAAAATGAACCCAACATGGCTCAGGGAAATTTTGCGGAAGAGGGGGGTGGAAAGAATGTCAGAGCCACATGTTGGGTCATAATATGCAGAGACATTTATCATACCAGTAACTGTGGGCTAACTCCACAATGCACGACCCATATACCTCAACAAGGAGGGGCCAATGGGGAAGGGGTAGGTCATGGATGAGCCTAATAATGGTACCAAACTGCCTGTACTTGCAGAATAGAAAACTAATTAAAAAAAGAAAAGAAAAAAAATCATAGGGACAGATAAAATTTATATTTTGTCTAGGAAAGAATGATCTCAAGGCAATGCCACAATGGAAAGATTAGTACATTGTAGCCAGTCAGATAGCTGGTCAGGGTTACTACCAATTCTGCTAAAGGTTTGTCAAAACACAGTAATCCCTATGTTGTTTATGGGTATTTTCCTATGATAGCAAAGTTGAGTATTTACAACACAGACCATATAACTTTCAAAGCCTAAAATATTTGCTCCATGTCCCATTATAGAAAAAGTTTTATCACACCTTATCTAAAGTCCTACCTTAATAAATTAGATAAGGCTGGGTGTGGTGGTATGACCCTTTAATCCCAACACTCAGGAGATACTCAGGAGGCAGAGGTAAGAGGATCACTGTGAGTTCAAGGCCACCTTGAGACTACATGGTGAATTCCATGTCAGCCAGGGCTAGAGTGAGACCCTACCTTGGGAAAACAAAACAAACAAACAAAGCAACTAGATAAAGAAAACCAAAATGAGTCCAAAGTAGGTAAGTAGTAGAAAGAAACTAAACATAAAAGCACATCAGAACAAAGTTAAAATCACAGAAGAAATTCTAGCAAATAAATAGGTTACGATTAGAATAAAGGGATCCAGAAGGTCTAGGACTTGGCAATCGGCAAGTCTTTTTTTTTTTTCTGAGACATATTCTGTATTCATGGAACCGTTTACAGAAAAATTCCTACTCCAGGTGGTTTCATTGGTTACTGCTAATCTTTAAAAACATAAATTAATTAACTTTATACAAACGCAAAAAAAAAAAAAGAATTCAGGGTATAGCCAGGAGTTTGTTTGCAATAGCTAGAGGCCCTGGCATGCCCATTTTTTCACTCTCTGTTTCACTCTCTCTCTCTCTCATAAATGAATAAAAATATTTTTTTAGAGAGAGAGTGAGAGCAAGAGAGAGAGAATTGGCACACCAGGGCCTCAGCCACTATAATTGAACTCCAGACACTTGCACCTCCTGGTGCACATGTGTAACCTTGTGCTTGCCTCACCTTTGTGCAGCCAGCTTACGTAGGATCTAGAGAGATCAAACATGTGTCCTTAGGCTTCTCAGGCAAGCTCCTTAACTGCTAAGCCATCTCTCCAGCCCAAAAATAAAATATTTTTTTAAAAAGCCAATTGAAGTCAGGCATGGTGGTGCACACCTTTAATCCCAGCACTCAGGAGACAGAGGTAGGAGGATTACCATGAGTTTGAGGCCACTCTGAGACTACATAGTGAATTCCAGGTCTGCCTAGGCTTAGACAAGACCCTGCCATGAAGAGAAAAGAACAGTTAGTTGAGGTAAGAAGACTCCCCGTCAATGCAGGCGGCACCATTCTGTGGACAAGGAGTCCTGGGCTGAATCAAAGAAACAAAGTGAGCTGAGAGCACCAACATTTGTCACTTTCTTCTTCCTGGCAGGGGACACAATGTGACCAGACGCCTCCCATTCATGCCGCCATGCCCATCCCCGCCCCCTCCCCACCCATAATAGACTGCACTCTTGAACTACAATCCAAAATAAACCCTTCCTTCCTTCCTTGAGCTCAGAAAATTCACTCCTACACCTCCCCACGTGGCTTCCCCAAAGCCTCCTGCTCTCACACTTCTGGCTCTGTCCAAGGTCCACCCATCCATTCACTGTTCCAGCTTCAACCAATAATCTTGACTCACCTCCACTGTCACTCCCCATCGCATGATCACAGTGGAACTGTTCCAGGACCAAGCCCTGGGCTTCACCAACAACATACCCTTCTTGACCAGGTTAACCACCATCCTCACACCCCTGTGGGCTTACTACTACCATGTCCCCCTAAGCCTTCCGTTCCTGTGTGCTGAGTTTCCTTCCTCCCTTGGTAGGCTCTTGTCATGATCCTTCTCTTACGCTGATCCCTATTGTTGTTAAGAACCCCCTCACTGCCTTGTTCCTTGGTTCCATTGAACCCATACAACCGTGCAGCTTTGGCGTCAACCCAACAGAGCACCTTGTCTGTCCCCAGCTATGGACACCAGAATTAGACCAGTGAAAGCTCCCCTGCTGCATGGACAGGTGCTAAGGCAAAGGAAAGGCCTCTGATAGCAGCTGCCCCTGAACAAAGATTGACCATCTCTCTATTTGTCCCCACTGACCTTTCTTCTAGTCCCATGATGCCCCCCAATTTCCCCTCCACTAGGCCCTTCTATCCCCCAGCCCACGAAGCTGCTCACCTCATGCTCATGGGATGACCTCACCTCCTCCTCTACAGAGAAAATAGAAGCAATCAGGAACGGACGCCCTCGCCTTCCTGCCGCCCCACCTACAGCCCTGCACACGTGCGCTCTTTCCAGCCTTCCCTCCCGCTGCACAAACGGGGCTCGCCCCTCCTCCTGCCCAGAGCTGACCCCAGCACCACACCTAAGATTCCGCCACCTCCATAAATCCTCGCCCCACCCTATGCTCTGTCTGTGCTCTTCCCTTGGTTGTGGGTGCCTTGGAGCACATACACATGGGCACATCTTTTGGAAGGAAAAAGGGAAGGAAGGAAAGGAGGGAGGAAGGAGAGACAGTAAGAAAAGAAAGAGGGAGGAAGAAAAAAACCAGATGCGCATGGTGATGCAGTGGTGTGCGTGCCTGGAGTTCGTCTGTGTTGGCTAAAGGCCCTGGCGCACCCATTCTCTCCCTCCCTCCTTCCCTCTCTTCCTCACCCTCTGTTTCTCTCTCTCTCTCTCTCTCTCTCAAATAACTAACAATAAAATGCACAGTTAGTATGTATGTGTCTGTGAAAACATCATGACAATCAAGATAGCCAAACATCTCCTTTATAAGTTCTTCCTTGTGACCCCCACCACAGCTTCCTGGTGTCTTCCCGCTATAGTCCTCAAGCAGCCGTAGATACTGATCTGCTTTTTGTTACTATAAATCAACTAAACGTTTTAGAATTCAATAGGTGCCCTTTAATCTGGCTTTCTCATTCAGCCTGATGAATAGGATGTAAAAATCATTCCAGTTTTAAAGTTTACGTGTGATACTGGGTCCTTGTAAAGTATGTGTAACACTTGAAAGTTAGGAAGCTCTAAATCAAAAGAGACCACATCAGTCAAGTTTGAGTGCTCCCGTGTGGTTCTCATGTAAACTCGGATTCCAAGACAACAATATGGAATTTCTGAGTTTAGTCACCTTTGACTGAAAGGAATTGCTTCTAACTTCTGAAATTAAGTGTTCTTTAAATTATTACAGACTTTTGTGTTTTGTTTTGTTTTTTGAGGTAGGGACTCTCTCTAGCCCAGACTCACCAGGATTCACTCTGTAGCTCTAGGGTAGCCTTGAACTCATAGTGATCCGCCTACCTCAGCCACATGCCACCGTGCCCACCTACTGTGGTGGGAAAACTGTAACAGCGCATAGCGGGTAGGAATGTCCCAGGCATGGTCCCCATCCCTCACAGAGGCGCCACCACGCCCAGCTGCAGCGCACACCTTTAATCCCAGCACGTAGGAGGCAGAAGTAGGAGGATCACTGAGAGTTCGAGGCCAGCCTGAGACAACATAGTGAATTCCAGGTTAGCCTGGGCTAGAGTGAGAACCTACCTCAAAAAAAAAATCTAAAAAATAATAGAAGAGAGACTAATTGGAAAGAAGAGATTCAGTGGAGGAAGAGTTGGGGAGAGGAAAAAAGAGGATAGTGGGAGGGGATTATGATCATGGTACATTGTCTACATATACAGAGGTTGTTATATAATTTTTTAAAAAATAAGCCAGGAGTGGTGGCACACACCTTTAATCCCAGCACTTGGGAGGCAGAGGTAGGAGGATTTCTTTGAGTTTGAGGCTACCCTGAGACTCCATAATGAGTTCCAGGTTAGCCAGGGCTAGAGCAAGACCCTACCTTGAGAAACCAAAAAATAAAAATAAGATATTTTACACCATTTGGAAACAGAGACTCAGGAAGCTCCAGTGGTAGTTAAGGCTCAGCAAGCAAAAAGGGGGAGGATCTCACACATCTCAGGAAGTGCCTGAAACTTCCAAGACTCACAAGGTCCTCTCCCCCAGAACACATACAGAATAAGAACTGCTTGAAAGAGAGTCTGAGCAGACAGGCCACCCTCAAGTCCGGCAGGAAGCTCCAGAGACGCAGCCTCCATGAGCAGTCACCTCTGCTGGCCTTTGCACTGACGTGGCTACTTTGGGTCACCCCATTGGTTCACCAAAATTGGATTTTGGTACAATCATGCTTCAGTCTGTTGGTAGTGCCCTTCCTGGGGTGAATAGACATTGCCCACATCTTCCCAGGGAAAATGTTTCACACAACACGAGGGAATACGAGCCAGAATCATCTCAGCCCCTCCAGGACCCAAAGAAGGAACATGTACACACACACGCACACACACACACACACACACACACACATGCACACACGCACACAGGCACACACGCATGCGTGCACACACACATACCAGTGCCACAGCAACCCAACAGAAGCGCTGGCAGAGGCCAAGGGCTAAGGCCAGTGTCCCTACTGACCTGTAGAGAACTCGACCACCGCGCCCAGCATCCACCCTAGGAGAGGGCGACAGCCTCGTGCTTCCCTCAGTCCTCCGTCCCTTCTCTTTCTCATTTCCTTCAGCGCAGTTCTGCTATTCCACACACGGGGCTTGTGGACAGACAGACTTCAGCTCCAGCTCTGCTCCCGACCACAGATAAAGTTCCTGGTCTGCCAATACTTATCTACTGAGCTCCTACCACAGGGCGGTAACAAGGGAGCTTCCTTCCCCTCAAGCTCTGTGTCCTCACCTGAGCAATGACCACATAACAGTGTAAGATGGTCAAGCAAATGCAATGGGTGACTGTTACTCAAAAAGAAAAAAAACGAGGGGCTAGAGAGATGGCTCAGCAGTTAAGGTGCTTGCCTAGAAAGCCTAAGGACCCATGTTTGACTCCCCAGATCTCACAGAAGCCAGGCAGATCCCACATAAGCCAGACCCCCAAGGTAATGCATGCACAAGGTCACGTATGCGCACAAGGTGTCACACCCGTCTGGAGTTCCATTACAGTGGCTAGAGGCACCAGCATGCCAATTCTCTCTCTCTCTCTCATAAAAAAATGGCCAGTCTGTTGGACTTGCCTCAAAAAAAAAAAAAAAAAGCCATTTCTCCACGATCATTGCATTCATGAACTAGATAGCAGCTGTTCTTAATTGCACAAGATCAAGCCCATCAACACTTTTTCATAGTCAGTTAGGGGGGCTCGGGAGGGCCCCCAGTCTCCATGAGGAGCTATTGGCAATCAGTGGGTGCTAGGGGAGGAGGAAACCTTTTGTTCAGTATGGAACAAAAAATGGAGTAGCCATTGGTAGGCTGCTCGCCCACCCATGCTCATGCAAACAACCGTAATTATCTCAGTAGGGCACACACACACACACACACACACACACACACACACACACGCCAGCGAAGTTGAAGTGCGACAAATTGGGAAGAAAAAGGGGTTCAGTAGGAAGGGGTAGGGGACAAGAGAAGGTAATGGGAGGTGAACATGATCAAAATACACTATATGCATAAACAAAAATTATTAATAATTAAGCACTTTGGGTTTTCTGTTCTGTTTGGTTTTTCGAGGTAAGGTCTCACTCTAGACCAGACTGATCTGGAATTCACTATGTATTCTCAGGGCGACCTCAAACTCATGGCAATCTTCCCACCTCTGCCTTCTGAGTGCTGGGATTAAAGGTATGTACCACCACACCCTGAAAATTAAGTCCTTTTAAAATGCTATTTCTCTCATTCATCTGCCCATTCCCTCTTCTGTCCCTGCCAAATCTTTAGGTCTTCCTTCCTTCCGTCCTTCCTTCCTTCCTGGCTCATTCTCTGCTGGCAGTTCTTGGAGTAGATGTCACCAAGTTCCCCCACCTCCCTTTCTCTCATAAATAAATAAATGAAAAAAGTGTCCAGAGCTTTTTGCTTTGCCCTCTCGTGTCTTACCAGCATCTCCCCTTGGACAAGCTGGACAGGAAGCCAGAGGGAGGTGGTCCGTAGGAAAGGCTCCTTGCCTAGAGGGAAGGGCCAAGAGCATCTCTGCAGGGGAACAATACCCCATGTTCCAGTATCCCTGTGGAAGGAAGCGAATGCCCGAGGGGTGCCCAGCACTGTGCCTGACCTCTGGGCACCCAGTGCACTCTGGCTCTCGTCCTTGTTATCCATCGGTTTGTTTGTGCCACATGAGCACAGCCAGCCCTATTCCTCAGGACCCTCTTGCTTGGGCAATCTTTTATCTTCTGGGGGGGGGTGTTTTACCACTGATAAGGAGGACAGCATGCATCGCCCTTCTAATGACTAAGTTTCGCCTCAGGTCTCACTTCCCACAGATTATTCAGTTGCTGGGGGCAAGGGGGTTCCAAGCACCCATGCCTTCCTCATCTTTGTCCAGCCTACCAAAAGTGGCCTCCCGCTACTTACCTCTTGGAGTCAAAAAAAAAAAAAAAAAAATCAAGGAAATGAATTAAAATCGGCTGAGCCCTTAGAGTACCCAGCACGTTCTACGCTATGACCCAGTGTAGCTTATTTATTAAGCGTATTTTACTTTAAGATCAGGACTGTTTCCTAGTAGTAGGTCACTTGCCTAGCAGGCAAGTTCAAAGATTCCCTTCCCAGCACTGGAAAATTTAGAAAAAAGAGCATTCAGGGGAGGGATTCATGAGGTCCCACCCTTCCCTGAGAATTCATAGGTTATTCAAAGGGGAGAGATTTCTTTTTCAGTAGTGTAGCCACAGGTAAGTTGAACTTGCTTCTATAAACCCCTCACCAATGCTCCTATAAGTAACCCAAACTGAACTCACTGCTTCCCCAACAACAACAACAACAAAAAAAGCCATGGGCCATGAAAGTAGAAGGGGACTATGTGCGGGAAAGAGACCAGAAAGAGGAGTTGTGATGGTTTGAATGTGAACCGTCCCCCAAGGCTTCCTGCGTCTGTGATAAAGCCTCCTACTTAGTGCGCAGCTGGTGGAGCCTTTGGGAGGCGGAGCCTTGCTGGAGGAGGTGTGTGACTAGAGACAGAGCTTGGGACTTTCCCGTCCAGCCCCCTGGCCGGTGCTAGCTACCTCACTCAGACAGCTTCCTTCCTGCTGCTGTGACGAGACGCGATGGCCGAGCTGCCTGCTCTGCCATGCTTGCCCCACCATGATGAAGCCTGCCCCTGAGACTGGACACCAAAATAAACCCTCTCCTCCCACCAAGCTGCTTCCGGCCGGGTGTTTGATCCCAGCAACAAGAAGGTAACTACTGCAGGTGTGAATAGGATCAAAGTATTTTTACAGATGTATGAAAATGCCATGAGGAAATTATTATTATTATTATATATAATCAATACTTATGCTAGTAAAAACTTTTTAAATTTTTTTTTGTTTATTTTTACTTATTTGAGAGCAACAGAGAAAGAGGCAGGTAGAGAGAGAGAGAATGGGCGTGCCAGGGCCTCCAGCCACTGCAAACCGAACTCCAGACACGTGCGCCCCCTTGTGCATCTGGCTAACGTGGGTCCTGGAGTATCGAGCCTCGAACCGGGGTCCCCAGGCTTCACAGGCAAATGTTTAACCGCTACGCCATCCCTCCAGCCCAGTAAAAACTTTTTTAAAACACGATGAGAGGAATGAAGGTATATTCTTTTTTTGTTGTTTGTTTTTTCGAGGTAGGGTCCCACTCTAGTCCAGGCTGACCTGGAATTCACTATGGAGTCTCAGGGAAGGTATATTCTTAAAAAGGTGAAATGAATAAAAGTAAAAAGCAGGGCATTCAAGCATTTTCTCTGGAAGCAGTTGTTGTAGTCAGCTTCAAGCTGCTGTTAGAAAACACTCCACCAAGAGCAGCGTATGGGAAGAAAGGGTTTATTCTGGCTTACAGACCTGAGGAGACGCTCCATGATGGCAAGGGGAAATGATGGCATGAGCAGAGGGTGGATACACCTCCTGGCCAACATCAGATGGACAACAGCATCAGGAGAGTGTGCCAACACTGCCAAGGGTGTTAGGTCAGGATGGGCTCCCAAGATGGAGTCACCAGGGACAACAGAATGGTGACAGAAACATAAGGAAGTGGATTATACACATTCCTCAAGAAACTGCCCAGCCATTTTCCCTTCCTTGCCTAACAATGCCCCCAGGTTATGGTTTCCTGCCCCCTTATCTCCTAAGTCTCCTGGTCACTATTCTTGTCTCACATCCTGGCTATCTTAGATCTCCCCTAAAGAAACCTTTTTTATTCAATTTTTTCCTTCCTTACCTTTCCCCCAACTGTAAAGCCCTATAAAGCCCACTATCTGGAAACTCAGGCTGGCTGTGCTCCTCTCTTGCCCTGGCAGCTCCTGCTTTTCCCAAATACAAGCTTCCATCTTTGCCTCAGAGTGGTCTCCGTGGTTTTGGTCACTCCCAAACCTTACAAAGGGGAAGCTGGCTATAACACCCAAAAGCCCGCCCATCCTGGAGGATCCAATTCACCACCTCCAGGAGGATCCTGCTCCCAAACTGCCACCCTCTGGGGACCTAGCACCTAGAACACATAAGCTTATGGGGGACACCTGAATCAAACCACCACACTCTCTGTCTGCACAAGAATGCTGCCCCATGCAGGCTCTGTGAGGGTCACGGAGAAGCCCTTTCACTGTCCCTCAGGGCAGGTTTGGCAGTGGAGAAATAAGGCTTGAAATGGATAGGGGTTTCCTAGGGACACCCCTCCCCTAGCATCTGCTCTTGAACCCAGGCCTGCCTTGGCCCACAGCCTGCGGTACTGCACTGCCCATCCCTCTCCGGCCGGTTCTGTTAGATTTGAGAAAACTAGCCAGGCCCGTGGAGTCTACTTCCATTCCCCCAGCACACTACTTTGTAGGGCTGGCCATGCTTCAGGGCAGGGGTTACAGGCGTGCCCCCACCCCACCTGGCTTTACGTTTGTTTTTTTTTCTTGTAATTTCTTTTTTTTAATTTTATTTTTTATCTTTTCACAATTTTTATTAACATTTTCCATAATTATAAAAAAAAAATCCCATGCTAATACCTTCCCCCCTCCACACTTTCCCCTTTAAAATTCCATTCTCCATCATATTACCTCCCCATCTCAATCATTCTACTTACATATATACAACACCACCCTATTGAGTACCCTCCTCCCTTCCTTTCTCTTCCCTTTATATCTCCTTTCTTTATTCTCTAGTCTTATTCTGCTGGCATGGCTGCTTTGTTGTTAGGAGCAGATGAGCGCGTGGACATGCAGCTAATGGTCGCCAGGGGTCGCAGCAGGTAAGGCCCCAAATAGCGCAGGGTGGGGGCTGGTAAGAGAGCTCAGTTGGCAGAGTGCTTGCTACACAGAATGGGGACTTCCCAGGGTAGAGTCCCCAGCACCCACCTAAAAGCCAGGCTTGAGGGGCAGGGCAGATGGCCCAGTGGTCAAAAGTACTTGCTTACGGGCTAGAAAGATGGCTTAGTGGTTAAGACGTTTGCCAACAAAGCTAAGGACCTCGGTTCAATTCCCCAGGACCCATGTAAGCCAGATGCACAAGGTGGTGCACACATCTGGAGTTCTGGGTCGCCCATTCCCTCTCTCTCAATCTCTCTCGCTCTCTCTCTCTGCCTCTTTCTCGCTTTCTCAAATAAATAAATAAATAAAAATTAAAAATAAGAAGTACTTGCTTACAAAGCCAGCAGGCACAAACGGCACATGCATCTGGTGGTGTTTGCAACAAGAGGTCCTGGTCACCTGTACTGTCTGTCTGTCCCTACCTGTCTATCCATCATCAAATAAAGAAGATTAAAAGTCTTCTTTATTTGATGATGGATAGACGTCGCTCAACTGATGAGTGGATAATGAAGATGTGGCACATTTATACAATGAAGTTCTACTCAGCAGTAAAGAAAAATGAAGTTATGAAATTTGCAGAAAAATGGATGGACCTGGAAGAGATTATGCTAAGTGAGGTAACCCAGGCCCAGAAAGCCAAGTGCCACATGTTCTCTCTCATATGTGGATCCTAGCTACAGATGATTGGGCTTCTGCGTGAGAATGAAAATACTTAGTAGCAGAGGCTAGTAAGTTAAAAAGGAGACATAAAGGGAAGAGAAAGGAAGGGAGGAGGGTACTCAATAGGGTGGTATTGTATATATGTAACTACAATGATTGAGATGGGGAGGTAATATGATGGAGAATGGAATTTCAAAGGGGAAAGTGCAGGGAGGGTGGAGGGTATTACCATGGGATGTTTTTTATAATTATGGAAAATGTTAATAAAAATTGTGAAAAGATAAAAAATAAAATTAAAAAAAAGAAATTACAAGGAAAAAAAATGTAAAGCCAGGTGTGGGGGGGCACGCCTGTAACCCTCGCCCTGGGGAAGCATGGCCAGAGCTACGAAGTAGCGTGCTGGGGGAATGGAAGTAGAATCCACGGGCCTGGCTAGTCCACGGTCACCCTGCCTCAAAACTAAGGTGGGAGCCAGGCATGGTGGCGCACACCTAGCATCGCAGTACTCAGGAGGCAGAAGCAGGAGGATGGCTATGAGTTAGGGGCCAGCCTGGGACTACACAGTAAGTTCCAGGTCAGCCTGGGCTAATAAAACCCTACCTTAAAAAGCCCTCCCCCCCCCCACAAAAAAAAAAAAAAACTAAGGTGAAGAGGTTTTGAGAAAGACACCTGATGTCAACCTCTGGCTTCCACACTCACATACACACACACACACGCAACTGCACACACATATGCATTGTTACCATACATACACACAAAATGTAAATAAAAATCAAAAGAAGAAGGGAGGGGCTGGAGAGATGGCTTAGCGGTTAAGCGCTTGCCTGTGAAGCTTAAGGACCCCGGTTCGAGGCTCGGTTCCCCAGGTCCCACGTTAGCCAGATGCACAAGGGGGCGCACGCGTCTGGAGTTCGTTTGCAGAGGCTGGAGGCCCTGGCGCACCCATTCTCTCTCTACCTCTATCTGTCTTTCTCTCTGTGTCTGTCGCTCTCAAATAAATAATAAAAAAAAAATTAATAAAAAGAGGAAGGGAGGAAAGAAAGGAAGGGGTAGGAAGATCCGTCTGCGAGTGGAGATGAAGACAGGTTGAGTTTTGTTCTTTTATTGAAGTTGACTGTAGTGGGTACTTGAGAGGGGGCCCAGGGAACCCCAGCCCTATCCCTGAACCCACTGGGACCCAGAGCACCTCCCTCCCAGGTCCTGGGCCTCCAGAGCTGGAAGGATACCCTTTCATTTCTTGCAAAGGCTCTGGAGCACTCAAAAATCTGGAATGTAGGTTGGAGAGATGGCTTAGTGGTTAAGACGCTTGCCTGCAAAGCCAAAGGACCCAGGTTTGATTCTCCAGTACCCAGTGTAAGGTCCTAGGAAAGGCTTCATGCCTAGAGGGAAGGGATGCACAAGGGGGCACAAGCGTCTGGAGTTCGTTTGCAGTGGCTAGAGGATCTGGTGTGCTCATTCTCTATCTGCCTCTCTCATTCTCTCTCTCTCCCTCCATCTCTCTGTCTGTCTGTCTCTCAAATAAATAATTTTCTTTTAAAATCGGAATCTAGGAAGTCATCCAGACTTGAGTTTGAGTCCTGAGGTGAACTTTTTTCTTTGTGGCCCCAGGCAAGTCACTTCATCTTCCAGGCCTCGGTTTTGCCCATCGGTAAAGCAAGGGGTGAGGAAGCCTGGCGTCTGGGGTCATCGTGAGGGTGCACTGAGGTCAGGTGGAGGGAGGTTAGGGCAGCAGGGGAGAAGGAGAGCATTTGAGGTCCTTCAGGCAGAGACAAGGCTGCTGTGTGTAGCCTCAGGGCTCCGACCCCCTTGGGCCTGTTTCCTGTTGTCCTGTTTTACTCTTTTAAAGAAAAGAAGTCTCCTCCTCTGGAGGCCTTTGTCCTGAGACTGGCCAGGGAATGGCTGAGACACTCACTCCAAGCTGGGTACATTGAGCCACTTTCTGAGTTTAAAAAAATATATTATTGTTTACCTAACAGTTCCTTGGTGAGAAATGGGTGTCTGGTCCTTTAAACAGAGGCGGGGCACAGACAGAGTGGCTCCAGGCTTGTTTGCAGCTGAGAAAAGGGAGGAGGGCATCCTGTTGTTGGCTAGAGATGACCATGACCCAGAAGGACAGACAGACAGACACAGGCAGAAGGGGAAAAGGTCAGTGAAGACCTGAGCAGAAAAAAACGTGCTCATTTCCCCCGCTCCATGGAGAATTTTCTTTTTCCAACGGTAATTTTTTTTGCTTTTTCTGGCTTGGATTCTGCTACTCTAACCTAACATACTATTAGTTTGCTTAAAACAAGGGAACTTTCTCCAACTTCGACTCTTCGGGGCTGGCATTTCACCTGTGTCAGTCCTGAAGATGTGTGCAGAAGGTGTTCTGAGCAGTGTAGCAGTCACTCTCCTGTTGCTGGGACGAAACACCAGACCAGAAGCGCTGACAGGAGGAAGGGCCGAGGTCAGCTTACAGTTTTTGTTTTTGTTTTTTTATTTAAAAAAAAAGCTTTTTTATTGAGAGCTTGCATAATTATAAACAATAAAGCATGGTCATTCCCTCCCTCCCCCATTTTCCCCTCACAAATCCACCCTCCTTCATATCCCCTCCCTTTCTCAATCAGTCTTATTTTGAGGTCATGATCTTTTCTTCCCATTATGATGGTCTTGTGTAGGTAGTGTCAGGCACTGTGAGGTCATGGATATCCAGGCCATTTTGTGTCTGGAGGAGCACATTGTAAGGAGTCCTACCCGTCCTTTGGCTCTTACATTCTTCCTACCACCTCTTTGCAATGGATGCTGAGCCCTAGAGGGTGTGATAGAGATGTTTCAGTGCTGGGCACTCCTCTGTCACTTCTTTTCAGCACTATGGTTCAGCTTACAGTTTTGAGAGGAACTTCCATCACGGTGGCAGGAAAGCGTGGCAGAGCAGGCAAGACCCGGCGCAAGTGTGAAGGGCACACCAGAGGGAAGCGGGGGAGACAGAGTGGAATTCTGGCTGATGGCTTTGCCAGCCTCTCACTGAAATGCCTCTGGCAACCCCTTGGTTCTTTCAGGTACTCCAGCATAGAGGAATGAGGTGTAAAGTGCCAAGAGTATGTCTGATCCAACCACCAGATGCTCAGCAGCATTGCAGGCCATTTAAGAAACATCCCTTGGGGATGAGGAGATGGCTCAGTGGTTAACGACACTTAGTTATAATTTTGCCTACCTGGGTTCAATTCCCAAGCCACTCACATAAAGCTCAACAGGCATTTGATTTGATTATAGTGACAAGAGACCCTGGCACACCCATACACACACACACACACACACACACACACATGCATGCATGCACACACTTGTATGTGCACATACACATGCAAATAAATAACTATCCATCAACTGCCTCTTCACAGTGTGGCTTCCCACATACACACACATGTAGGAGGCACCCAGGCCCCTGCACGAGCCGGTCTGTCCCTACTCTCCTTGCCACTCATCTCTCTGTTACCATTGACCTTCGTGACCTTTTGTTTGGGTTTGTTTTTCAAGGTAGGGTCTCACTCTAGCCCAAGCTGACCTGGGATTCACTCTGTAGTCTCAGGCTGACCTTCAACTCACAGCAATGCTCCTACCTCTGCCTCCCAAGTGCTGGGATTAAAGGTGTGCGCCACCGCACTCAGCTCAGCCTTCAAAAGTCTTGCTGGGGCTAGAGAGATGGCTCAGCAGTTAAAGGCACTTGTTGGCAAAACCTACAGGTCCAGGTTCGATTCCCCAGTAGCCATATAAAGTCAGATGCACAAGGTGGCACATGTATCTGGAGTTCTTCTGCAGTGGCAGAAGGCCCTGGTGTGCCCACACTCGCTCATTCATCCTATCTATCTACGTGTCTATCATCCCTATCTCTCAATTAAATAAATAAACAATTTTGGTGTTTTTGTTTTTCAAGGTAGGGTCTCGCTCTACCTCAGGCTGACCTGGAATTCACTATGTAGTCTCAGGGTGGCCTCAAACTCACGGTGATTCTCGTACCTCTGCCTCCTGACTACTGAGATTAAAGGTGTCCCCCACCACACCCAGCCCTATAAAAATATATTTTAATTTTTTGTTTATTTTTATTTGTTTATTTGAGAGCAAAAGACAAAGAAAGAGGTGCGGGGGTGGGGGGGGGAATGGGCGCGCCAGGGCCTCCAGCCACTGCAAAGGAACTCCAGACACATGCGCCCCCTTGTGCATCTGGCTAACGTGGGTCCTGGGGAATCAAGCCTCGAACCAGGGATCCTTAGGCTTCACAGGCAAGCGCTTAACCACTAAGCCATCTCCCCAGCCCTAAAAATATTTTTTAAAGTCTCTCAGCTCTACTAACCTGTGCAAATCTGAGCTTCAGACCAACTGTCCCAGCATCATCCAGGAGCTGGTAGACAACTCAGAGATTTTGCCCCTCTCCAGAAGTGCTGAGTCAGAGCCAGCACCCTAACAAGACCTGCAGGCACGCGTTCAACTGTTGTACATTCAGTTCTTCCACCTCAGGACCTTTGCACATGCGGCTGCCTCTTCTAGAACATGGCTCTTTTGTGTCTCAGCCAGCCGTGGCCCCACTCATTCCTGAACTTACATGCCATTTATACTGAAAGGAACCCCTTGACCTAACAATAGTAATTCCATCTTAAGTTTTTTGTTTTTAGTACCACTTATGATGCATAATTCCATGCCAGCTTAGGTCTGTCTCCATGAAGACCTGGGCAAGTCTCACTGGCTTGTAAGGAACACAGTAGGAGTCACACAGACACACACTGACTAAATACGAATGGTGCTATTTCATTTTTGTTGTTGTTTGCTTGCTTGCTTGCTTGTTTTGTTTTTTGAGGTAGGTTTGAGGCTGACCTGGAATTTACTATATAGTCTCAAGGTGGCCTTGAACTCACAGAGATCCTCCTACCTCTGCCTCCTGAGTGCTGGGACTAAAGGTGTGTGCCACCACACCTGGCTGCTATTTCATTTTTTAACATATTTGATTTTTTTTTTATGACAGAGAGAGAATGGTTATATCAGGGCCTCTAACCACTGTAAACAAACTCCAGACACATGTGCATCTGGCTTTACAAGGGTAATAGAGAATTGAACCTCACTTCTGAGGCCATGGAGGCAAGCATCTTAACCATTGAGTCATCTCCCAGACCCCATGGTGCTATTTCTGATGCCCCTTAAAGAGAGAGAAATGAGCCGGGCATGATGGCGCACACCTTTAATCCCAGCACTCAGGAGGCAGAGGTAAGAGGATCTCTGTGAGTTCAAGGCCACCCTGAGACTTCATACTGAATTCCAGGTCAATATGAACTAGAGCAAGACCCTACCTTGAAAAAAAAAAAAAAAAAGAAAGAAAGAAAAGAGTGGGTCACTTATCTCTGGACATTTAAAAAAATATTTTTAGGGGCTGGAGGAATGGCTTAGTGGTTAAGGCACTTGCCTGCAGAGCCTAAGGACTTAGGTTTGATTCCTCAGTACCCACGTAAGCCAGGTTCAATTCCCCAGGACCCACACAAGCCAGATGCACAAAGTAGCACATGTGTCTGGAGTTTGTTTGCAGCAGCCGGAGGCCCTGGCATGTACATTTTCTCTCCCTCCCTCCCCCTCCCTCTCTCTCCTTCTCTCTCTCTCTCTCTCTCTCTCTCTCTCTCTCTCTCTCTCTCCCTCTTTCTCTGCCTCTTTCTCTCTCAAATAAATAAATAAATAATAAGTTTTCAAGCCCTTCTGCTCTACTTGGTTGCTCCCAGTTCTCACTATAAACCTGGCTAAAAACAGCCTGCAATAACCATGCCAGCAGGGGATGGGGAGAAGGCTCGACAGGTGTAAGAGTGCTGGCTCATCATGCAAGCATGAAAGCCTGCGAGGACACAGATTTGATCTAGAGTACTCACAGAAAAATCCTGATCATAGTCACATATGCCTGTAACCCTAGTTCTGTCAAGGGCAGAGGTAGGAGGTAGCTACAGCAGTTCCAGGTTCAGTGAGAGACTCCATCACAAAGAAACAATTAGAGCGAGCAATGGAGGAGGGCACCTGATATGTTCCGCTGGCCTCTGCACATAAGCACACAAGGAACATGCGTCTACGCACAAAAGTGCATACACACAGCACACCACACATAGGACATGCTTGTGTGCCAAAAATAAGTCAATAACGTTGGACCTATCAAGATTTCATCATAGGTGAGGGAGGGGTCCAAGGGCCCCCCCACCTTGGGAGAGGGGAAGTCATGTCCTTTAGTGGGATGGCCACTGGAGGGTTTTCTGCTCTCTAGTAAAATAACCTCCTACTCACAATTATGCAAGTGAGCCTAATTTAAATCAATAAGTAAAAAAATATTTTAAAAAGCAGCTGGGCATGGGGGCTCATGCCTTTCATCCCAGCATTCAGGAGGCAGAGATAGGAGGAACACCATGAGTTCACGGCCACTTTAAGACTACACAGTGAATTCTAAGTCAGCCTGGGCTAGAGTGAGACCCTACCTCAAAAAACCAATGAGGATGACAGAAGGTAATTGGGGAGAGCCCACCATGGTGGCACATGGTTTTAATCCCAGTACTCAAGAGGCAGAAGTAAGAGGATCACTGTGAGTTTGAGGCTACCCTGAGACTACAAGTGAATTCCAGGTCAGGTTGGACCACAGTGAGACCTTACCTCACAAAAAAAAAGAAGAAGAAGAAGAAGAAGAAGGTAATTGAGGAGAGGATAGAGTGGGATCAAAATGCATCATATACATGCATCAAAGTGTGATAAATAAATAAATAAGCCACCTGCATGTCATGCTATCTTGAAATTTCCTCTGCCAAATTAATTAGACCATTCAAATTTTCAGGATGCAAACAGTGTACACAAAATTTTTTACCAGACTTTAACATGCATGGCCTCTAGTCCATTTCACAATAAATTCTTTGTTCCATCTGAAACCTCATGAATACCATCTTACTGTCTGCATTTCTATCAATGTTCTGTTCTTCTGACTTCCCAAAATAATCACCCAATAAGCTCTGTTTACAACAAGCTAGGACTTCTGTAGCCTACATCTCCAAACCCTTCTACATTACTAAGAACCAAATGGTTAAATAAACAATCACAGCTATGACCCCACTCCTGGTAGTAATTTTCTGTATCAGCTACTTTTATGTCACTGATAAAAACACCTGATAGAAACAACGTAATATTTATTTCAACTCATGGCTTCAGAGGCTTTCAGCACATCACAATGTAGAAAGCATGGTGGAGTCTGTGGCATTTAGCAGTGTGTCATGAAGGCTCCTGTCATCATGGTAGACCAGGGAGCAAATAAAGGGGCCAAGGTCTACCCTTCAAGGGCCAGACCTAATGGTCTACTTCTATCAGCTAGGATCCACCTCTTAAAGGTGGCACAGCCTCCCAAAACAATACCATAACTGGAGAACAAGTGTTCAAAACTTGAGTAGATTTGAACCATAAAATGTTAATCATCAGTTCTCATCTGTTACAGTTTATATGTGGAGTGTCCTTCAAATGGCTCATGTGTAAATACTTGATTCCAAACTGGTGGGTCTAATCATTGAGAAATAACTTAATTATTAAGGCTCCAATTGAGTCTGTGGCTTACTCCCTTCATGGATTCACATATATTCATGTAACTTTGATATCATTATTAGTAGATAACATAAGGTGTCAGAGATGGCAGCTAGTTGAACAAAGTAAGTCACTGGGGGCATGCTCTTGGGGGCTATCTCCTACTCTGGACCCCTTCTTCTCACTCTTTCTGCTTTCTGGCCACAGTGAGGTGAACAATATCTGCTTCCATGATGTGTTGCCTCAGTACAGACCCATTGTAATGGAGCCAGATGACCAAGGACTAAAACCTCTGAAACTGTGAGTCACAATAAATTGTTTCCCTTGGATATTTGTCACAGCAACCACAAACTTAATAACACACATGTTAAAATAAGGAAGCATTAACATAAGGACATTTTAATAATTCTATATATTCAATATATTGGCTCAAAATTTCAATCAGGGGCTGGAGAAAAGACCTAGCATTTAAAGCACTTGCCTGAGAAGCCTGAGGACCCAGGTTCAGTTACCCAGAACCCATGTAAGCCAGAAGCACAAGGTGACCCACATGTCTGGAGTTCATTTGCCGTGGCTAGAGGCCCTGGTGTGCCCATTCCCTCTCTCTCACAATTTCTCTCTCTCTCCCTCTTTCTCTGTCTCTCTCAAATTGATAAAATATGATTAAAAATTTCAATTAAATTTTTCATCAAATTTGGTATACTATGCATGTATACACATAATATAGACATGAAATGCAGAAGTCTAGAATTAACCAACATAATATTGAGGAAGTCAAAGAAGACTCATGCATATAAAATGAAGTATAAACTTATAGTAATTAAATATAGAGTATGAACTTATACTAATTAAATTAGTATGATATTCATATACAATCTAATAGAACAAAATGGCAAGCCCAGAAGTTGACTCACAAATAAATGGAAACTGAATGTATGTAATAGTAAGTGACTGGGATTATTGTGTACATAGATTAGTGGGAGACGATGGGTGTGGTGGGTTGAGGGTGAAATGTCCCCCATAATGTGTATGTGATTGAATCTCATACTTAGTCCGCAGCCGGTGGAGCCTTTAGGAGGTGGAGCCTTGCCGGAGGAGGCGTGTCACCGGGGGCAGGCCTCGGGACCTTATAGTCCAGCTCCCTTGCCAGTGATTGCTAGTCCACTCTCTGTACTACCTCTCTGCTGATATGTGGCAATGTGAGCCAACTTCCTGCCTGTCCTGTGCTTTTCCTACCATGATGGGACTTTCCCTTGAATTTGAAGCTGAAATAAGCCCTTTCCTTCCATAAGCTGCATCTGGTTCGGTGTTTTTGTCCCACCAATGAGAAGATCCCTGTTGTTTGATAATTGGCAATTATGGAACAATTAAAATGAGATTTCTGACCGACTCTACAAATAGAAATAAATTTCAGTGTAGTTAAGACTAAATTGAAGCAAGAGAGAAGCTTTTCTTATTTAGCAGTTGGTGGAGGGGTGATTTGAGGTAGGCTCTCACTGTAGCTGGCCTGACCTGGAACTCACTTTGCAGCCCTAGGCTGGCCTTGTACTTCTGGCAATCCTCCTACTGCAGCCTTCCCGGGCCTGAGATTAAAGGCACACACCAGCATGCTTGGAAAGCTTTATATTTTCTAAAATATTTTAATTTTGTTTATTTATGTTGTTCAAATTTTATTTATTTATTTATTTGAGAGAAAGAGGGAGAGAATGGGTGCACCAGGGCATCCAGCACTGCAAACAAACTCCAGATGCATGCTCCCCCTTGTGCATCTGGCTTACATGGGTCCTGGAGAATCAAACCAGGATCACCAACTCCATATGCGTGCACCACCATATACATCTGGCTTACATAGGTTCAGGGGAATTGAACCTGGGTCCTTGGGCTTTGCAAGCAAGTGCCTTGACTGCTAAGCCATCTCTCCAGCCCAAGCTTTATATTTTTAAAGAAAATATAAAAGCATGTCTCTATGAAGTTAGCATAGGGAAGGATTCTTTTTTAAAGATAGGAAAAAGAGAAAAATACTGACTTGAAACACCACGGGTGGGAGGGTAATTTACCACTATTTCCAGAACTGAAGATGTCCAGACAGCCCAACCGAGCAAGTTCATCTTCAGATAGGGGCCTTAAAAGAGCTCTTACGCGTGTGAACAATTGTACATGCGGGTCTGTATGTATTGTTTACAACCCACCCCCAGAAGAAGAAAAGAAAGACATACTAGAAGAATCACTGACAGGCCATGACACAGAGAAGATAAAGGAGGCAGGTCACAGGAGAAGAGCAAGCGGCCTGGGTGCTAGCCTCTCCCAAAACCAGCCCACGCCGTGCCCTACGCCTTCCTTGACTTGACCTTATCACAACCCAGTCTTGGGCTGCAGTGAACAGAACTGTGATTAAATGAAGAGAAGACCCTGTTGGACATGGTGGCGCACATCTATGATCCCAGCACTTGGGAGGCTGAGGTAGGAGAATCACTGTGAGTTCAAGGCCAGCCTGGGCTACAGAATGAGCTCTATGTTGGCCTAGGCTACAATGATACACCCTGCCTCAAAAAAAAAAAAAAAAAAAAAAGCCAGGTGTGGTGGTGCACGCCTTTAATCCCAGCACTACAGAGGCAGAGGTAAAGGACTGTCATGAGTTCAAGGTCACCCTGAGATTACATAGTGAATTCCAGGTCAGCTTGGGCTAGAAGGAGACCCTACTTTGAAAAACAAACAATAAAAGAAGAGAAAGAGAAGGGGAAAAAAAGAAAAGGAAAAACCCTGAGATGGCCCACCAAACCCGTAGAAGAGCTTACAGAGATGCTGGGACTGGGTACCCAGAAACTTCCATGTTAAGGCACATATACCATTCCTCTAGAGCCATACTTCTTCTTTTGTTTTGTTTTGGCTAATTCATTCTACTTTTTTAAAAAATTATTTTATTTTTCATACACACACACACACACACACACACACACAACAGGTTATATACTCTTTCATTCCCTTGCCCCTGCTTCCATTTTCCTGGGGCCCCCTCAGTGGGGTTATGGTATTCACTGTGGGGTCATGAAGACCTCAGCAAGACCCTGGCCCCACTTCTTTAAAAAATAATAATAATAATGTTTTTATTTATTTGAGACACACACAGAGAGAGAGAGAATGGGCACACTAGGGTCTCTTGCCACTGCATACAAAATCCAGACACATAACGCCACATGAAGTATCTGGCTTCATGTGTGTACTGGGGAATCGCACCCAAGCCAGTTGGCTTTGCAAGAAAGCACCTTTAAACACTGGGCCGTCTCTCCAGCCCCAAGAGCCCAACATCTTAAACTGGGCATGGTAACCCCATATGGGGTTGCATAACTGAAAGTGGGGGTCATGAAAAATTAGGCAACAACAAAAAGGTTTTGAACGAGCAATGACTAAAAATTAATTCAAAACCCCAGTGTATAATTAATCCAAGCTATTTCTAGCAGCACTTGCCCGTATCAATCACACAATTTCATGGCAGCCTTGTTCCGAATACAGGCCATGCACACTTCACGGCACGTGCTGTCACGTCATACGCCACATCAACAAACGCTGCCTGAAATACCTCTGCTCACATTCAGTGGCTGCAATGTTTTCACTATACATGCAAAGTCACTGATTTTTTGAGAAAAAAAATAATAATGGTTTCATTTGAGAAGAAAAATCCTTTTTTATATTTTATTTATTTAATTATGAGAGAGAGAATGGGCACACCAGAGCCTCTAGTCACTACAAACAAACTCCACATACATGTGCTACATTATGCATCTGGCCTACCTGGGTCCTTATGCTTCACAGGCAAGTACCTTAACTACTATGCCATCTCTCCACCCTGCCAAAACCTCTTAAGGTTTTATTTCCTACTGTCATTTGCCAGCATGGAAGTATTAACTTAATATATCTCTGGATTGGGGGTCTAAGGAAATGGTTAAGCAGTTAAGGCTCTTCCTTGAAAAGCATGCTAGCCTAGGTTTAATTTCTCAGCCACCCACATTAAAGCCAGACAGGCATTCATTTATAGTGGTAAGAGCCCCTGGTATACCCATAAACACATACACAAACAAATTTAATTAACTGTAAAATATGTCACTGGACTAGTTGGAAAGAAGCGATCCAATGGAAGAGGGCCTTGGGAGGGGGGGAAGGGAGAGTGGTAGAAGATTATGATCATGGTATATTGTTTATACTATGGAAGTCGTCAATAACAGAGTTAAGGAAAGAAATACACCACAAAAGAAATATGTCTATGGATTGTGTTGTGTTAAAATTTTTTACCTTAAAAATTGCTTTTTGGAGCCAGGAGTGATGGCACATGTCTTTAATCCCAAGACTTGGGAGGCAGAGGTAAGAGGATCACCCCAAGTTTGAGACCACCCTGAGACTAATAGTAAATTCTAGGTCAGCCTGGGCTAGAATAAAAACCCTACCTCGGGGGCGGGGGGAATGCTTTTGGGGACTGGAGAGATGGCTTAGCAGTTAATGTGCTTGCCTGTGAAGCCTAAAGACCCAGGTTTGATTTCTTAGTACCCAAGTGAAAGCCAGATGCACAAGATGGCATGTGCATCTGGAGTTCATTTGCAATGGCTAGAAGCCCTGGCGCACCCATTCTCTCCCTCTCTCTCTCTCTCTCTCTCTCTCCCCCCATATACATATATATACATATATATACATATTAAATTAAATTTAAAATTGCTATTCAAAGCATATTCACACTGTTGTGCAGTGGTCCCCCACCATACATCTCCAGAACTTACTTTCTCATCATCCCAAACCAAAACTCTGTGCTTGTTAAACTACACCTCTACCCTGAGGCCCTGGAAACCAAGGGGAAGAATTCCTTTCTGGTTTGAGTCTTTCAGCTAGCCTTCTGCCTGGATCCTAATTCTCCCTAAAATAAACCTCATAATTCATAATTTTTTTAAAAAGATGTTCTGGCTGAAAGGATAATATTCATTTTCTCTTTCTCTCTTTCCCTCCCTCACTCCCTCTCTTTATCTCTTCCTGTATCCTAAATAAATAATAAAAATACCTTTTAAAAAAGAAACATTTCTCAAAGGACAAGAGGCTGGGAGTAGAAGCCCTACTTTAGAATACAACGTCTCAAATGGCACTGTTGAGATTTTTTTTTTAATTTTTTTTATTTATTTATTTGAGAGCGACAGACACAGAGAGAAAGACAGATAGAGGGAAAGAGAGAGAATGGGCACGCCAGGGCTTCCAGCCTCTGCAAACGAACTCCAGACGCGTGCGCCCGCTTGTGCATCTGGCTAACGTGGGACCTGGGGAACCGAGCCTCGAACCGGGGTCCTTAGGCTTCAGAGGCAAGCGCTTAACCGCTAAGCCATCTCTCCAGCCCTGTTGAGATTTTAAAGATGATTTCCTGCTGTGGGCTGTCCTTTGCATCACAGAATGTTTAGCAGCATCTCTACCCTCCGCCCACTAGGCACAGTGGCAGCCCTCCACTCACGACAGTCAAATATGTCTCATCACAGCCAAATGTTCCCTAGGACCTTTGCCCATCTGAAGGGGATAAATCATCCATGGCTGAGAACCTCTGAAATTAACCTCTTTACAACAACACCTGAGATCTTGCTAAATAAAAGTGCACCTCTTAGACAGCACCCCACAGCTGCTGCATCTGATGGTCTGGGGTGGGCCCAGCTCTCCATGTTTTCACTGACATTTGCCACTCTGGCTTGAGAACCACTGCCTTGGAGGCCAGCCTTACAACAGCCCAGCAACAGCCTCCTCCCAGCCCTCAGTGTGGTACCTCAAGATTCAAGGACCCAGAGTCAGGAATGGATCCCATGATCCTCTCTGGCATGAGAGAGGAAGCACCTCTCCACAGAACTATGTGAAATAGGCAGCAAGGCTGTGTCCCTGGGGTTAGAGGAGGAGACTGCTATGAGCAGCGGGCCTGGGCTGGGCTTCTCCCATTCACCCACATTAACTGATCCCTGCCTACACCCCTGAGCCCTTGATGGGAGTGCCCTGGCCATTGTCAGTAGTGCTGCTGGGCCTCACGTTGACAGCTCATGGTCCCAGGAGACTGTCTAGAGCAGCCAGTGGACTAGAAGCAGACGGGCGGGCACACTCTTGAGCTCTGCTCCTTGCGGCTGCGTGACTCAGGATCCCTGGGCCTCAGCTCAGTTTCCTAATCGGCACATGGGAACAACAATCCCTACTCCGTGGCACTGTTATCAAGGTCAAATGAAATTGTGTTGATGTCCAATAAAAATATCCATTATCATGCTGCAGGAATGGCTTAGCAATTAAGGCACTTGCCTGCAAAACCAAAGGACCCAGGTTCGATTCCCCTAGGAAGCATGTTAGCCAGAAGCACAAGGTGGCACGTGCATCTGGAGTTCATTTGCAGTGGCTGGAGGCCCTGGCACACCCATCCTTCTCTCCCTCTCTTAAACAAAAAATAAATATTCATTATCGTAGGAAGATAGGAGTCTGCAGCATGGATGTAGGCATCCAGGAAAGACGATGGATCCCAAAGCCTTTTATCCAGCAGTCTAAAAGGAATCAGAGGCTGGTGGACTAGTGCACTCAGTGAGATGCTTTGCCTAGCATTAGGCATTAGGGCCTAGCTCCCAGCGCCAGTACCTGTGTAAAAGCCAGTCATGTTGGTGCGCACCTATGATCTCAACACGGGGGAGGTAGTAACAGGAAGACACCCGGAGCTCTCTGGCCAAGCAGGCAAGCCTTGTCAGTGAGAAGCCGAACCCAGCCCACTTCCGTTCCAAGGTCCTGTGCCCTGGCTCGGGGTCCTCCTACCTGAGCACCGGTGCTGCCCAAGGACCCGCAGCAGCCCGGTCCTCTGAAATGGTATGAAGAACACGAGACCCCGTTACCGATGGCAACCAAGACACACGGCCTCCTTGGGCCCTGCACACACTATGTCACCGCGCTCTCCACCTGGCCTGCTCCGCTTGTTTACGCCACCCACGTGACCCCTACGGTGTGCAGGTGTATAACCCTTGTCTTAAACAATACTTTTTTTTTTCTTTTACATTGGTCTATCGAGGTAATCATGTCGTAGTTTATTTCTGAATGGCATTTTTCTTTCCCACCCAACCCCCCCCTTCCCAGCACTCCTGGTTAATCTATTTATTTTTACTCTACCTCCTTCTAAAAATACATACAATGCAGCAAAAAAAAAAAAAAAAATTAAGTTCAACTCCTGGTAATCTCTGGAATGTGGGGAGAGCATTCTTACCACAAAGTTATATTAAGAAGTTTAATTATCAGAAAATTGCTCTCATAAACATATCAAACATTGAGTATGTGCACTGTATATATACACTGAGAATTCCTGGGCAACCTCAGTCTATAAACCTATTCACCTCATCCACAAACTCAACCAACTCTTTATGCCTTGGCTTCGCTGCTCTGAAAGACGTGGAGGCACACTTGCTGCTGCCCAGCCGCCACCTTCCCCGGGATCCCCTCGTGTGCCCCAACCTCCTCAGCTCATCCCAAAGACTGTCTCCTCCTCCTTCCTGTTCACTGGCCCATCCCCAGCTTGTGAGGGGTTTAGCCATCCACACCCTCCCCTTTAGGAAGGCATAGTGCTCCAGGCTGTTTTCATAGATTTTTCTCAGTCAGCTAGTACTGTGTGACAACCACCCACCAACATCGCGGTGGTCTGCTGCAAGAAATGGTTCTTACCTGTAGGTCAGAGGGCTCTGTAAGGCAGCTTGGCTTCAGGCTATAGGTCTCTGGGCTCCACACAGCCCTCATGCTGCTAGGCACATGTCCTATTGAACTCATGACGATGGCTGTAGTATCTAATAGTGTTGTGGATTGAATGTAAAATGACCCCCATTGCTTCATGTGTTTGTGATTGGGCCTCATACTTAATCCCCGGCCTGTGGAGTGCTCATGAGCTCGCTCTTTTTTTTTTTTTTTTCAAGGTAGGATCTCACTTGCTCTAGCCCAGGCTGACCTGGAATTCACTGTGTAGTCTCAGGCTTACCTCAAACTCACAGCGAACCTCCTTCCTCAGTCTCCTGAGTGCTGGGATTAAAGGTGTGCGCCACTACACACAACAGAAAGAGAGAGAGAGAATGGGTGCACCAGGGCCTCCAGCCACTGCAAATGAACTCCAGACACATACACCACCCTGTGCATCTGCCTTGACGTGGACACTGAGGAGCTGAACTTGGATCGTTAGCCTTTACAGGCAAGTGCCTTAACCACTGAGCATCCTTCCAGCCCAGTGTGAGCATTCTCCATGCCAGGATGTGTTGTCCTGACTGCCTGCTCTGCCAAGCCTTCCTTGCCATGAGGACACCTCCTCTGGAAGCCATAAGCTGAAGTAAACCCTTTCCTTCCATAAACTGCTTCCGGTCACGTGTTTTGTCCCAGCCACTAGAATTTGATTGCTACCAAAATGGCAAGTTCTGCAACACAGTCACATGTCAGCCTCTGTCTGGTCACATCCGTAAACATAAAGTAAAATGTCCAAAGTCAAAGGCGGGGCAGTGTATGTGCCCCGAGGAAATGAATGGGAAGGAAAGAGACTATAGGCCTTGCCCACTTGTCTTCCCTTTTATCACAAATATCCACTCCTTTCCCAAAGCGGAGTACACTTACCGCCACCCTAAGACACATCCGAAGTCTCATCCAACCCTAGCATTGAACTACTGAAGTGCAAGTCCAGATGCTCAGGGTCTGCGTCAGAGCTCGCTGAGAAGCCTGATTTAGTTGGGATCTGAAAGTCAAGAAGACCCATTGGGGGTCAGGGAGACGGCTCAGCAGATGAAGTACTTGCTGTGCAAACATGGCGGCAAGCTCGGGGATCTGAGTTCGGATCCCCAGCATCTGCACAAAAGTCAGGTATGGCGGCATAAGCTTGTCATCCCAGGAGGGTTCACAGAAGGACTTGCTGGCTGTCTTTTCTGTTGGAACTGGTGAGTTCTAGGTTGGGTAAGACCTTGTCTCAAAAAATAAAACAGGGCTGGAGAGATGGCTTAGCAGTTAAAGTGCTTGCCTGTGAAGCCTAAGGACTCTCCAGGACCCATGTAAGCCAGACACACAGTGAAGCAAGCATGCAAGGGTGCACATGCACACAAGGTGGCGCATGCATCTAGAGTTCAACTGCAGTGGCTGGAGGCCCTGGTGTGCCAATTCATTCTCTCTCTCTCTCTCGCATTAAAAAAGGCAGTCTGTTGGGCTTGCCTCAAAAAATAATAGTAAGGTTTGGAGAGATGGTTAGCATTTAAGGCATTTCCTGCAAAGCCAAAGGATCCTGGTTCGATTCTCCAGAACCCATATAAGTCAGATGCACAAGGGGGCACATGCATCTGGAGTTTGTTTGTAGTGGTTGGAGGCCCTGGCAAGCCCATTCTCTCTCTCTAGCTCTCTCACCTCTCCCTTTCCCTCTTTCTTTCTCTCAAATAAATAAATAAAATATGTTTTTAAAATAGCCAGGTGTGGTGGCACACATCTTTAATCCCAGTACTCAGGAAACAGAGGTAGGAGGACTGGTGTGAATTTAAGGCCACCCTGAAACTACATAGTGAATTCCAGGTCAGCCTGGGCTAGAGTGAACACTACCTCAAAAAACAACAACAACAACAACAACAATAATAATAATAATAATAATAATAATAATAGCTGGAGGGATGGTTTAGCAGTTAAAGCATTTGTCTGCGAAGCCAAAGGACCCAGGTTTGAATCCCCAGGACCCACGTTAGCCAGATGCACAAGGGGGTGCATGCATCTGGAGTTCATTTGCAGTGGCTGAAGGCCCTGGCACACCCATTCTCTCTCCTTCTTTCTCTGTCAAATAAATAAAATAAAATATTCTTAAAAATAATAATAATAGCCAGGCAAGGTGGCACACACCTTTAATCCCAGAACTCAAGAAGCACAGGTAGGAAGATTACTGTGAGTTCAAGGCCACCCTGAGACTACATAGTGAATTCCAGGTCAGCCTGGGCCAGAGTGAGACACTACCTCGAAAAACCAAATAAAATAAAATAATAATAATAATAATAAGGCAGAAAGGGTGGAGGAAGAGACCCAAAGTCAACTTGGCCTCCACACCCAGGCACGTACACGTGTACCCACACACCTGCGTGCATACACACACATACAAAGACAAGGCGTTTTCTCACACACATCTAACATACAATGGAGCACAGTGAGCAGAAGTGTCACAGGAACACTTCCATCTGGGCAGAGAAAGAACGGCAGGCACAAGCCCTCACTCATCTGCAGCAGTTTTGATACTCTGCTGGGAATGGTTTACCAGTCTCCCTAAACTGGATCAGAGACTGTTCTCTGACCTAGCCCCTGCTCTGTAGCCAGTCATTTTTTCTTGCTAGACTCTCGGCTCTGCCCAAGGGTGATCCTACTTCCCCCCCTCCCCATCAGCCTCGGCCCCTTTGGAAAAGCACATGAGGAATATGGCAGTGACAACCCCACCATCTGATTCCTGCCTGTACGAAAGTGGGGATCCAGGGATGGGAAGAAGGCTCAGTGGTTAAAGGCACTTGCTTGCAGAGTCTGCTGGCCTGGTTTCAATTCCCCAGCACCCACATAAAGACAGATGCACAAAGTGGCCCATGTGGCTGAAGTTCCTTTGCAACAGCAAGAGGCCCTGGCATGCCCACCCCCCCATAAATAAATAAATTTTTGTTTTATTTTTTTCAAGGTAGGGTCTCACTATAGCCCAGGCTGACCTGGCACTCACTCTGTAGTTCCAGGATGGCCTCAAACTCACAGGGATTCTACTACCTACGACCTCTGCCTCCCAAGATTATAGGCGTGTGCTACCACACTTGGCCATAAACAAATAAATATTTCTAAAAGAAAAAACAAAAGAAGAGAAGAGAAAAAAGGAAAGGAAAGAAGAGAAGAGAAGAGAAGAGAAGAGAAGAGAAGAGAAGAGAAGAGAAGAGAAGAGAAGAGAAGAGAAGAGAAAAGAAGAGAAGAGAAAAGAAAAAAAGGTATCCAGAAATTGATTACATCTCTAAAAGTCTTTTCTAATGACTCTGTCTGGTGGAGTTCTAACAATAAGGCATTGAGACTTTGTTGGTTTTCTGTGAATTTGATTCCATTTAACTCTAAGCATCAAACGCCACATCCACAATTCTTTTGGAGACACTCCTCTCTCTTTCTCTGAAGACTCACGCCCTTAATTTTGTCTAGGAGTCTTTTCGCCCAACATGAAAGGGCACACCATAGTGTGGCCACAGAGGAGCCACTTAGTGGAGATCAGAACCAGCAGTCTGAAACTCAGGAAACTAGTGCAACCAAGCCCAAAAGTCTCAGTGAGTTTCATAGTGGCCATGTTAAAACTGTAATAAGTGCAGAATTATAAGATGCATGCTACTTTGTTAGGCAAGATAGCCCCCAACACCACCCCCCATCCAGGTACCTCAAATACAGAGTAGAATTTAAATGGAAAAAAATATTACTTCCTGCAGCAAAGACAGCTTCCCACAGGCCTGAGAACGTAAGACCATCCTTGGAGTTAAAAAGGGGGGAGGGGGTGCCTGCCAGAGCTCATGTGAACCTCAAGCAAGAAGATATCCTATCCTAAAAGCAACTTCCAGCTTCCTAGTACAGAGAAGAAGTTGGAACGGGATGGGGGGGGGGGAAGAGGTGTGTAAAGCCACATAGAAAGAAAAGAAAGAAAACGAGAGAGAGAGAGAGAGAGAGAGAGAGAGAGAGAGAGAGAGAAGGGGAGGGGAGGGGAGGGGAGGGGAGGAGAGAGGGGAGGAGGGGAGAGGAGGGGAGAGGGGAGGAGAGGAGAGGTATTGACCCAGCTGTGTTTTATTTTGTCACGGTTCAGAACGCTGGTGAGCAGATCCAGTAATCCCTCGGCCTGTTGACTTGCTGGTTTTGCTGTCTGTGTTCTGGGGACTTTGGGGTGGTGACGTCTGGTCTGATAGCTGAAAGCTCATGCAAGCCTTCTTTCCCTCTTTTCTGAGTGTGTTGGGGACACACAGGATGTGTGGGAGAGTCATTTACTCCAGTCACTGGGCTGGATGAGCAAGAGGCCGTCTTGTGGTCTCTGCAGGGTGGGACAGGTGCGTTCCTGAGAAGGGTGATGCTAGTAATAGACAACATTAAAGAGAAACTCTTTGAGTTGAAAGTCCTCTTGACAGGGCTGAAAAGATGACTCAATGGTTAAAGGCACTTGCTGTATACTCCTACTGACCCCAAGTTCAAATTCCCAGTGCCCATGTAAAACCAGACACAGAGTGGCTCACAAGTCTGGAATCCTAATGCGCCTATGGCAATGGGAGGCCGAACCAGGAGAATCCTGAAGCTCGGGGATCAGCTAGACTGGCCTGGCCAGAAGCAAAACCAAGAAAGACCCTGTCTCAAAAATGATGGAAGGATGGGCTGGAGAGATTGCTTAGTGGTTAAGGCACTTGCCTGTTGAAGCCTAAGGACACTTGTTTGACTCTCCAGACCCCATGTAAGCCAGACACACAAAGGTAAGGCAAGCACAAGGTCACACATGCCCACTAGGTTGCACAAGCATCTGGAGTTCCATTTCAGTGGCTGAGGCCCTGGTGTGTCATTTCTCTCCCTCTCTCTCTCTCTCTCTCTCTCTCTCTTGCTATCTCTAAAAAAAAAAAAGAAGAAGAAGAAGAAGAAAAGAAGCCAGGTGTGGTGGCGCACGCCTTTAATTCCAGCACTCAGGAGGCAGAGGTAAAAGGATTGCCGTGAGTTCGAGGCCACCCTGAGATTACCTAGTGAATTCCAGGTCAGCCTGGGTTAGAGTGAGACTCTACCTCGAAAAACCAAAAAAGAAAAGAAAAGAAATTTCTTTTTACCATATGGAGTGGGATTTGGTGACTGGGACAATCTGTTTCCAAGTTCATAACTTATGAATCCAGCAGTTCTGTTTGTTTGAGACAGGGTCTCACTGTGTAATCACTAAAACTTCCGATGTCAACCAGACTGACTTCAAAGTGCTACAAGCCTCCTGCCTCTGTTTCCCAAGAGCTAGAATTACAGGTACACACCATCATGCCCAGCACTGACAGTAGAGGAGGAACAGCAACAAGAAACTCACTCTCTCTTTCTCCTCTCTATCTGTGTGTGTGTGTGTAAGCAGTCTTCCAGGAGTCAGAGGCCCAAGGAGAACGTGGATGTCACTTTGCCTGCCCTAACAGAACTCAAACTCATGTCTGACCCAGCCTCGTGCAAGATGGCCTCCCTCCTCCATCAGCCTAGTGAGTCTACCTACCAATCAGGTCTCTCCCTTAGGCATCTGGAGCTGATGACAAGGCTCATCCTAATGGGGTGTTGGATTATATAAAGGATCCTAACCACGTGTGTAAATCTCTTCTTGCCCCCCCCCCATTTTCCTCTGGACCCATCTGAACACAAGTGTATAAGTGGGTTTCTCCCTTCCCAGGCTGACTGGGAAGAAGGGGAGAGGAATTTTTTTTCCAAATTATTGACTTTTTTATTACTTTTTTAATTAAGTAGAAACTTTGTATGGGCACATCATGTGTTGGTACCATCATGTCAACTCCCTCCTCCTGTCCCCACTCCACTGTGGTCCTCCTCACTGGGCTTGCTGGTGTTCACCTCCGGGTTGTGGGTCAGGAGTTGTGAGGGCAGCCGTCAGTTACTGGGTGCGGGGAGAAGCGCATGCTCACCTAGGGCTTCTGGCCCCTGGCTGACTGCATACACACACACAGATAGATCATAGAGAGACAGATAGATAGACAGACAGACAGACAGACAGACAGATAGATAGAGTGAGTTTTCTTGTTCCTTTTCCTCCTCCACTGTCAGTAGTTCCTCCTGCTCTGTGGCTCTTACAGTCTTTCTGCCCCTCTTCCACAAAGTTCAAAGAGGAGAACTTCAAACTGTCTGTATGCTTCCCTGCCTCGTTTAGGGGTGCTTTCCTGTCTGGCTACATGTGTGACTTCTCTTTGCACTCTGAGCCCCTTACTATCTCTGACCCCATCATTTGGCTTGGGCTCTCATAGTTTGCTTTTCGTGTGTGTGTGTGTGTGTGTGTGTGTGTGTGTGTGTGTGTGTGTCCAGAATTTTCTCTATGCAAGAGACTTGCTCTGTCTCCCATCCCCCTACCCAGCATGGGTTGGGCTTCCTGCTAGGCCTCCCTCTAGATCCTTTCACCCTTCTCAGAGCCCATGTTTTCAATTCTTTGCTAAACCAAGTAAGAATCCAAAAGTTGGAGTCGATGGGCTTCGGATCTCCTGCATCTTTATGGAATTTAATCCCTCCCTGAACCTAAAATCTGGCATCAGACAGTATGTTTTAGTTTTTTGTTTTTTGTTTTCGGTATTTTATTTCTTTATTTATTTGCAAGCAGAAAGACAGGGAGGGAGAGAAAGAGTTTTAAGGGAACCCCAGCGCCTCTTGCCACTTGCTACAAACAAATTTCAGATGCAGATGTGTCACTTTATGCATCTGGCTTTACATAGGTACTGGGGAGTCGAGCCTGGGCTCTCAGAGTTTGCAAGCACTGAGCCGTCTCTCCAGCCCATGGCGGGACTGCTGTCAGGGGAGGGCAGGGAAATGCAGACAGCCTATTTCCCTCATTAGGAGAGTGAACTGTCCTCTAGTTCCGAGCCCCTTGGATCCAGCACCCCTCAGCTGAGTTCAGCTCTGAAAGGTGGAAGTTGGGGTTCAAATGAAGGGAAGTGGGAGGGTTTACTGGATCCCAAAGGTAAAGTTAGAAAAGCATCTCGGAGCTGTTGCCACCAGTACAAGAGGCACTGCGGCCTCCTTGCCTGTGTCCTTCCCGGTTCACGGCCCAGTGCTGAAGCCAAAATTTGGTCAGACTCTTTCCCGGATTCCCAGCTGGGTCTCTGTGACCCAGGTGACTAAATGTGCTTTGTGATCTTGGTTAGTGGCAGGCGGAAACACAACTGCTAAACAGGGGAGCTAAATGCCATCGTGCCTGCTCGGATCCACGTGGTGCCCTCAGTCTCCCACTCCCTGGTGCATCTCTCCCAATCATAAGACGCATTGCCAGTCTGCACGGCGTGAGGGCCTTCAGGGCAAAAAGGATTGTTCACACTGGGAAGGCAGTAGAGGGCACGGATGCTTAGAACAGGAGGAAATGCCTCCAGTCTGCCATGATGTTGTGACTTAGCAGGAGGCAGGGTCACTAATTTGAGACCCTTTTCCAGCAGAGATGTCCTGAAGAGAGGCGTGAAGAATGGGATGGAGCCAGAGAGTTAGTAAAGCAATTACCAAACAGAATTAAGACGGCGCTTAGCACTGGCCCCCGAGGAAGGTTACGGTTTAGGATATAGTATATTAAATCTCCTCTCAACCTGGCCTAAGAGCCCTGGAGCCACCTTCCTGCTGAGGCCAGAGCATCCTTAGCAAGCAAGGAGATCATCAAAGGCTCATGAGGCAGCAGGGATGCTCAGCCCGACACAGAGAAGACAGACTCCCTCTAAAGCCAGACTCCACGGGCTAGGTGCCATCCAGGAAACGGGGACACTTTAAGATCAACAAGGGTTTAATGCAGCATAAGACCCAGAAACAACTTCCTGACTCTAAGGGCTTATTGAGCCATGAAAGCAGGCTCCCAGGGAGACTGTGAAATCGCTTTCGGCGCTAGGACTTGCTTCTGCAGGGCAGTGGCTTGCCCGGCAGCCCAGGGGCAGGTAGGGACATCTGATTACTTCCGAAGCCCCTGCCTCTTACCCCTGCAGGGACTTCCAGGCTAACAACTGAGGTTCCTGCTTTTGAGGTAGAAAATCAAGACTAGACCATGGCATGATCCTTGGTGCTTTAAGAGGGGGCCTCAGTATTCACTCTCCCCACTCAGTAATTCATCCATCCACTCATTGCATCAAATACCCAGTTCCACCTAAATTGCTCTCAGTGGGAGGAGGAAAAAGGCTTCATGGATTATATTTTTCTCTTTGGGGGGGATTTTTAAAATTTTTTTTCATTTATTTATTCACTTGAGAGAGAGAGAGAAGTAGAGGAAGAAAGAGGCAGATAGAGAATGTGCAGGCCAGGGCCTCCAGCTGCTGCAAAGGAACTCCAAACACATGTGCCACCTAGTGCATCTGGCTTACGTGGGTCCTGGGGAATCGAACCTAGGTCCTTTGACTTTGCAGGCAAGAGACTTAACTGCTAAGCCATCTCTCCAGCCCCTTCAAATTATTATTAACAACATATTTTGTATGGATACATCATGTGTTGTTACCCTCTTTTGCCTCATCCCTGCCCCAATTCTGCTGGGGACCCTCCTTGGTGGAGCTTCAGGTATTCCCCATGGTTATGCATTGTGGGAGTAGTAGCCAGGGTTTTGTTGTTGTTGTTGTTGTTTTGTTTTGTTTTGTTTGAAGGGGGAAAGTAATACCTCTGGGCAGATGTCTCAACCTGTGGCTCTTACAATCTTTCTGCCCTCTCTTCTGCCAAATTCACTGCATCTCTGCTTGGTAGGTGTTGGGTATCCTCAGGGTCTGTCTCCTACACCCTGGCGCTGACTATCAGGTTCAGCATGGAAGCAGCGCTCCTGCTCGTCTCCCCAGTTCCTCTGTGGATTCAGCTGTGGCTTGGCTGAAATGAGGGGCAGTTTATCTCCTGGGGTCTGTCTCGTTATCTCGTTACCTTACACCTTCCAGAGTAGAGGATCCAGGAGTTGGGGACCTATGGGCTACTCAATCAGGAAGGTGGGGCAAGATGCCCGCTTCCACAGCAAACTCTCAGGGTCCAGGCAACCCCAAGCCAGCAGCGGGGGAACGGGGACCAGCCACGGGTTATATTTTCTCTTTTCCAAGGAGGAGTTGGCTACTTAGCGGGCAGCAGGTCTTCAAAACCCACATTGAAAATATTCTGTCTCCACCAGGGCACCATTTTAAGATGTCAACTATGTGGGATTTCACTAGCTTCGTGACAGCTGTGGGATGTAAAATCAAATTCGTGACTCTGCAGTGTCAAGTGGGGACTCAGGGTGGTGGAGGTAGAAGTGAGAGCTGGGAGAGGATGTGGCAAGCAAGGATGGGAGTGGAAAGTATGTTTCCTTAAAGTTGGAGAACAGTTTTTAAAAACTTTTTGTCAACCTCCATACATTTGGGGAGCATTTTCATTTTTAGTTTTTCAAGGTAGGGTCTCGCCATAGCCCAAGCTGACCTGGAATTCATTATATAGTCTCAGAATAGCCTTGAAGTCATGGCGGTCCTCCTGCGTCTGCCTCCTGAATGCTGGGGTTAAAGGTATGTGCCACCATGCTCAACTTTGGAAAACTTTTTGTTTTGTTTTGTTTCTGTTTTCTGATGTAGGCTCTTTCTCTAGCCCAGGCTGACCTGGAATTCACTATGTAGTCTCAGGCTAGCATGAAACTCACAGCAATCCTCCTACCTCTGCCTCCCAAGTCTGAGATTAAATGTGTGTGCCACATTTTTGAAAAATGAAAACAATATCAAACCTGAAACATCAGTGACCCCAGGGAGCTGTCAATTTTCTGTCCTGCAGAAAGCCGAAGAACTTTGGAAATGCCCCTAACATTCGAATACAAACTTCCTGGGTGACTTGGTCAGATGTGAAAAGGCTCCCAGCATTCCCAGAGAAGGGGTGGGGCAGAGCGGGGTGCAGTAGGAGGGAACTTCTGGGCTGCCTGGGTGTGTGAGCTTTCTCCAGGACCGGGCTTGCAAGCATAGGGAGAGACACACCAAGCCACTGCCACCGCCTGCTTGCGGAAGAGTGCGCGGATCGAATGCCCGTTCGGCGGGCACTCGCACTGCCTTGGGCAGGGAGCTGTGATGTTGATGCCAGGCTTGGATAATGACCCCGACTCCACTTGACCTTCCCCGGCTGCTGGATTCTTAGCCGGGGTGTGTGTGTGTGTGTGTGTGTGTGTGTGTGTGTGTGTGTGTGTGTTTGCACAAGCGTGTGCAGGCCAGATGACGACTCTGCATGTCATACTTAAAAATGCATCCACTGCCTATGAGACAGGAGCGCTCATTGACCTAGAGCTCACCAATTAGGCAAGACTGGCTGGCCAGTGAACCCCAGGGACCCTCCTGTCTCCACCTCCCCAGTGCTGGTATTACAGGTTCACACCACAGTACCTGGCATTTTTAGGGGATTCCAGGGATCAAACTCAGATCTTCATTCTTTCATTCAAGCACTTTACCAACTGAGCCATCTCACCAGCCCCTTATCTTTAGTGCTTCATTTACTCACTCCCTTCATTCATTCATTGAATGACTCATTCAATGCATTAGGAAAATACTCTTGAACTCTTACCAAGAGCTAACATTGCAGCAGCGCCCAGGACAGCTGCTGTCTTAATGCTACTCCAGCTCCATATTCTAGTGAGGGGAGTCCCATAGCAAGAGACAACGGCATACAATGGAGGTGATTGGTAGGTAGATGATAAATTTTTTAGATTTATTACGTGGATTACAACATTTATGTATTTAGCAGGACATGGTGGCAGATGCCTTTAATCCCAGCACTCAGGAGGCAGAGGTAGGAGGATCACTGTGAGTTGGAGACCACCCTGAGACTACATAGTGAGATCCAGGTCAGCCTGAGCTAGAGTGAGACCCTACCTCAAAAAAAAATCAAAAATTATATGCACACACACGTATATAATTTCAAAAGTTGGTAAGTACATGAACAAAGTAAATCAGGCCCGGGTAATGAAGAGAGACTAGGGTGGGGCCCAGCACTGGCTGCCATGAGTAGTCATCTCTGTAATATTTGCACAAGCAGGAACCAGCCCAATCCCCTAAAACTAGAGGAGGGTGCTCAAGGTGAGGGTCTGCCAGGTACCAAGGCCATGGAACATGAAGGGGTTTGGTATGTTCAAAGGACAGAGGATGGGTGGTGCAGCTGGGGCGCAGAGAGGCAGGGAGGTGAAGAACCACACAGCTCCGTCGGTGACCTAACCCAGAAGTTACACCAGGGGTCAATGCACAAATCCTTCCTGGGGTTCAAGTCCCAGACTGGATGTGAGAAAACCAGAGGCCCACAGAGCACACCAGCAACCAACAGAGAGAAGAGCCCAAAGGGATGCCTGGGCCTGGGCCTGGGCCTGGGCCCGTGCCTGTGGCTGCTAAGCCTCTTGCCCAGTGTTGAAGCCACTGTCATGGCTCACGCACGTGTGCAGCGTAGGCCCCGAAACAGGTGCCTGCACCTTGGAGTCTGCAGAGGCCAACATGGCTCTTTGGTGAGAGACTGAGGTTGGTGAAAGTAAGTAGTGTTAAAAGACCAGAATCTTGGAATATAGAGATGGCACACTGGCTAAAGGTACTTGCTTGCAAGGCCTGCCAGCCTGGGTTCAATTCCCCAGTACCCATGTAAAACCAGATGCACAGGGTAGTGCATACATCTGGAATTCAGTTGCAGTAGCCAGAGGCCCTGTTGCATACATTCCTTGAACGCCCCCCCCCGCCCCACCACCCTCTCTCTCTCTTTCCTTGAAAATAAATAATAATTTTTTTTAAAGTTTTTTAAGACCAAACTCTAGGGGCTGGGGAAATAGTTTAGTGGTTAAAGTCACTTGCTTACAAAGCCTGACAGCCCAGGGTTCAATTCCCCACTACCCACAGAAAGCCAGATGAACAAAGTGGCACATACTCACCCTCTCTCTCCTCTCTCATTGCTTACAAATAAATCACAAATAAATAAATAAGTTTTTAAAAGAGAGACAAGGCTGGAGGGATAGATTAGTGGTTAAGGCACTTGCTTGCAAAGCCTAAAGACCCAGGTTCGACTTCCCAGTACACACATAAATCTAGATGCACGAAGTGGCATATTCATCTAGAGTTCATTGGCAGTGGCTAGAGACCCCGGCATGCCCATATTCATTCATTCATTCATTCTCTCACTCTTTCTCTCCTTTTAAATAAATAATTTTTTTTTTAAATAGAGAGAAAGAGAGAGACAAGCTTTGAGAAGAGGACAGGACAGACCCATGCAAGATCTAGCAGGCCAGGCCAGACCAAGGACTGGGGGCTTTAAACTATAACCGCCTAACTGTTGCAGAGTCACAAGTCCAGAGAGGACATGATCAGAGGATTTTAGAAAGATTTCAGGGGCTGGGATATGAGGTCACTCCAGGCTGTGGGACCTCAAGTATAAGACTCAAATCATTGCAAGACAGCAGGCAAGAGACTGGAGCCCGGGGATAAGCATAGATAGAGTGCCAGGATGACCACCTTTGTGTCCCTAGGAGGTGGCCTAACATCCACCGTGCATCCCACGATGAAAACTAAGACTACCTGACTCATGAGTATGGGTGTCTGGTGGAATTCCTACTTATCTTCAAATGGCCCCAGGTCAGTGAAACATCAAGCACACTTTCACCAGCAGCCGTCCCTCCCCTTCCTTCACACCTGCCACACCCTGTGCTGCTTTATTCTAAATGCCCCCCAAATTTCAAAGGCAATTCAACCAGGCTGCCCTGGGTCCTCCCCCCACCCCACCCCCGAATCCTCAAGAAGAAGGCTGGTTTTTAATAAACCATGGGTTTGCAAGACACCCTCACAGATTCCCCTAAATAACGCCTTGTTTTCAATCGGGAAATTGTACTTTGTCAGAACTTTATGTTCAAGTTCAATATGAATGTCGGAACCCACAAAATGGGAGTGGGTTCTAAATTGGGGGAAAAAACATGTTCTCCAATCTCTTCCCCCAGAGCATTCCTTCAGCTATTGACTTTGGAAGTAACTTCGCTGCGCCTGGTGGCTGTCCCTTATTTGCTGGGAATGACACACGGAACTTTGGGATATGTGGGACGCTTGCTTAGCAAATCAATACTGCAACCTCGCCAGTCATCTGCATTGGTGGCTCACGGCAAGGGAAGCCAAGAGACAGGCAGCTTCCTTTCTTGGTGAAACTGTGCATAGAGTCTTGGGTCTACGCGACATGACTGCCCTGACTGAAACATTGACTCCTTACCAGTGTCCTTTTCTGAGCTATTTGCACTGTGAACATAGAGCCTAAAAAGATTTATTTAAATTTTAAAAAAAGGCAAGTGTCATTTTTAGAAAGGCGAGACACCCAACACATCCTACTCTGAGTAGATTTCTTTGACAGCTTGTGATGTTGCCTAGAAGGTAAATATACCCTCAGACTCCAAGTAAACAGTCCACGGCATGTAACTCAGGTATAAAAAGAGGAAATTTTATACAATGTGGCCACACACGCCTTGTCACTTCCCAGAAAATTAAAGGGTCTCCCAGTGACCCCGTAAATTCATCACAAGAGTATTCTTCCATGACTTCAACAACAGATGGGGTCTGTTTTGATAGAGTTTTTCCCATTCCCAAAGATAAGGTGCTGGGATGGAGGGAGAGGGGGTAGGGCAAGGCAGCTGACCACCGCTCCCAGAACTTCTGAAAGACACTTTGTGAGCCCTGAGCATCTGCTGGCTGGAGGAGGGAGGAAGCCGAGCTGGGAGACTGGATGAACGCCCACATCTCCATGGGGTGGCCTTTCACTGATGTGCCAAGATTTTACAGGATTGGCTGAAAAGAGGTCACACCTAGATGCGGATAAATCACAGGCAGGTTACAAGGGGTCTCCCTCTGCCTACGGAGTGGCTGGGAGAAGTTTTGAAGCCAGAGGAAGATTTCATAGCTACCTTTGACAACCCTCAGCTTACTCGTTCACTCATTCATTTGGTGTGTTTGTGAGTGTGGCAACACACAGGCCATGTCACACATGGGGAAGTCAAAGGACAACCTTTCCAGGTCAGTTTTTTTGCCTTCTACCTTGTTTGAAGCAGGATCTCTTGTTCATAGCTCCATTCATGAGCTTCCTGAAAGTTCGCCTGTCTCTGCCACCCTTCTGCCCCCAGAGGCACTGGGATTACTGAAGCCCACCGCAGCTTTGGGTGTTTTTATTTTTAGTCTTCTTTCGAGGTAAGGTCTCACTCTAGCTCAGGCTGACCTGGTTCTCACTCTGTAGTCTCAGGGTGGCCTCCAACTCACAGTGATTCTCCTACCTCTGCATCCCAGAGGGCTGGGATTAAAGACGTACACCACCATGCTGGGCAACTTTGGGCTTTTATGTGAGCTCTGAGGTTCCAAACTCAGGTTAGCTGCTTTATCCACTGAGCAATCTTCCTGCCCCCCCCCCCCACTCCTAGGGTTGGAACACAGGAGCTTCTGCATGCTAGGCAAATGTGCTGGCAGAACTGCATCACCAGCCCCCTTAGCAACCTTCCCACCCTCCCAGTAGAGATGGAGGAATATAATATAAACCAGCGTATTTGAGGTGGTTACTATCGGTTCACTAATAATAACAGCTAACAAAAACTAAAGGATTCCCAGGGGCCCGGTCCTGAGTGCTTGACAGACACATCATTTAATCTTCACCAATCTGGACTGTCAAAAGGGGAAAGTGAGACTTAATTCAGCAAGCTCCAAACCTTACCCAGAGGAGCTACTGGGAAGCAGGGGCGTGGTCTGGTGTGAACTTCCTGGGTTCTCTGTGCCTCAGTCATCTCATCTAAGGATCTAAGAACAGTGGAATGGTGTGAGAGTGTGTGTGTGTGTGTGTGTGTAATATGAGGGATTTGGTGATTTTTTAATAGGCCTGTGGGTTTTACTTTAATTTTTATTGACAACTTTCATAATTGTAGACAATAACCCATGGTAATTCCCTCCCTCCCCTCACTTTCCCCTTTGAAACTCCACTCTCCATCATATCCCCCCCTCAATTAGTCTCTCTTTGATTTTTGATAACATCATCTTTTCCTCCTATTATTAGAGTCTTGTGTAGGTAGTGTCAGGGACTGCAAGGTCATGGATCTCCAGGCCATAATGTATCTGGAAGAGCACTTTGGAAAGAGTCCTGCCCTACTTTTGACTCTTACATTCTTTCCACAATCTCTTCCACATTGGCCCCTGAGCCTTGAAGAGTGTGATGGAGAAATTTCAGTGCTGAGCACTCCTCTGTCACATCTTCTCAACACCATGGTGGCTTCTGAGTTATCCCAAGGTCCCAGTCATCTGAAAAGAGAAGCTTCTCTAACCAAGAGTGAGAGTAGCATTAATATATGAGTATGAACATTAAGAGAAGTGCTTATCGGGTAGTTTGGTGAACATAGTATATACATTTAGCCAGACAGCAGCAGGTGTTACACCCCTAAGGCTCATGACTTCCCCCATCATAGGTTTTCAGTACCAGGCATGTATTCCCTCCCATGGAGCAGGCCTCCTGTCCAATTAGAGAGTGTGTGATTTCCCTAATAACAGATGTGCCACTGTTGCACCCATTGGCTCATTTGTCCAGGCTGGCCAAACTTAAAGCTTGCAGTATCCACTCTTGTTTATCTCTGCTAAAGACTTCTGTCTCTCTCCCATAGAGCTGCATGCAGTGTAACTTTTTCAAGCTTTTAGTCAGCTGGTCTACAGGGAGGAGTTTTCAGCTCAGCTCCAGCAAAATTTCTGTGGCCTTGCAGCCCAAGTATGTGGAGTCTTCAACAATAGGGTCTTACCATCTATTCCTGGTGGGAAACCAAGAGCCTTGGCAATGGCCTATAATGCTTTGGGGGCATCAGGGACCTCCCTAGCCAACAACTCACTGGAAGGTATCCCATCTCTGGCACTGAAATGTTTCTAGTAACAATCTATGGCTTCTGGGTGCAGCCTTGTCCAAAAAAAGTAGGTTTCCATATGACTTAATCATCCCCTCTTAGATTTTGACTAACCCTCCACCGACCCTTTCTTTACTCAACCTCTTCCCCTGACTTTTTTGGTTTTTTAGGGGTTGACAATTTCTTTTTTTATATGTTTTATTTATTTACTTTGAGGGGCAGATAGAGAGAGAGAGAGAATGGTCACACCAGGGCCTCTAGCCACTGCAAACAAACTCCAGATGCATGTGCCACATTGTCCATTTGGCTTACATGGGTACTGAGGAATCGAACCTGGGTCCTTAAGCTTCACAGGCAAGTGCCTTAACCACTAAGCCATCTCTCCAGCCCTGGGCCTGCCTGTTTTCCATCAGCATTTCCAACTCACATCACTTATCTGTCCATTCAACATGTGTAACTAAACATTTGCAGTTTATGCCACTGCTGTCTAGACTTTGAATCAGGACGTGGGTGTGTGGTCACATGTGTGGAGGTGAGCACACATGTGTGTGGAGGTAAGCATACACGTGTGGAGGTGAGCATACACATGTGTGGTGGTGAGCGTACACACATGCGGAGGTGAGCATACACGTGTGGAGGTGAGCGTACACATGTGTGGAGGTGAGCATACACATGTGTGGAGGTGAGTGTACACATGTGTGTATATGCATGGGGAAACCAGAGGTTAGTGTTGGTTGTCTTCCTCAATCACTTCCTACTCCATTTTGAAGACAGGATCTCTCAATGAACCCAGAGCTCACAGATTCAGCTAGACTAGCTAGCCAGCCAACCCTACAGATCAGCCTGGCTTTCTATGTGGGTGCTGGCAATCCAAATTTTTTATTTCAAGCACTTGACCAATTGAGCCATTTTCATAACCTTTTGGAGGCAGGAGAAGGGAGCCTTAAGGTATGGTCTCACTGAAGCCCTGACTGACCTGGAATTTGCCTTAAAAAAAATTTTTTTTTTTTTTTGGTCTTTCAAGGTAGGGTCTTGCGCTAGCCTACGCTGACTTGGTATTCACTCTGTAGTCTCAGAATAGCTTTGAACTCACAGCGATCCTCCTACCTCTGCCACCCAAGTGGCGGGATTAAAGGCATGCCACACCACACATAGCTAAAAATAATTTTTTATTTATTTGTAAGCAGAGAGATAGAGAGAAAGAAAGAAAAAGACTAAGAATGGGCACACCAGCATCTCCAGCCTCTGCAAATGAATTCCAGATGCATGTGCCACTGTACATCTGGCTTTACACAGGTGCTGGGGAATCAAACCCGGGTGGTTGGGTTTTATAGATAAGTGCCTTAACTACTGAGCCATCTCTCCAGTCCTTTAAAACCTCTTTAATCAGCCAGCTCCCTGCCTTTTCACAATGGACATTTCGTTCACATGCCTTGAGCCAGCATCTCCTTGTACCCCAGGCTGCCTGACAAAAGCTAATTGTTACCTGTTCTGCAGTTGGCAGCTCACAGGTTACTTTACACACACTTCAGTGTGATCCCACAACAATCCAACAAGGAAAAGTGAAGCAGAGGTTATTAATTATGATGAGGGTGATGATTTTGCCAGTTTTGCACCATGCTGAAGAGAGACTCGGGCATTTTAAGTGAATGGTGGAGCCAGATTTCATACCCATGTAAAAATCTTGAGTGTGCAGCACACACTTGTAATCCAAGCACCGGGGAGACGGAGGCAGGAGGACCCTGGGCTTGCTGGCCAGCCAGACTAGCAAAACTGTTGAGCTCCAGGACAGTGAGAGAATTTGTCCCAAAGGAGATGGACAGCATTCCTGAGGATGACACCTGAGGTCATCCTCTGGCATCACACACACAAACATGTATGCACATGTATGAACACACATACACACAAGAAAAAGTAATAATAGTGCCTACTGTTGTTGGGAAGATCAGTGGATAATATATACAAAACTCTCAGAATAGTGACCAACTTAGTAAATATCATCAGTTTGTCAGTTGCATTAGCATTATTATAGAGACCCTGAAAGCAAACAGAGGCTAAGTAAGGAAGAACAGGGAAATGCAAATATCGTTAACCGGGGATCCAGGTCAGAGAAAATGAACCAAAACTGAGAGAAACAGAGAGGGAGCCATCTCCCACTCTGCCGTTTTCTCTCTGTGCAACCTTGAATATCTCCATCTCTTTCCTGTTCGTTGCTTTCCTCATCAGTCAGATGACAAGGTGGCGGGGAGGGGGTGGCTTGGAAAAGAGCTACTGACCCCTCATGCGTCCCAGTGCTCATGGAGACTCTGGGAGTTGCACCTAGCCACTTGGACTAAGAGCAACTGGTAAAGATGACCCGTCAGTTTTCCTTAGAACCAGACTGACCAACTCCCCCAGTGGCTGGGGCTTTCCCATCTAACACTGGAAGTGCTACATCCCAGGATCACAGAGACAGGAAAACCAAGATGGTGGACCACCCTGATGGTCAACTCCTAAAAAATAAAAAATAGAAAGAACTATAATGGGCTGCAATCATGAGGGCCTGAGAGGACCTAAGACCAGCTCAGTTACTTCCCTAGGACCCATATGAACAGCTGGACATGGCCAGACAGGACTGTAGCACCACCCCCCCCCCCAGTCCTGTGGGGAGCAGGGACCAGAGAATCCCTGGGGCCTCAAGAAAACTGTAGCTCTGCACTCACAGAGACTTTGTCTCAGGGAAATGCAAGGGTGAGTGACAGAAGAAGTACACCTGATGTTTCCATGTGCCTACAGACACATCTGCACATGCATGTGCACCACACACACACACCACATGCAACACATGCATGTGCATGCACCACCTACACACACCACATACTACACATGCAAAAAAACCCAGCGTGTACCAACCATACACCACATGCAGCACATGAGAAAAAAAAAACAGCAAATAAATAAAAAATAAGATTTTTTTTTTTCTTTTTGGTTTCTCTAGCTCGGATCTCACTGTAGCCCAGGCCGACCTGGAATTCAGTATGTAGTCTCAGGCTAGCCTGAAACTCAGGGCAATCCTCTGCCTCTTGAGTGCTGGGATTAAAGACATGTGCCACCATACCTGGCTAAAAAAGTAACTTTAATCTATAGTCATTGTCTAAACTTCACCACTCATGCACCTCCTTCATATATTTTTCCATAGCTGTCTAGAAGTGTAACATTCACTCAACTGCATCCGCTTTCAAGGAATAATTCTCCATCACTACACCAGTAGTGAGCATAAGCCAGATCAGCTGAGGAGACAAGTATCCCCATAAAACAGCTGAATTATGCAACACGAGCCTAGAACAACCTGCCTCCTCTCCTTGGCTGACCACCCCTGTCCATCCCTCACCATTCTGCTTAGGTCCTCCTCTCCCCCATATAACCCCTACTAAGGGGGCTGCAGAGATGGCTGAGCAGCTCAGGCACTTGCCTGAGAAGCCTGAGGACCCATGTTTGACTCTCCAAGTCCCAGGTAAACCAGGCATACAAAGGTGAGGCAAGTGCAAGGTTGCACATGCCCAGTAGGTGACGCAGGTGTCTAGAGTTTGATTGTAGTGGCTGGACACCCTTATACACTAGTCTCTTCTCAATCTCAATCTCTCTCCCTCTCCCTCCCCCCCCCTAAAAAAAGGGAACAGTCTATTGAGCTTGCCTCAAAAAAATAAAAATAAAAATAAACTCTACTGAGGGCTGGAGACATGGCTTAGTGGTTAAGGCACTTGCGTGAGAAACCTAAGCACCCAGGTTGGATTCCCCAGTGCTCATGTAAGCCAGATGCACAAAGTGGAGCAAGAGTCTGGAGTTTGTTTACAGTGGCTGGAGGCCCTGGCGCACCCATTCTCTTAGATAGATAGATAGATAGATAGATAGATAGATAGATAGATAGATAGATAGATAAGGATATGATATGGATATGGATAGATACATATATTTATCTATATACATACATATATATATCTGCCTCTCCCTATCTTTCTCTCTAATAAATAAAGTAAAATTTTTAAAATCCTTTCAAAAACCTCTACCAGGGCTGGAGAGATGGTTTGGCGGTTAAGCGCTTGCCTGTGAAGCCTAAGCACCCCGGTTCAAGGCTCGATTCCCCAGGACCCACGTTAGCCAGACGCACAAGGGGGCGCACGTGTCTGGAGTTCATTTGCAGTGGCTGGAGGCCCTGGCAATCCCATTCTCTCTCTCTCTCTCTCTCTCTCTCTCTCTCTCTCTCTCTCTCTCTCTCTCTCTCTCTCTGTCGCCCTCAAATAAAATAAAATAAAATAACCTCTACCAAAGCCTGAGCTTCTGACCTCGTCCCTCCCAACACTTGACATAACTACTTCCTCGTGTCCTCTAGCCGGTCCCCATGAGGCTCCATGGAGACGGGGATCCGCCAACATCCTCACACCTCACATACCCAAGAGTATAATATGGGCTTCATAAATGTTGGGCGCCTGAAGGGAACACTTCCAAGCCGCAGGCCCCCCACCACACCCCCGCAGAGCGGCATGTTCTCCCAAAGCGCGATAGCGCACGGTCTGGCCACAGAGAGCGTGGTGTCTGGTGACACCCCTGGGAACACTGACAAAAATGTGGCCGTAGGAGGTTCACCCAGCTCTCAGGAAGGACTGGGTGTCGGTCACACTGCAGCGCGCACAGGAAGAGCACAAGCTGGTGCTGCGGGCGCAGGATGGCCTGAGCCTTCGGTCTTGGGTTTCTCTTCCTAAGGTATTTATATCCATCCGGAGAGGCCGGCTGTCTTCGTTCATTGTGACCGTGTGTCTACCCAAAGACGCCATGCCCTGAATGCATCGAATACCAGTCCTTAGATGGGCATCCCCTGCTGCCTTGCATCTGGCTCAGGAAGGGAAGGGCTCATGGGGTGTCTAAAGCCTCTTTCCCCTATCTCAGAGGCACAAGCTTCTTGGTTTGGTGTCTTACTTTGGGCTGGTTTGATCTGGTTTGTTGTGCAACAAACCAGATTGGACCTAGAGCCTCACACAGGCTAGGCTAAGGTTATACCACACAACTCTATCCCCAGCCTTTTTTTTTTCCATTGCTTTTATTTTGATTTGGCGTCTCACTAAATTGCCCAGGTTGGCCTTGTAGCCACTCTGTAGCCCACACTGGCCTTGAACTTGTGATCTTCCTGCCTCAGCTTTCTGAGAAGCTGAGATGACAGGCCTGTGCCACCAGGCCTGACTTCTATTTTTTTTAATATTTTTATTTTTTTACTTATTTGAGAGAGAGAGAGAGAATGAGGCAAAAGAAGAGAAAGAAAGAATGGGCATACCAGAGCACCCAACCACCACAAATGAACTACAGATGCCTGCGCCACCTTGTATAACTGGCTTATGTGGGTCCTGGGGAATCGAACCTAGGCCCTTTGGTTTTGCAGGCAAGCTCCTTAACCACGAAGCCATCTCTCCAGCCCCCCGGCTTCTGTTTTTGTTTTTTGCTAGAATGACTACTTTTCAAGTGAAAACGGGGAGGTTCAGGGCTCTCAGACACCTGACACACTACTAAGGGACAAACAGTTCAGAAGCGGCCGCAGCGCGTGCAGGGTGCGCGTACAGCGTCTGGGGACAAGAGCCGCTCCTCAGCTGATCGTGCCAGGCACCCTCCAGAGCAAGGGCACGAACGTGCTTGCTTCTCACGACAGCTGTCAGTGAAGTATGCTGCTGTCATCCACACTGTGCAAATAAGGAAAGCGAGGCACAGAGAGGGCCAGTGACTGAGCCAGGCACTGAGTGACCAATCTGGAATTCAAGCCCAAGGAGCCACCAAACTTGATTTGTCCTTTCTCTCTTGAGTCTTAGGGAGAAGCTACTGCTGCTACCCTGGCTTCAAGGTGCTTAAAGTTTGCAGGGAGATCAAACAGAAGTATGCCTGAGGGTTGGAACCATTAAGGCACTTGCCTGAGAAGCCTAAGGACCCTGGTTCAATTCCCTGGTACCCGAGTAAAGCCAGATGCTAAAAGGTGGCGCATGCGTCTGGAGTTTGTTCAGTGCAGTGGCTAGAGGCCCTGGAGCTCTCATTTTTCTCTCCCTTCCCCTCCCTGTTTCTCTGCCTCTTTCTCTTTCTCAAACAAATAATTTTTTTAAAGTACACCTGATTTTCAGCCACACGGTGAGCAAGTGTACAATGCAAGAGAACTAGATGGGGGCAGCTGGCTGTCCCAGAAGGGGGAGACGTGACGCATCAAGGTCTGGATCTGCATATCTGCCCTGTGCTTGCCATGCCACTGAGGCACATCCCATGGAGACTCAACTTCCCTGTCTAAATGTGAGCATGGTGATGAAGATGATGAGGATGATACACTCAGCCCCATCTCAGAGGAATGGTGTCAGGATGAAAAGGAGAGGAAGCACGCAGGGCCCTTACAACGAAGAATGTGTTCAGTGCCCACTGTCCACTTTTTCTCGGCATGGTCATAGGTGTGTGCTGTGTGTGCACGGGTGTATGCGTGCTCCTGTGTGTGCACATGCATGTGGAGGCCAGAGGTCAATATCACACATCTTCCTTATGTTTTTTGGAGACATGGTCTCTCACTGAACCCCAGAGCTCACCAATTTGTCTAGCCAGTGAACCCCAAGAATCCTCCTGCCTCTGAATCCCCTGCTCTGAGATTACAGGCGTGAGCCACCACGTCCAGCTATAGCAGTTCTGGGGCTCCAAACACGGATCCTATACTTACACAGCAACAGCTCTGTCCCCTGGCCCCTGACCACCGTTATTTCTAGCAGAGGGTTAGAGTCAGTGTCCTTTATTCCTTTGAACACATATACCAAGCCTCAACTAACAAAACCACAGGCACTGCGCCAGGTCTTAGGAATACAAAGAAGGAGGCAGCGGGCTCTCGTGGAACGGGTTCAGAGGAAGGGCGGGCAGATGGGAGTCTTGGGTCCTTGTAGAAGGACTTGGAGAAGGTGTTGTGGAGGAGCATGGCCCGGATGCTGGGATGAGGGGCGACTGCGCTTGTGAAGCGCCACTGCAGAAATAGCCAGGGTGTCCCCTATGCCCAGGACTTGAGGATGGTCATCTGCAGACAAGGTTCCAAACAGATAGCTCAGGTCCTAAAGCCTCCTCATTTCCAGAATCCTCTGAGAGAAGAAAAAAAAAAGAAAAGGAAGGAAGAAGGAAAGAAAGGGAAAAGCACTCAAGTGAGACTAGGATTGATGTAGGTTATTTTCTTTTTATGCTTAGTTATTTGAATAGTTAGCCACACTGGGTGGCGGCGGGGGGGGGGGCTAAATTGATGTGTCACCAGAGAGACTCCAGAAAGTGAAGGGAGAAAGATGCAATTATGCAAGATTCCCCACCCACCCCCATCCCCTTCCAAGTGTCTCCTCGGTCGGATCCTGCAGATCTGCCTCCTGGGAGCGGTTGTCGCTCCAGAAAATATGACACTTCACTTCCTGCCCTTGTTTGTGAACACACCCCGTCACCCTCCATCTCAGTTTCAAGTAACTGCCAGCCGGCATTAACGCCCTCCTCCTCCTCCTCCTCGCCGAGGCAGAAAATAGAAAAGGAAGAATTCAGCAGCTCCCCGCCCCCCCCCCCCCCGTGCCACCCTCGGCGGCACCAAGATAACCAGCGCCCAAACCACAATTGGATCCTTATTCCCTCCGCCCAGGAATGCGAAGGACGGGACGGTTTAACCACCTTCCGCGTTTTCCTGCCGAGAGAGTCGGCTTGTTATTTCGGTTGTCTGGGCACTCATCATTACTCTTTTCTGCTATGGAGAAAGATAGATTTTTTTTTTTTTTTTTTTTTTTTTTTTAATGCCTGGCAGGAGATGTTGCAGACGGTCAGCGGGCGCCTGCGGGCAGCATCAGGTGAGACGCCCGCGGGCGCCAGCGGCGGAGACACACTGACCCCTAGTGGCCGTCCGGGTGCTCGCAGCTCTGAGACCCTGGCCCCTGGAAACTCCCGCCACAGAGCAGCTCTGTGTGCACCCCCGGGGGTGTGGCCCGAGGGGTGTCTTTGCCGCCTTGCTCTGGCACGCGCATGCAAACACACACGCACACACACACGCGCCCCATGTCTTCACCGCCTTGCCCTGGCGCACACACACACATACACACACCATGTCTCCACCGCCTTGCCCAGGCACGCGCATGCAAACATACACAAACACATCATGTCCCTTGTTCCTTCCAGACCAGAAAAGCAACTTCTCTAATTCTAGAAAACAGTTTCCCAAGAACGCTGGGGCGCCCCTGAGCTCAGCTCCGCTAACTCTTGAGGCGTTTGGTGGGACGGAAACGCAGACGAATCACCTGCCTGAGCCAGGCACTGTGCACACAAAACCCCACAGCAGCCCTAGCAATAACCCAATGCACAGATTTGGAGACTAAGGCTATGCCACTTGCCAAGATAATGTGTTTTTTTTAATTGATTTGTAATGAGTTACATAGCACGGGCGTTCCAGACATCCTTCTAGTACTTTATCTATGCTAAAATTACCCATGTGGGACTGGAGAGATGGCTCAGTGGTTAAGGTGCTTGCCTGCAAAGCCTAACAACCTTGGGTTCGATTCCCCAGCACCCACAGAAAGCCAGACTTACAAAATGGTGCATACATCTGGCCTTTATTTGCAGTGGCTAGGAACCCTGGCTCCCCATTCCCCCTCCCCTCTCTTTCTCTCCCTCTGCTTGCAAATAAATAAATAATAATAATATTTTTCTTTAATCCTAGCACTCAGGTGGCAGAGGTGGAGGAACACTGTGAGTTAAGAGTCCAGCCTGAGACTACATAGTGAATTCCAGGTCAGCTTGGGCTAGAGAGAGACTTACCTCGGAAAAAAAAAAAAAGCAACAACAAAAAAATCCATGTGCAGTCCCATCACAGTGGTTTGCAGTTCCAACTGTGTCCTCCATCTCACAGCAGAGGGCACTGGGGGGAGGGGTGATGAATGAGCATGAGCTCAGCGTGTGGCCCGAGGGCTGTCAGCCCCTGCGCTGAGCGCCACACACCAGGGTGACTGCAAAGAGGAGACCAAGACGCCGCTCTGCTCGGTGGACTGTACACCCCACGTCCTTCTGTCTGTCCCTCCTTGATTCTAAGGATGAAGAGCTAGAGCAATACAAGAAGCAGCAAAATGAGGGCGGGGGCGGTACTGTGAGCCTCTTCACTTCCAGAGTCTGGTGCCTGGCATGCAGGGGTGCTCCATCGCTTCAACTAGACAGTCCCTGAAGGAAGGTTCTAGAAAGATGGGAAAGCAGGGGTGGGGGCGTTACAGCTGCACAAGCCAGGCTGCTGAGGTGGAAACATGATATGTTGCCCAAGGTTCTCCTGAGAAAAGGGATGTCCATCAGTTCAGCTGGACAGATCCACGCTGTTCCCTTCAGGGCCAGTCCAAGGGGGATGGCGGAACCTCAGCTGAGCATTCCCAGTTCCGCCTTGCAGATTCATACAATCCACACCACCTGAAACGTGTGCCCCCCTCCTTAGTTTATTTCACTTGACTTTCATGGTAGCCACATGAAGTCAATTTAGGCAGCCTTGGTTTTGTTTTGTGTTTTGTTTTTTTTTTTAAGTAGAAACTGCATGGACATGTCAGGTGTGGTACCATCATTTCCCTCCCACCGGCCCCCATGCCACTGACAGCCCGAGACTGCTGGTATTCACCATGGTGCTGTGAGTTATGAGTTGTGAGAGCAATAGTCAGTCATCGTGGGGGAAAGGAGGACAATGAGCCAGACTTGATTTTTAACATGAGAAACCCGAAGCCTTTGCCAAATGGGCTCAGCCGCTGTCTCAAGTTTCCAAAGTCATCAACAGAGACCCCATAACACCCAGGCTTCCTGACTCCAAAGCTGCTGCCTTCCCCCACTGTCACGGTCAGCCAGGACCCTCACACCCAGACAGCCCAGCCCCCAACTCCCCTGTAGCAGTTCAGTGAGCTGCCAGGCTTGTTCCTGCCTGCACCCGGTTGTGCCAGCCGTTCCCCGGGCCAGGAGTGCCCTTCCTGTTCACGGATCTTCACACAGTTGGCTCCTTCCTGTCATTCTGGTGTCAGCTCGAGTATCACCTCCTCCGAAAAGCCTTCCCTGTCCACCCAGCCTAAAATAGCCTTCCAGTTACTCTCTCTTGCATCACTGTTTTATTTACTTCCCAGCAGTTATTAATCTCCGGTAATGACTTGTTTAGTTACCCTTGTTAGTTTCATCTCATGTGTAACAAGGACATTAATTACACAACACAAACCTATCATGGCCAGGCAAGGGTCCAAAAGCTTCACGCACTGGAAGTCATTTAATCTTCACAACTACCTGTGCAGAAGAAGAAGCTGAGGCAGGAGGATAGGTTCATTGGTTTCTCCAAGATTCCACCCTTAAGAAGCTACACTCTTGGCTCTACAAAAATGTGAGCCCTTCAACAGCAAAAGACAAATAGAATTTTTATTATATTTATTTATTTACTTGAGAGAGAGAATGGGCACACCAGGACCTCCAGCCACTGCAAACAAAATCCAGACACATGTGCCACCTTGTTTAGCTGGCTTAGGTGGGTACTGGGGAATCAAACCTGGGGGGCTTAGGCTTCTCAGGCAAGCACCTTAACCACTAAGCCATCACTCCAGCCCTTGACAGATGGAATTTTAAATGAATGAGATAGGCTTAGATATTTCTCCAAAAGAGATAGAGAAGTAGCCAATAAGCACATGAAAAAAAAAATGTTCAGTATTATTAGTCACTAGAGAAATTCGAATCAGAGCCAGGCGCGGTGGCGCACACCTTTAATCCCAGCACTCAGGAGGCAGAGGAAGGAGGATCACCTTGAGTTCAAGGTCACCCTAAGAGTACATAGTGAATTCCAGGTCAGCCTGGGCTAGAGCAAGACCCTACCTTGAAAAACAAAACAAACAAGAAAACAAAAACAAAGCAAACAAAGCACTTAGAACTGCTTGATTTATTCTATGTGGACAATACAAAGCTGCTGGCAAAGAGGCGGAGCGATCGTGAGAACACGGAACCAGGCAGCGCCTCAGCAAGTTCCAAGGAGGGGCTGGAAGACGGCTCAGTGGTCAGAGGACTCGCTGCACAAACATGGGGACCTGAAAGACTACTTTCAGGGATCATTTCTATAGTTTGTTACTGGAGAAGTTTCTCTTTTTTAACTTTTTATTTATTTATTTATTTGAGAGAGTGAGAGGCAGACAGAGAGAGAGAATGGGCGCACCAGGACCTCCAGCCACTGCAAACAAACTCCAGATGCATGCGCCACCTTGTGCATCTGGCTTACTTGGGTACTGGGGAATCAAACCGAGGTCCTTTGGCTTTGCAGGCAAACACCTTAACCGCTAAGCCATCTCTCCAGCCCTAGAGAAGTTTCTCTGACTGTGTAGAGCCCCGGTAACCACTATGAGGAGGTGTAGCGTTCTCTCCTGAGCGTGAAGCCGGCCCTCCGTGTTGCTTTATGCAACTGCCCATCGCCATCGATGACCGTTGCTTCTCTCCTCTTGGGGGGAAAAACTCACCAACAGCTGCAAGTTCCCAAGTGGTCAGAGAGCCGGAGAGGGGAACTATTCTAAAGGACCCTGAAAGTGTGTTGATGGAGTGCAGAAAGATAGACTTGGAAGAAAATGCTGGGGAGAAAGAAAATAAGTAAGAAGTTGATGAGAAGTGAGCTCGCAGCAAACTGGTCTCCCTCAGGCTTGTCTTTCTTGTGGACTTCTAGGCCTTGGGGAGCATTTGAGGGAACCCAGGTAGAGAGAGAGGGTTAGAGGGAGAGAATGCAGTCTAAGTGGCAAAAGAAAGGAAGGAAGGAAGGAAGGAAGGAAGGAAGGAAGGAAGGAAGGAAAAGGGGAGGAGAGGGGAGGGAAGAGAAGGAAACGAAAGGAAAGGAAAGGAAAGGAAAGGAAAGGAAAGGAAAGGAAAGGAAAGGAAAGGAAAGGAAAGGAAAGGAAAGGAAAGGAAAGGAAAGGAAAGGAAAGGAAAGGAAAGGAAAGGAAAGGAAAAGAAAAGAAAGGAAACAAACATGGAGACCTGAGTTTGAGCCCCAGCACACAAAAATCTGGGCACAGCCAGACATGCCTGTAACTCTAGGGAGACAGCGACAGGAGAATCACGGGGGCTTGCAGGTCAGCCCGTCTGACAACAACTGCAGCTTCAAATGAGTGAAAGGTTCCATCTTGGTCAAATAAAGCAGAAGGGGGATAGAAGGGATTCCCAACATTTTTCTCTGGCCCCCACACACATACATACAGAGCATGCACACCTGCAGACATATATATGCATACATACCACACACACACACACATTTTTTGTTTATTTTTATTTATTTATTTGAGAGTAACAGGGAAAAAGGCAGAGGGAGAGAGAGAGGGAGGGAGGGAGAGAGAGAGAATGGGCACGCCAGGGCCTCCAGCCACTGCAGATGAACTCCAGACACAAGCGCCCCCTTACACACACACACACTTTTTAAAGTTCAATGGAGATTACACATGCCCCAGCAATTGTACTCTAGGTATAGAGTCAAAGCAATTGAAAACAGTTAAACAACAACACATACCTGAATGTTGTAACACTCACGAGTGCTAAAACACGACAGGAACCCAAATGCCCATCACCTGATAAGCATGTGAACGAAAGTGTTAGATCCACACAAAACATTTGGCCTCATAAAGGAATGCAATACTGACACATGCTACAACATCAATCCCCTTAAACACATGATACTGGGGAAAAGCCAGAGGCAAATTAAAAAAATAAAACCATACTGCATGCTGAATTTATATGCAATATCCAGAACAGGCCAACTCATAGATTTTAAAAAAGGCAGAATGTGTGCTGGAGAAATGGCCCAGCAGGTAAGGCACTTGCCTGAAAAGTGTAACCATGCAGGTTCAATTCCCCAGTACCCACATAAAGCCAGATGCACAAAGTAGCACATGCATATGGAGTTTGCAGTGACTAGAGGCCCTGATGTGCCCATTCTCTCCCCCCCCCCCGCTCTCCATATATATATATGTGTTTGTGTGTGTGTCCTTTGCATATAAATAAATAATATCTTGGGCTGGAGAGATGGCTTAGCAGTTAAGGCACTTGCTTGCGAAACCTGAAGACCCAGGTTTGATTCCCCAGAACCCATGCACATGGAGGTGCATGCATCTGGAGTTCATTTGCAGTGGCTAGAGGCCCGGGCATGCCCATTCTCTCTCCTCTCTCTCTCTCTCTCTCTCTATCTCTATCTCTATCTCTATCTCTCATAAATAAAAAATAAAATAAAATATTTTAAAACTCAGATTTGTCTCTCAGCTTCACTACTGCCTAGAGTGGAACATATTCATTGGCAGCATAAGTAAAGGTAACAAGATCCCAAGGCTCCTAGGAAATGCAGGTCTCAGTCTCAGAGTCCTTCCCAGTATCATGAGGTTCCAGGTTCCCAAACTCCACATGAACCCCAGGAGGGCTTGTTAGCTCTCAGAAGGACCACTGGGTATCAGTGCAGAGCTGCTGGCACAGAGGAGGCTCACATGTTGCCTGACTGACCACCTGTGACAGGTAAATTCTGTTCACAGAAATGTAATGCACCACCCCAGAACCACAAGAACGTGGCATATCTTCCAAAAAGTCACAAAAGAAGAGGAATTCATGGAGAGAAGTATGGAGGAAGAAAAAGGCCCCCAAATACATAAAAGAGAGACTGAGACAGGCAGACAGAGGAAGCAAGGAGACAGCTTTGCACCACCGCAATAACCAAACTGTCAGAAAAAGAAAGGGGGAACACAAAAACCAGGCATGGTGGCTTGCATCTATAATCCCAGAACAAGAGAGGCCAAGGTAAAGGGATCGTTGTAAGTTTGGGGCCAGCCTATGCTAGAGTAAGACTCTTCCTCAAAAGAAAATTAAAAAGGGAGGACCTAGATAAATAGAGAAATGTAGACAGCTGTCATAGTAAACAATGTATTCAAAGATGAGGAGGAAGGAAAGTTTCCAAGGATAAAAGAACGAGTATATCAGATGTGTTGAGTCAGTAATCCTTGGCCAAAATGGTTAATAAGAAGAGTAGTAAGTCCTAGGTTGACAAGACCATTGCTGGGCAGACGTCCATATGATACTATCTGTGTAAGAGTTCAATGGCCTTTGTTCAGGCTTGAAGTCTAGTAGAGGTTTTGTGATGGTTACTATGAGGCAATTGTATAAGAACTCTTCCTTCATGACTGTGGTAGTTTGAATGGATGGTCCCCAATATATTCAGGACTTTATTAAAGTTTGTAATTTAGATCAGCAGGCACCTGGCCGGAGGAGGTGTCACTGAGGGTGGATCCTAGGGTCCAGCCCTAAGGTATGGGGTGGATTTGGAATTCCAGTCTAAAGATATGCAAAGTGCCTGAGCTTTGCCTGGAGTTCCTAAGTGTGCTTGCTTGTAGTGCTGGCGTGGCTTGTGGCTCTTCCTCTCTCTGCTTGGACCTGTGGATACGGGCCAGCTTCTTCTGCCATTGTGCAACTTCCCCTGGATCTGTGAGCTTCAAATAAATTCCCTTCCTCCCCTAACTTGTACCTGGTTTGCAAGTTCATCTCAATGACCCTGAAGCTGACTGCTACAATAACCTACCAGCCTCATTTCTTTTTCCTTTTTAGATAGGGTCTCATGTAGACCAGGCCTCAAACTCCTGGGGCAGCTGAGGATGACCTTTTACTTCTGGCAGTCCTGCCTCCTGGGTATTGGGACTATAGTCATGCACCACCATGCCAGGTTTATGCATTGCTGGGGATTGAACCCAGGGCTTCATGAATGCTAGGCAAGCACTCCACCTACTGAGGCACATTTCCAGCCCTAATGGACTCTATTGTTATTCCATCAGCTTTCTTTCATATTATTACAGAGAGATACAGTAACCTTCTCCCTAGACAAACCTACCCAGCCTCCCTTGAAGCAGGACCTCTCTTTCCCTGGGTGCTGTATGGGGTATCTGCATGACCCTTTTTGGAGGATGTCAGTTCCCCCTTTCCTGTCAGGGCATCTCCCCTGTCTTCCTATAGTAGTTACCTTCTTATTACTGGGACAAAACAACCAACCAGATGCAGCTTATGTTGGGGGAGGGTTTATTTCAGGCTTGTGGTTTCAAGGGACAGTTTTATCATGATATAGAAACCATGACAGAGCAGGCAAGTGGCTGACATCTTCATCCATCAGTACCAGGACAGAACCAGCAGAATGAGCTAGCTAGTGAACACCCACTAGGGCTGGACTAATGAACCTCAAGGTCCGCCCCCAGTGACACACCTCCTCCAGCAAGGCTCCACCTCCCAAAGGCTCCACCAGCTGGTGACTGACTACAGGGCTTAATCACGTACACTTGAGGCTATGGGGGACATCCACACCACCACACTTCCCAATATCTGCTTTTGCTGGTCTTTGGTTTGTAATCCTGGGACTGAAGAGCAGGTAAGGGTGATGGGATTCTGTGTCCCATCCACTTTCCACAAAAAGTATCTCCTTGGATAAAGACTAGTAGCACAATGTGGTAGTTTGATTCAGGTGTCCCCCATAAACTTATGTGCTCTGAATGCTAGGTTCCCAGCTGATAGAGATTTGGGGATTAACACCTCCTGAAAGCAGTGTATTATTGGGGGTGAACTTATGGGTATTATAGCCAGATCCCCCTTTCTAGTATTGGCACACTCTTGTGTTCCTGTTGTCCACCTGATGTTGGCCACGGGGTGATGTCCACCCTCTGTTCATACTGTCATTTCCCCCTGCCATCCTGGAGCTTCCCCCTCGAGCCTGTAAGCCAAATAAACCTCTTTTTTCCCATCAGCTGCTCTTGGTTGGGTGATTTCTACCAAACCTGACTGCAACAGTAATGTTGGTACTCAGAAGCTGTGTCATTTGCTGCTAGACACCTGACTGTATGGCTTTTGGCCTTTTGGAGATGATTTTCAAGAGGAATGTGGAAGGATTTGAAACCTTGGCCTGAGAGACGCCTTGGAGTGCTATAAATACAGCTTGATGGACTATTCTGGTCAGAGTTGAAAGACCTGAATTTAATAAGATCTATGGACTGTGAGGTTTGGCTTATGAGGGTGGGAAGGAGCTTTGTCTGGACTGGGGGTAGAAGCAGTTTACGTGAGAGGCTTTCTGTTATGCCTGTGTCCTGAGAAATTGTGCAGGGTTGCTTTGCATAGAAACAGACTGGTGTGAATGGAGGGATATGGCACAGAAAAAATTAAATCTTTGGGCCTAAATTGCTTCCCGTTCACCTGCAATTGTTTGAGAGAGTACAACCATTGAGATTGGGCCAGCTGACCTACACTGGGGCAAAGAAAGAACATAAACTCTTTTAAAGAGAACTGAGTGCTCAAGGAGTGTCCTGTTCTTCAAAGTCTACTTATTCCCCCCTGGATTAACAAATTGTTAACCTACCTGTATTGTGTCATATAAGAAATGCAGGAAAGAGAGGGTCATTGAGTTTGCAATGCGATCTTATGTTTTGGAAATGGCCATGGGCAGTGTGAAGCACGTTTGCTGGCTGCCTGCATGGTGACCTGATGGAGCCACGAGGATGAACCATGGGTGGCAGTGGAGACCCAGTGGAGATACCGGGACCACAAGATGGCTGCTAAGGAAAGTTGCCAGCCCTAGATGAAGTTTTCCAGGACTGAGAGTAGCCTAGCTGGAGGGGTGGAATTGGAACTCCAAAGACTTGTTGCTGGTTAGAATTATCAGACATGGAGATTTGTCACTGACTAGAGTTGTTGGACTTGAAGCTACAGAGTTTGATGTTTGCCTTGGTTGTTTTAAATCTTGTATTGGCTGAATATTTCTTTGCTATGCCCAATGCCATCTTTTGCAGTGTGAATATTTATTCTGTGTCATTATGAGTTTTTTTTTTTTTAGGTTACTTTTTGGTATTATGGCTCAGTTAAAAGATCTTAGACTATGGGGATGTACAAACAACATTAAAATTGATTTAAAAAAAAACTATGGAGTCTTTTAAAGTTGGATGAATGCATTGCATTTTACATCATGTATGGTTATCAGTTTATGGGGGCCAGGGTTGGAATGTGGTAGATTGATTCAGGTGTCCCCCATAAACTTAAGTGTCATTCCTCAGGAATGTAGTCTACTGTTTTTGAGGCAGGCTCTTACTGGCCTGGAGTTCACCAATTAGGCTTGACTGACTGACCAGCAAGCCCCAGAGATCCACCTGTCACTGCCTCCCCAGCACTGGGATTACAGGTTCATGCTACCACATCCAGCATTCTTACGTGGGTTCATTCATTCATCAAACTCAGGTCTTCAATTTACCAACCTAGCTGTCTTCCCAGACTCAAATATAGTGTTTGGGGGACAAAAGAAGGCAGTCCTCGGCTGGAGAGATGGCTTAGTGGTTAAGGTGCTTGCTGGCAAAGCCAAAGGACCCAGGTTCGATTCCCCAGTACCCACATTAAGCCAGATTCACAAGGAGGCATGTGAGGCTGGAGTTCATTTGCAATGGCTAGAGGCCTTGGCACACCCATTTTTTTCTCTCTCTCTATTTGCCTCTCTCGAATAAAATATAAAAACAGCAGTCCTGCCAGGCATGGTGGTGCACTCCTTTAATCCAGAATTCAGGAGACAGAGGTAGGAGGATTGCCACCTGAGACTACAGAGTGATTTCCAGGTCATCCTGAGCTAGAGTGAGATCCTACCTCAGGGAAAAATAAAATAAAATAGCAGCAGTCCTTGTGTAAAATTACTGCTTTAAATAGTCCATTCTTTATTTAGAGAACAGAACATTTTCTGATACTGGACTTGTAAAAGTAAACAAGGAGGGACTTCCCTGCTCTTCTTGTAAGGAGAGAGACGCGTAGACAGCAGATTAAACACCAGTGTTTATTAGTGTGGCAAAGCAGGAAAAAAGAGATGACCAAAAACTCAGCAGCCCCATCTCAGCAAGATGTCCCCAGGGTCCCCAGGGCAGGCAGCCTGTCCAGTGCCTGATCAGCAGGCTCCCGGCTCCCTCCTTCCAGAGAGGACTTGGGTTCTGTCCACACTCACAGACTGGCAGGAGGGCCTTAGGCTTTCCACTCTAAGCAATTAGTCATCATGATAGCATGCAGGTTAGTAAAATGAAGCTGAATCTATATTTGTCATCCATCCCCAAGGCACCCTGCCTGTGGCTTGCTCACAAAAGTCGCAAGCCCCTCAGGTCTGAAGACATCCATTTCCGCAGTTTAAGGTTAAATGGAAGGCAGAGCCTCGCCCTGTTTCAGCATTTTCCAGGTCACTGCCTATCAAGATGCTTGCTGGAAAAGAAGGAAAAAACAATGTCAGGATGGCAGGTGATGATGCGGAAGGACACTTGGGAGGGGGAAACGGCTACCTGTCATTTCCTGACCAATTCCTGTGTGACAGAGTAGTTCTGAGTTCCATGTCCTGGCTTTTTGAATCCTCAGGATAGCCACAAGAAAGGAGCCTTTGTGTGTGTGAGGGGGGGATATATGTGTATATTCATGTTCGTGTGTATGTGCACATGTGTGGGGAAGCCATGGTTGATATCAGGTGTCTTCCTCAATCACTCTAATTTTTTTTAAGACAGGGCCTCTCACTGTACCTGGTACCCACTGATTCTGCTAGACTAACTAGCAAGTCCCAGGGACACCCCTGTCTCTGCCTCCCCAACACTGGGTTTACAGATGTGTGTGTACCACTGTGCCAGTATTTCTTTTTTTGTTGCTTTTTTGTTTTTTCGAGGTAGGGTCTCACTCTAGCTCAGGCTGACCTGGAATTCACTATGGAGTCTCAGGGTGGCCTTGAACTCACGGCAATCCTCCCACCTCTGCCTCCCGAGTGCTGGGGTTAAAGGCGTGCGCCACCATGCCCGGCATGCCAATATTACATATGAGCACTGGAGACCCAAACTCGTGCCATGCAGAAGCCTTTTATCCACTAAGCCATCTCCCCAGCCCACAGAAAGAGCTCTTCCTATCTCCATTTACCAACAAAACAGAGAAGGCAGGCAACTTTTTTTTCCCATTTAGCCAGTGTCTAGTGGCCTTAGAATCTAAAAGGTGTCTCACTCCAAATTCCAGGCAGACTCTACCCTCTAGCCATTGCTTCCTTGGCCTGCAAGTGGGAAATGTCTGGAATGATACGTTGGTGGAGCCCCATATTTGCAGGATTCTGGTTCCTGGCTCCCAGCAGGGCCTGTCCAGTGGAACAGAAGCCTCATTCACCCCTGGAGAGCTAAGCTTCAAGGGCCACACACCCAGAAACCTCTCCTTTCACCAGCCTCGCGCAGTGGTAAGAGGCACTTCTGCTTATGGGTCGTTTGCTGAGCTCTGAATGACAGAGATACCACCACACGCTGACTGGTAGATGCAGAACCAGAGCCTCAGAGAAGTGAGTCAGCTGTCCATGGCTGTCACGGAGCTGAGACGCAGAGAGGCCAGCCTACCCTTGCCAATTCCAGAGTTAACACTTGCAACAACTCCCCAGTTCTGTTTTCTGGAAGCAACCAAGCAAGAGTTTCTGGTGCTGGGAGATAAAAGGTCCCTGGTGCAGAGGGAGATGGCAGCCTGGAGTCAGGAACCAATATGAGGCACACCAGAGTGCTGGCCCAGAACAGGCTCAGAGGTCGGTGGGACCAAAAGAGGGAAGTCATCCCAAAACTTTATTCCTCAAAAATAGAATTTTTCTTTCACTCTTTGAGAATCACCACACATGCCCCTGCCCAGGGACAGTCCGTGTGCAACTTGTAGGACCTGAAGTCATCAGAAGAGCGACATGCCAGGTGTGGTGGTTCACGCCTTAATCCCAGCACTTGGGAGACAGAGGTAGGAGGGTCGCTGTGAGTTTGAGGCCAGCCTGAGACTACATAGTGAATTCCAGGTCAGCCTGAGCTAAAGTGAGACCCTTCCTCAAAAAAAAATAAATAAATGAATGAAAATGAAAGCCAGGCGTCGTGGTGCATGCCTTTGATCCCAGCACTCTTTAATCCCAGGCAGAGGCAGGAGGATCACCATGAGTACAGGCGCCACCCTGAGACTACATAGGGAATTCCAGGTCAGCCTGGGTGAGAGCAGTCCCTATCTTGAACACCCAAAAAGATGGTGGGCTGGAGAGATGGCTTAGTGGTTAAGGTGCTTGCCTGCACAGCCAAAAAAAGACCACAGTTGATTCCCTAGGACCCGCGTAAGCCAGATGCACAAGGTGGCACAAGTGCCTGGAGTTAATTTGCTGTGGCCAGAGGCCCTGGTGGGCCCATGCCCATCCTCTCTCTCTCTCTCTCTCTCTCTCTCTCTCTCTCTCTCTCTCTCTCTCTCTCTCCCCTCCCTCTTTCTGCCTCTCTCAAATAAATAAATAAATAAAAATAAATTTTAAAAAAAGGTCTGGAGAGGTTGCTTAGCAGTTAAGATGCTTGCCTGTGAAGCCTAAGGATTGAGGTTTGATTTTCCAGGTCCTATGCAAGCCGGATGCACAAGGTGACACATGTGTCTGGAGTTTGTTTGCAGTGGCGAGAGGCCCTGGCATGCCCATTCTCTCTCTCTCTGTCACTCTCTCTGTCATAAATAAATAAATATTCAGAGAAAAGGGCTGGAGAGATTGCTTAGTGGTTAAGGTGCTTGCCAGTGAAGACTAAGGACTCACTTTTGACTCTTCAGGTCCCACCTAAGCCAGATGCACAGTGACATGAGCATGCAAGGTTGCACATGTGAACAAGGGGGCACAGGCATCTGGAGTTTGATTGCACTGGCTGGAGGCCCTGGCATACCAACTCTTTCTGTCTCTCTCTCTCTCTCTCTCTCTCTCTCTCTCACTCTCACTCTCACTCTTACTCTCTCACTCTCACATTAAAAAAAAAAAAAAAAAAGGCAAGCTGGGCGTGGTGGTGCACGCCTTTAATCCCAGCACTCGGGAGGCAGAGGTTTAAGGATCACCATGAGTTCACTACATAGTGAATTCCAGGTCAGCCTGGACCAGAGTGAGACCCTACCTCGAAAACCAAAAAAACAAAACAACAACAAAAAAGATGGACCCATGGGTCCCTCCCAGGCATGGGTTAGTTAGGAGGTCCCAGTCAGGTCCTTCATAAAATGGGGTTAAAGTGCACACCGCCAATGACACCAGGGTGTGCAGAGGATCAGAGGAGAGAACGTAGGTGACTACACCCTGCAGATTACACAGTGACCCTCAGGAGGAGGTGCCCTGTTTCTTCATGCAACAAGTCACAGTAGCACAAAATAAACAGCAGTAAAGTTATAAGACTACACTTAACCACACATAATAAACCATGCCACTATGTCCTGTCCTTCTTGGCCCATTAAAACTGCAGGGGCAACCAGGCATGGTGATGCACGCCTTGCATCCCAGTTCTCAAGTGGCAGAGGTAGGAGTATTGCTGTGAGTTTGGGAAAAAAAAAAAAAAACTGCAGAGGAGGGATGAAATCCACTGGACTTAACCACTGATGGGATTTTGCTACTTTATCTAATAGGATTTTTAAAGGAGTGGAAGGGGCTGGAGAGATGGTTTGCTGGTTAAAGCGCTTGCCTGCAAAGCCTAAGGACCCAGATGCAATTCTCCAGGTCCCACATAAGCCAGATCCCACAAGGGGGTGCATGCGTCTGGAGTTCACCAGGAGTGGCTAGAGGCCCTGTTATGTCCATTCTATCTCTCTCTCTTTCTCCCTCTCTCTCCGTCTCAAATAAAAATAAATTTAAAATAAATAAATAAAAAATAGCTGGGCATGGTTGCACACACCTTTAATCCCAGCACTCGGGAGGCAGAGGTAGGAGGATCGCCATGAGTTCGAGGCCACCCTGAGACTATATAGTGAATTCCAGGTCAGCCTGAGCTAGAGTGAGGCCCTACCTCAAAAAAACCAAAAAACTAAAATAAAATAAAAAGGGTGGGAGAAGACAGTATGACTATCCAGGGAGCAGAGTTGGGGTATGGGGTGCATTGGGCACCTCAAGTAGCCTGCTGTAGGTCCAGTGGAAGAGAGGGGCCGGGGGAGGGCTGTGTAGACTGCTGTGAGAAGGCTGCAGGGAGGGGTTAGCAGGGTCACTGGGAGCCAGACCCGGGGAAGAGGTGCCGAGCCTGGTACTGTCACCATGCTGGTGACTGTGGTGGGTGTCACAGGTCAAACCCACCAACGCTGACCCCACCTGGAGAGACGCGGATCTTAACAACAGAGATTCAGAGTTCTGAAGGATTGTTTTTACGTGTGTGTGTGTGTGTGTGTGTGTGTGTGTGTGTGTGTGTGTGTGTTTTCATGTGGAGGCAAGTTCCTGGGTTTACATATGCACATGTGTGCACGTGTACATGGAGGCCAGGGGACACCTCCAGTGTCTCCTCAGGAGCCATCCACCTTTAAAAGTAAATTATCTTTTTGGTCAGGTATACTGGCACACACCTTTAATCCCAGCACTCGGGCAGCAAAAGTAAGAGAATCATTGTGAGTTTGAGACCAGACTGGGACAGAGTGAGTGTCAGGTCGGCCTGGGCTACAGTGAGATCCTACCTCGAAACATATATATATAAAAGAAACAGAGAGAAAGGCAAACAGAGAGAGAGAAAAAATATGGGCACGCCAAGGCCTCCTGACATTGCAAACAAACTCCGGGCACATGTGCCATTTGATGCGTCTGGTTTCCATGGGTATGAGGAATAGGACCCTGGCCATGAGACATTGCAAGCAAGTGTCTTTAATGGCTGAGCCATCTCTCCAGCAACCCATCCACCTTTTTTGTTTTTATTAACAATATTTTATTTATTTATTTATTTATTTGAGAGAGAAAGAGGGAGAGAGAGAAAGAATTGGTGCGCCAGGGCCTCCAGCCACTGCAAATGAACTCCAGATGCATGTGCCACCTTGTGTATCTGGCTTACATGGGCCCTGGGGAATTGAACCAGGGTCCTTTGGCTTTGCAGGCAAGTGCCTTAACCACCAAGTCATCTCTCCAGTCCCCACTTTTAAAAAAAGGGGGGGTCTCTCACCGGCCAAGTAAGCTAGACCAGCTGGCCAGGGAACCCAGGGACCTGCTTGTCTCCACCTCCCCAAGCCTGGGTAGCAAGCACATGCCACCACATGTAGAATTTTTACATGGGTTCTGAGGATCAAACTCAGGTCATCAAACTTGCAAGGCACGCACTTTACCAACTGAGCTATCTCCTAGCCCCACATTTATCTTTTCTGGATGGCAGGCAAGGGCCCGTCCCCCTTCCCCACCTGTTATCTTCTGGTGACCTGCAGTCTACCCCATGTTCCCCAAGGATCCTTCCCATCTGACTCTCCTATCTCATTCTTGTTTTTATTTGAAAGGGAGAGTATGGGCGCCCCAGGGCCTCTTGCTGCTGCAAATGAACTCCAGACACTGCATCACTATGTGCATCTAGCTTAATGTAGGCACTGGGGAATTGAACCCAGGCCAGTGGGCTTTGCAAGCAAGTGTCTTTAACCTCTGAGCCGTCTCCCCAGCCCTCTCTTATCTTATTCTTTCCTCTCTGATCCATAAGCAGCTAATCACTGGCTTCCCCTCCCAGCCTGTGCACTGCCCACAGCCACCCCCCTCCAACAGAAAGCCTGGAGCATACCGAGCTGGCCCTTACACGGGGTGGACCCTGTTCCTGTCGCAATGGGGTTTGCAGTGGGGGTTCAGCCAGTGCTCCAGGAACTGCTCCTCTGCGCGGTGCTCCAGGGCCAGCAGGTAGTGCATGTACTCCTGGTGAGACAAACCCACGGTGAAGGGAGACTGTCAATAGGGCGGCAGAGCTGCTTGCTGGGACAGGGCAAAGCCAGGCCAAGAGAGAGGAAGGGAAGGCTTCCGTCATGCCCATGTCTCTGATGAGAAAATCGGTCAGGCCCACCCATGAGAGGGAACAATAAATAAATTTGACAAACCAGGCGTGGTGGCGCATGCCTTTAATCCCAGCACTCAGGAGGCAGAGGTAGGAGCAGTGCTATGAGTTTGAGGCCAGCCTGAGGTTACATAGTGAATTCCAGGTCATCCTGGGCTACAGTTGAGACCCTACCTCAAAAAAAAAAAAAAAAAAAAAAAAAAGAGGGCTGGAGAGATGGCTTAGCAGTTAAGGCACTTGCCTGCAAAGCCTGAGAACCAAGGTTCGATTCTCCAGTACCCATGTAAACCAGATGCACAGGTGGTGCATGTGTCTGGAATTCGTTTGCAGTGGCTAGGGGACCCGGCACACACATTCATTATCTCTCTCAATTTCTCCCTCCCTCCCTCCCTTTCAAATAAATAAAACATTAAAAAGAAAAAAAATCCAGAGGGAGAAACCCTGCCTAAAAGAAATGCCCAGGCTAGGACCAAACCAAAACTTGCCCTCTGCCCTCCACATGCACACACCCTGTGGCACACACATATCCACACTCACCCATGAACATGTGCGCACACACACACACATAAATAAATAAAACATTTTAAAGTGACCCAGGGGGCCACTGCTGTCCGCAGGGGTTGTCGCAGCACAGTCTGCCGGCAAGGACAGCAGAGGACAACTACCTCCCTTCTGGTTTGTCTGCAGCGTGGCCTCCTGCGTCGGTGGATTCCAGCAGCCTCAGCTCACATGCTGCAGCGGGGCCCACACGGCTGCAGGTGTACTGGACGCGTTCATTCCCTCACTGTCAACGCCGCCGCCGCCGCCGCACAACCCTACACCGCGGGGCGCCGTGAGCGACCTCGAACTGGCCCGAAGTGGAGCCACTGTTTTACAGAAGGGACTTGAGGAGCTAGCCAGACGGTGAGTGGGTAAAGGGCTTGCCCCGCAGCATGAGGGCCTGAGTTTGGATCCCCAACACCCACCAGAAGAAGCCAGGCATGGGCGCGCATCGCCGTGACCCCAGTGCTAAGGACAGACACAGAATCCTTAGGCTTGTTAGCCTGCTTGTCTAGTGAATCAGTGAGTCAAGTAAATAAATAAGGTGGAGAGCTGCTGAGGAAGATTCACACACATGCACACGCACACACACACGTACACTGGCACACGTGTGCTCACACATATCCCACTCATCACATACTATACACACGTAGATATGCAAAAAAGAAAGGAGAGGAAAGGAGGGAGGGGAGGGGAGGGGAGGGGAGGGGAGGGGAGGGGAGGGGAGGGGAGGGGAGGGAAGAAGAAGAAGGGAGAGGGAGAAGAAAAGAAGGAAAAGAAATGCCACCGAATAAATTAGAAGTATCCAACTGGGCCACACTTCTTTTCTTTCCCCGTGCAGCCTGGTTTGCTTGGGGACCATTGCTGCTTTCTCGTCAGAATGCACTTGGAGTCCTGGCAGGGAGTCTCGGGCTCAGCGGGGGTGGAGGGTGGGTGGTGAGGGCACTCCTTGTGAGACCCAGTAATGCCTCCCCAGCTGTTTGTGAGCCATGTTTGTGAGGCGGGGTCTGAGTTCCCGCCCTGTCCAGGGAGCCTCGGACCGGAGGAAGAGCGGAACTTGGGAGGAGCAGGAAGGCGGGGCGGGATGCTAGCAGCTCCCTGGCATGCAGCTTTAGGTGTTCAGCTGTGCCCAGGAGAGAAACCCGGAGGAAACCTGCTCTGCCACCTGTTTGCTGGGCTGTGTGCCGTCGAGGCCATGAGCTCTGAGGCTCCTGCATTGCAGCCCCCAGCCGTGTGCCATCGGCTCTCCAGCCCCAATTTGCAATACCACAGGACACAGATGAAGTTCGTGTCCAGTAAGTGGCCTGCATCCCCCACCCTCCAGATCTGTGCTCGCCCTTTCCGCCTGGCGCGTGACGCGCATGAGCCGTCAGCAAAGAGGACACCCTTGTCCCACACCTTCCGGCTGAGGTGCACTCACTGGGAGACGGCAGGGAGGGGGGGAGTGCCGCTGGGGGTCTTAGTCCCTGGAGGAGTTACAACAGGCTGAGGCAACCTTCTCCAGAGGTCACAGCTCCTGGGGACTGTCCTCTCTAATTCTAGGAACTGCCCTGCCCATTGCTCATCCTGGGTAAGGGGTTCTAAGCCCTGGATCCACATCTCTATAGCAAGTCTCTTTTTTTAAGATTTTTTTTTTTTTACTTTTATTTTAGAGAGAGAGAGAGAATTGGCACACCAGGGCCTCGGCCACTGAAATGGAACTTCAGATGCTTGCGCCACCTAGTGGGCATGTGCAGCCTTGTGCTTACCTCACCTTTGTGTGTCTGGCTTAGGTGGGATCTGGAGAGTTAAGCATGGGTCCTTAGGCTTCACGGGCAAGTGCCTTAACCACTAAGCCAGATCTCTAGCCCCACAACAAATCTCTTTGTTAAATTTTCCTGTTGTTCAGTGTAGCAGTTATCTTCTCATTGCTGAGACAAAACTATCAGAAGCAGCCTATGAGAGGAAAGGGTTTCATCATGGTGGGAAAAGCATGGCAGAGCAGGGGCTGGGCATCACATCTTGTCATATCAGCTGGAAGAGAGCAGCAAGAGCGAGTTAGCTCTGTGCACCCAGTGGGCTGGACTAACAAACCTCAAGTTCCCCCCCAAGTGACACACCTCCTCCAACAAGGCTCCACCTGCCAACGGTCAACCAGCTAAGATCAGATATGAATGAGGCTTAGTCACAAACACATTAGGCTATAGGGGGCATTCAAACCATCATGCCCAGTCTCCTCATGGACACACTGGCACCCCATTCCTGCAATGTGATAGGAAGCGAGTAAATATTAGCTGCTAGGTATCACGCTGTCTCATAAACAAGATGAGGTGAAGTGGAACATCTTGCTATGGGTCAGGTACCCAGACAACGTTCAATAAAGGACTGTGGAGTAAAAGGCCCAAGCAGCATTTCTCCAAGAATGCTCTGCATTCCCTCATGGGTCTGTGAGGTCAAAGCTGATCTAAAGAATACCACTCAGACATTATTCACTTCCTCCCTGCGTTGCCATTTGTACTGAAATGCCAAGGCGATGTTGGGCAAAATGGCCAGCTCCTTCTCTGGAATCTAGGCAGTCACACCCACTGTGCTAGTGGATATTACTCCACTCTCGCACACTTGCAGTGACAAACATAAAACAAACCATTCTGAAAGTGCCAGTCTCCCTATATCAGGCTGTGGAGAAGCAGTACAGAGTGTGGCCCATAGGGAGTGTGCAGGTGACCCCAGGCTGCATGACCAACTACCAAGGACAGATTAGGTGTGTTTTGTGAGTGTATGGCTGACATTTTTTTCCACTGGATTTTTTTTGTTTTGTTTTGTTTTTCGAGGTAGGGTCTTGCTCTAGCCCAGGCTGACCTGGAATTCGCTATGTAGTCTCAGGGTGACCTCAAACTCACGGCGATCCACCTACCTCTTCCTCCCAAGGGATTAAAGGCATGTGCTACCACACCCAGCATATTTATTTATTTTAAATTATTTAATTATGTATTTCACGGGGCAGGCAGGCAGGAGGGGGCACATGCCAGGGTTTCCTGCTGCTGCAAATGCACACCAGCTGCTTGTTCCACTTTTTACATCCAGATTACACGGGGCAGCTTGGTAGTCGGATCTAGGCCATCAGGCTTTACAAGCAAGAGTCTTCAACTGCTGGGCCATCTTGTAGTCTCCATTGTAATTACTTTTTATTATTGATTTCTTAGCTAGCATATAAAGTAGTGGGTTCCTGGTGACGTTTTCATACACATATATCATTATATTTTGTTCTTCTCTACCTCCATACACTGACTCCCCGTCCCGGCTCTCCTCATCTTGCTGCTCTTCTTCCTCCCTCCAAATGCTTTTTTTTTTTTTAGGCAAGCCCAACAGACTGGCCTCTGTGTGTGTGTGTGTGTGTGTGTGTGTGTGTGTGTGTGTGTGTGTGTCTATGTGCGTATATGAAAGAGAGAGAGAGAGAGAGAAAGAGAATCGGTGTGCCAGGGCCTCCAGCCACTATAATCAAATTCCAGACATGCGTGCCACCTTGTGCACATATGCGACCTTGTGCATGTGTCACCTCGTGCATCTGGCTTACATGGGACCTGGGGGGTCGAACTTAGATCCTTAGGCTTCACAGGCAAGTGCCTTAACTGCTAGGCCCCTTCTTTATGCTTTATGTCATGCATATTCCATTGCCCTCTCATTCCCCCTCCAGACTCCCTTTAGAACTTTCTCTTTTCCTAGTCCCCTTTCTACTTTCATGTCACACACAAACACACACACACACACACATATCTATGTATATAAATGTAAATCTATCTTTTATTTTTATTTTTTATTGTTTTATTTTTGAAAAAGAGACAGTGAAAGAGAGAAGGGGGCAGAGAGAGAGAGTGGGTGTGCCAGGGCCTTTCAGCCACTGTGAACAAACTCCAGATGCATGTGCCCCTTTGTGGGGCATGTGTGAGATTGTGTGTCACTGCGTCTGGCTTATGTGGGATCTGGAGATTCAAACATGCATTCTTAGGCTTCGCAGGCAAGTGCCTTAACTGCTAAGCCATCTCTCCAGTCCTAAATGTAAATCTAAATTCTGTATATAAGAGAAAACAAAAGCTGGGCATGGTGGCACATGCTTTTAATCCCAGCAGTCGGGAGGCAGAGGTAGGAGGATCACCGTGAGTTCAAGGCCACCCTGAGACTACAATAGTTAATTCCAGATCAGCCTGGGCCAGAGTGAGACCCTACCTCGAAAAAAGAGAGAGAAGAAAAAAATATTTGTCATTCTTAGTCTGGCTTAATTTACTTAAACATATTGATCTCTAGTTCCATCCATTTTGCTGTAAATGTCATAATTTCATTCACTGCTACAGCTTAATAAAACTCCATTGTGTAAATGTGCCACATTCCATGATTTCTTTCACCTGTTGGTGGACACTAAGGCTGACTCCATGCCTTGGCGATTGTGAATAGAACTCAAGAAACATGGACATGCACAGATCTCTGTAGTGTGTTGACTCAGAATCCTTCAGGTATATGCCAAGGAGTAGTATCGATGGTTAATATGGTAGTTCTACTTTTGGTTTATTTTAGGGAACTTCACACTGATTTCCACAGTAGTTGCACACATTCACATTCCATGAGTAGTGAAGAAGGGTTCCTCTTTCCCCACATCTTCACCAACACTTGTCACCTGATTTTTAAATGATTGTCATCCTGACTGAGAAGAGATGGAATCTCAATATAGTTTTTTTTCTTTATCCAAGGAGAGAAAGAAAAGAAAGTAAAGAGAGAATGAGGACACCAGGGTCTCTTGCCACTGCAAACAAACTTCGAATGCATGCACCACTTTGTGCATCTGACTCTACGTGAGTACTAGGGAATCAAACCCAGGTTGCTAGGCTTTGCAGGTAAGTGCCTTAGCCACTGAGCCATCTCTCCAGCCCTCAATATAGTTTTAATCTTCATATCCCTGATGGCTGAGAATGTTGAACATTTACTGGTCATTTATATTTCTTCCTTGAGAACTGTCTACTCAAGATATTGTATCATTCATTGATGGGATGATTTGAGTTTTAGTGTTTCATTTTTGGAGTACATTATAATCTATTATTTAGGGCTGGAGAGATGGCTCAGCAGTCAAGGTGCTGGCCTGCAAAGCCAAAAGACGCAGGTTCGATTCCCCAGGACCCACATAAGCCAGGTGCACAAGGTGGCTGTGGTGGTTTGATTCAGGTGTCACCCACAAACTTAGGTGTTCTGAATGCTATAGCCAGTGTCCCCTTGCCAGTGTTTGGCACACTCTCCTGTTGTTACTGTCCACCTTATGTTGGCCAAGGGGTGATGTCCACCCTCTGCTCATGCCAGTGTTTTCCCTGCCATTATGGAGCTTCTTCTCAAGTCTGTAAGCCAAAATAAACCTTTTTTTTTTTTTTTTCCAAAAGCTGCTCTTGGTTGGGTGATTTCTGCCAGCAATATGAACCTTACTACAACAGTGACACATGTGTCTGGAGTTCGTTTGCAGTGGCTAAAGGCTCTGGTGTGCCCATTCTCTCTCCCCTCCCCCATCTGCCTCTTTCTCTCTCCCTCTTTCTTAAATAAGTAAATACAAATATGCCGGGTGTGGTGGCGCACGCCTTTAATCCCAGCACTCAGGAGGCAGAGGTAGGTGGATCGCCATGAGTTCGAGGCCACCCTGAGAATACATAGTGAATTTCAGGTCAGCCTGGGCTAGAGTGAGACCCTCCCTCGAAAAAACAGTAAATAAATAAATAAATAAATAATCCTAGCATTTATCTCTTGTCAGAAAGATAGTTGACAAATATTTTCTCCCATTTGGTAAGCTGTCTCTTCACTGTGTGGGACATGTTAAAAATGAGCCAAGGAAGTCCACCACTCCAGGAAAATAATGGATAGTATTTGCTGTTCTACATGATGATCTGAGTTATCAGGAAGAAATTAGAAATGGGAAAAGCTGCATGTACTACTGTGAACTTGGCAGTGTCCCCATACTTACAAATGGAGCTGATGAGGTCACTGGTGATAAGAACAAATATCACTTGTGATAGACAACACTTTTTGCAACTGGCTACTGTGAGCTGACCTGTAATAAACATGGATGTATAAGCACCTCTGTGGTGTACAGATTTAGAATCTTTTGAGACTGAACATTTATTTGCATCCTGACTCATTGAATCCCTTTCCCTCTCAGCCAAATATCAAGCCAGTTTTGTTTTATGTTGTGTTTTGCATTTTGTTTTGTGGTTGTAGTTTGAAGCAGAGTCTCACTCTAGTCCAAACTGACCTGATATTCATTATGTAGTCCGGGCTGGCTTTGAACCTTGAACTCACAGTTATCCTGCTACCTCAACCTCCCTGAGTGCTGGAATTTAGGCACCAGCCGCTATGACTGTCTTGTGTTTTGTTTTGTTTTTAAAGAGATGGGGTCTCGTCCAGGTATGGTGGTGCATGCCTTTAATCCCAACACTTGGAAGGTTAAGGTAGAAAGATCACCATGAGTTTAAGGACAGCCTAGGCTACAGAGTAAGTTCCAGGTCAGCTTGGGCTGAAGTGAGACCAAGCCTCAAAAGAGAGAAAGAGAGAGAGAAAGCCAGGCATGGAGGTGTACGCCTTTAATCCCAGCACTTGGGAGGCAGAGGTAGGAGGATCTCCGTGAGTTCAAGGCCACCCTGAAAGTACATAATGAATTCTAGGTCAGCTTCAGCTAGAGCAAGACCCTACCTCGAAAATCAAAAACAAAAGAAAGAAGAAGAGAGAGAGAGAGAATGAATCTAGATACACTAGCAGGCTGGTCTCAAACTCTGGGGATTTAGTGATCTTTCTACCTTAACCTCCTAAGGAGCTGAGACTATGACATGAGCCACCCCTCCCAGCCCAGTTAGGTTTTTTTTGTTTTTTTTTTTTAATTATTTGTGAGACAGAGAGAGAAAGGAAAAAAAAAAAACACCAGAGTCTCTTACCACTACAAATGACACAAGGCGTTTCTGCCTTTTTTTTTTTTCATCTGGTTTACATGGGTACTGAATAATTGAACCTGTACCAGCCAGCTTTGCAAGCAAATGCCTTTAGCCTCAGAGCCATCTCCCCAGGCCCCATTTAGCTTTTGGATGGCAGTAATCAAGGCATATTGAATGTATGGCTTAGTGCCTGGCACACAGTAGAACCCCAGTACAGCGCCATAAAGAAATGGATAAATAAATACATTCAAGAACTGTTTTTTCTCCATCATCCTACTAAAACCTCCTTGGAAGGTTCCTCAATGTCTGTGTCTATCTGCTCATTATAACAACGCAGGCCAAATGTGCATAAAATCAAAGTGTAGTATCTATTTCACACTCCTAAACAGCAGCTGAAATCATCATGGAGAAAAACAACCAAAATAGACACACACAGAGAACAAGAAAAAAGCCAGTGCTGGTTTCCATGACACTTCACTATTTGTTTTAAATGTTAGGGAAATGAATATGCCACAAAGGCCTAGAAATGATCGTTAGTCAAAGTTGAAAAGCCAAACGGCCAATCTGCTAAAAACCACAAATTCAACAATTGCACTGGCTAAGTTAGCAATGACCCAGCATTAATGATCATCTCAAATGTTCCTGGACTGAGAAAGCAAGGGGAGATGGAAAGCAGGTTTTAATTTCTGTAAGATTCTTCTCTCCAAGGGGGAAGAAATTAAAGCAAAACAAAAGCCGATGTTTGTGTCCCACACCCAGTGCCCATTGTAATGGTTGAAGTCAATCTCTTCCCAGTCACTGGACTGGAAATTGCAAGAAGACCCTTACTATAGCACTCAGCTTGTGTGACAATGAAACAAAACTGCCCACCAGAGACTGATGGACAGTCATGAAACAGACAGGTAATCTATCATGTGTCCATGCAAGAACTTTTTCCAAGATGCCAATATCCTCTCTGTGACATTTGGACAGGATTACGGGGCCATCAACATTTGGAAGAATTATTTCGCTCATTAGTGCAAGCAAGGTAATCACGTGGGCTAGCGGAGGGCTCAGAAGCTAACCACCCTGGGACTCGAAGGCTCCACACCACAGGAAGGCAGATGTGTGCTGGGTGCAATTTACATCTCAGTTTCTCTGAACCTTCTTTGAGATCATGGGGAACAAAAGGGTAATGAACTGACTAGTACATTTGTCAAGGGGCTAAACATGAAAGCATAGTTTTTCAAAGGCCACTTACCATAAAGCTAATATGATTTACACATGCCCAATGAGAACATTCCTGAAAGGAGCACAAGCCAAAATGGCCAGCTTCCTGGGAAGGCGAATTCCCAGGGCACACAGATGCTTATGAACACAATCACAAAAGACAACACTGAGGCTTAAATGTCAGCTTTTTAAAGAATTGCCATGGTTCTCCCTGGCAATTGGCAAATAACTTCTTCCCTAAAATTAAGAGAACTTCAATGAGTTTTAATGAGGCAACAGAAAGAAGAAGGAAAAAAAAAAAAAAAACACTTCTTTGAAATAATCTCCAGAATCTAAAGTTATATCCCTCAGAAAGCAACTGAGCCCGGTCCACTCATAAATGTCACTGGAGGGTTTGGTGCCCGGGACCTGGAAGTGAAACAGAACGTCCATCTCCTCAATCGAGAACCATCCGGTGAGAGAGACATAAGGTAAAAGTAGCCATCTTATTTCTGAGAGTGCCATGCTGAAGAGGGACGTTGGATGGCCTCTGAAGAAAGACGCTGCCTAAGACAGGAGGGCGATCTGGCTGCGACATTTGTCGTCCCACTGATCGCCAGGGTTGATTCAGCTGGTCTGGCTGGCTAGGCGGGTGTCCCCTTCCTCCCTCACCGCTCCATGTGTGTCCCTCCCGAAGCTGCATGCTCCACTGAAGAGGACGACCTTCCCCAAATAGAGGAGGACCCATCTTCGGTCAAGGGTACATGAGTAGCTACGCTCCCCTGCTAGAACCTCCAAACGAGCTCTCAAGAAAGACACTACCTGAAGCGAGTCCATCAGGATATGCAAGAGTAATCCTGGTAAATAAGTAACAGAAGATACAAGACAGGTGCTACGGGAGAAGAACGTGAACCACTCCATCAGCCCCTGCAGTTTATCCTCCCAGATGTCCAATGACAGTAAATACTTTGGTGTCTATATAGAACCACCACACAGCATTGTTCACTCCTGCTCCTCCCTTGCTAGCCCAACAAAAAGCCAGCTGGTCTCCAGTTTGAACACCAGAATCTAGTGTTCCTTAAAAACTCTGCTAGAGGGCTGGAGAGATGGCTTAGCGGTTAAGCGCTTGCCTGTGAAGCCTAAGGACCCCGGTTCGAGGCTCAGTTCCCCAGGTCCCACGTTAGCCAGATGCACAAGGGGGCGCACGCGTCTGGAGTTCGTTTGCAGAGGCTGGAGGCCCTGGCGCGCCCATTCTCGCTCTCTCTATCTCTATCTGCCTCTTTCTCTGTCTGTCGCTCTCAAATAAATAAATTAATTAAATAAACAAAAAAAATTAAAAAAGAAAAAAACTCTGCTAGAATCCTCTCTTGGAAGACAGGAACATAAATTGTCAAAGTGCTTTTGCAAAAACAATTGAATAGGGCTGGAGAGATGGCTTAGCAGTTAAGGCACATGCCTGTGAAGCCTAAGGACCCAGGTTCGATTCTCCAGGTCCTATGTAAGCCAGATGCATATGGTGACACACGCATCTGGAGTTCATTTGCAGTGGCTAGAGGCCCTGATGTACCCATTCTCTCCCTCCCTCTCTCCCTCTCCCTTTCTCTTGTTCTCTATCTCTCTCTTTCTCTCATAAATAAAAATAAAATATTTTTTGAAAGTGCAGAGTGGTGTTTATAATTTTAAAAATTGGAAGTGAGCCAACTAACAAAAGAGAATAATTTAGTAACATTACAGTTATAAGTAGATTATAGTAATATGAGAAAAGGCTAGGGATATCGCTCAATGATGGAATGCTTGCCTAGCCTGTGAAGGCTCTGGATTTGATCCCAGAACCTCAAAGAATGATTAATAAAGTAGGAGTAAATGTGTATTATAATATTAAAATAAACAAAAAACAAGCCAGAAACAAAGTTGTAGATGCTCTCTTTTCAGATGGTGATGACCACTGGGATGACCCAAAAGGCACCATAGTACTGAGAAGAAGGGACGGAGGAGTGTCCAGCACTGAAATATCTTACATTCTCCAAGGCTCAGGGTCCATTGCAGAAGAGGTGGCGGAAAGAATGTAAGAGCCAAAGGAAGGGTACCACTCCTTACATACAACTGTCCGGACAGAATTTGGCCTCGATATCCAAGACTTCGCAATGCCCAGCAGTACCTACTTAAGACCCTCATAATAGGAGAAAAAGATGAAGACATCACATTAAAAGAGAGACTAATGGGGAGAGGGAGGGGATATGACAGAGAGCAGAGTTATGAAGGGGAATGTGGGGGAAGGGAGGGAAATACCATGGTTTGTTGTCTGTAAGTATAGAAGTTGTCAATAAAAAATATATATATTAAAAAAAAGAAGTACCAGGCATGGTGGCGCACGCCTTTAATCCCAGCACTCAGAAGGCAGAGATAGGTGAATCACTATGAGTTTGAGGCTACCCTGAGACTACATAGTGAGTTCCAGGTCAGCCTAGACTAGAGTGAGACCCCACCTCAAAAAAACAAAAATAAATAAATAAATAATAGGTAATCAAAAACTGGACTCACACACATGGCATGGCCAATTTATTCTCAATAAAGGTGCTGAAGTAAAAACTAAATAAATAAAAATATACACCAAAAGACTAGAAATGTCAATACTGTCTTTGGAGAGAAGAAATAGGACTACAAAAAAAAAAAAAAGAAATAGGACTACAGCTGATTTTTGTTTCCTCTTTTGATTCTTGTTTTCTAATTTTTCAATAATACATGTGAATGACTTTATTTTTTAATATTTATTTTTGTTTACTTATTTATTAGAGACACAGAAAGAGAGAATGAGAATGGGCGCGCCAGGGCCTCTAGCCACTGCAAACAAACTCCAGATGCATGTGCACCATGTACAACTGGCTTATGTGGGACCTGGAGAATCGAGCCTGGGTCCTTAGGCTACTCAGGCAAATGCTTTAACCACTAAGCCATCTCTCCAGCCCAAATGTTCTCATTTTTAATTACACAAGAATACATAAACATGTTGTTAAAAATTCAAACATTAGCCGGGCATGGTAGCACACTCCTTTAATCCCAGCACTCTGGAGGCAGAGGTAGGAGGATTGCCATGAGTTTGAGGCCACCCTGAGACTCCATAGTGAATTCCAATCAGCCTGGGCTAGAATGAGACCCTACCTCGAAAAAAAACAAAATAATCTTCATCATCATCATCAAACATTAGAGCTGGAAATATGCCTCGGCGGTTAAGGCACTTGCTTGCAAAGCTTGATGGCCTGGATTTAATTACTTAGTACCAATTTTAGAAAATGGTACATGCATTGGAGTTCATTTGCAGTGGCAAGAAGCCCTAGATTCTCATTCTCTCTCTCCCTCTCTCTCTCTCTTTCTCTCTCTCGCTCTCGCTCTCGCTCTCGCTCTCTCTCTCTTTCTCTGTCCCTCTCTCTCCCTTTCTCCTTGCAAATAATAAATTTTTTTTAATTTAAACATTAATTATAAAATTCACTAGAACACTACCTGCAATCCTCAATGAGAAGGTCAAGTTAAGGTCACTGAGTTATCTCTCTTGACATTTTCATGAAAATTTACATTCATATGAATGTGCCTATATAAGTAATATGTAGTATTGTTTTCTGAGAGAGCAGAGTAGGGTACACCTTCGAAGCCCCCTACTGGATGCCCGAAACCACAGCTAGCGCTGCACTCTAGATATAATAGGGCTTTTTCGTATACATACAGTCTTATGATAAAGTTTAATTTACCAACTGAGCCCAGTAAGAAATTGCCAACAGGTCTGCGGAGCTGCCCTCTGTGGCTAAAGGTGTCTGCTTGCAAAGCCTGCTGGCCTTGGTTCAATCCCCTAGTACACACATGAAACCCGACATACAAAGTGACACGTATGTCTGGGTTCATTTGTAGAGGCAGAGGGCTCTGGCACATCTATGTCATCTGCATATGCTCGCTCGCTCTCTCTCTCTCTCTCTCTCTCTCTCTCTCTCTCTCTCTTAAATAAATGAATAAGTTATTTTTTTAAGCCTATCTGCTATCTCCTTAAACAGGAAATTTCAGCGGTATTCCTTCCTTAGGCCTGATCTTCTCCTTGCTCTCTGACCGCTTTTCTACCCCCACACCTACCACGTCGATCGTCCTCCCCGGCGGTCTCCACGCACTGGAAACCGCGCCCGCCCCGCCCAGAGCCCCGTGTCCCGGGCGCGAGGTCCTGTGCGCACGCGTGCAGCCGGCCTGAGCCCGGTAATCCCCGGAAGCCAAGCGCCGGGAGCGCGCGGCAGCCCTTTGCCCGAGCGGTTGCAAACCTCGGCGCGTGTGTTCACTTTGTCTTACCGCCTCCCCGCCCCGAAGCACCAGCCTCAGCCCTCTTCCCTGGCCTCTCCCTGGTCTGGACTGGTTTCCTTTTCTGCAGTCCCTTAGGGCAGAGACAAAATAAAGCAGTCCCTCTGGCACATCTCTGGGTAACTTAAGAGTCACGAGTGAGCACGTGAGTCGCTGAGCTCTGTTCCCAAAGGCACGAGCCTTCCCAAGGGTCACCACCTGTCCTCACCTGCCCAAGTCCATCTGTCCGTGTTCTGGGCCCCACGGCCGCCAAGGAGCCGCGGCATTCCCAACACTGGCGCTGCCCGGTTCCCGTGCCCGGCAGGCCAGCGAGCGTGTAAGCGGCTCTGTGCCCAGCACCTCCACGTGCCCCCTGTAAGCCACACCTAATCCCAGCTGTGCCCGGCAGCACAAAACCCAACCCTGCCGCCCGACACCAGGGCCTTTCCAACCTGACCTGCGACGACCTTCCCGGCCGTCTCCCATCACTCAGATGACAGCCCAGGTGCTCAGGGAGTGTGAGCCAGGCGTGGTGGCGCACGCCTTTAATCCCAGCACTCGGTAGGCCGAGGTGGGAGGATCATAGCTGTGAGTTCGAGGCCACTCTGAGACTACATAGTGAATTCCAGGTCAGCCTGGGGCTAGAGCGACACTCTACCTTGGGAAAGAAATGTAGAGCGTGGAGGACTGGCATAAAGATGCAATGAAAACAAGATGTGCTGCAAAGGCTTTTCAAAACACACCTCCCTCACACATACACACACACACACACACTCCTCATTTACACACACTCAAAGACACCTGTGTGTGCGCCACTGGCAATCTCAAATACACAGACTGGTGCAAACATTGTGCCCTGTTCCCTAGCAAGGGGACATCGGTAAGCACATGGTTCTCAGTTTACACACAGATGGAAGTGGTCTTTGCTAGCAGTCATGAACAGGCGGGCGGGTTCTGAAGCAGTGAGAAGCCCTTGGGTTGGTTATGTGAGCCCACAGGGCTGACCTCAGCAACCCCCCCCCACCCTCCCTGGATGAAGGTGCAAGCTCAGTGGCCTGCAGCAAGCATGAGGCCACCCTACTTCCTCTCCGTTCAATTGTGTGTGTTCTCAGAGGTTAAAGCAGGTGATGACCCCAAGCCAAAACAAGACACAATGTGGACAAAGGAGCTCTCAGAAGTTTCTGAGCTGAGCACCGTACAAGGCGGGAAAGGAATGCAGCTAGGTCACAGGAGGCAGGAAGCTGAGCATCAGCCGGATCTAGTCTGAGCACCTGTTCAGGGAGGCCTGCGATCGGCGCCAAGGCCGTCACTCCACGGAGCTCAGCAGATGCTGCTAGGGAAACTGTCCAGGACTGGCATATGTGGACTAGAACATATAAAACTTAGTTCAGTCCCTAGTACAGAAAAAAAAAAAAAAAAGCTACACTTATTACTCACTTGGTAGGCATGTGGCGCAGGTCTGCACCCCCAGCAGCACTAGGAGATGGAGGCATGAGAATCGAGAATTCAAAGCCAGCCTTGGCTACACATCAAATTTGAGGCCAGCCTTGACTGCATGACTCTGAGAAGAGAGAAAGGAAGGAAGGGAGGGAGGGAGGGAGGGAAGGAGGGAGGGAGGGAAGGAGGGAAGGAGGAAGGGAGGGAAAGGAGAGAGGGAAAGAGAAAGAGAGGGAAGGAGGGAGGGGAAGAGAGGGAAGAGAGGAAAAAGAAACAAAGGAGAGAAAGAGAAAGGGGAAGAAAGAGGGGAAAGAGGGAGAGAGGGAAGTAAACAGAAGGAACAAAGGAAGTGAGGGAAGGAAGGGAGAGAGGAAAAAGAAAAAAGAAAAACTCAAGTGCAGACTTTGGAGTCCATCACAGCCTGTCTCCTAAGCACCTGGAACGATTTTTTTCTGAGTTCTTTTGACCCTTTTCCCCAGCCTCTAGTGCCCTGAAAAGCCTTTCAGAATGGCTTCCACAAGCCAGGCATGGTGGTACACGCCTGTGGTGCCAGCACTTAGGAGGCAGAAACAGGAAGATGGCCTCAAGTTTGGGGCTAGCTTGGACTACACAGTAAGTCTTAGTCTAGCTTAGGATACAGTATGAAATCCTGTCCCAGAAAAAAAGAAAGAAAAAATAAGGGATGGAGGGAGGGACCAGAGAAAAGGAAGGAAGGAAGGAAAAGAGGAGTCTGGAGAGATGGTTCAGGAGGTAAAGGACCTAAGTTCAATCCCTAACACCCACATAAAAAGCCAGTTGTATGGCTGCAGAGATGGCTTAGTGATTAAGGCACTTGCCTGCAAAGCCTAAGAACCCAGGTTCAATTCCCCAGACCCTACATAAGCCAAATGCACAAGGTGGTGTGTGTATCCAGAGTTGGTTTGCAGTGGCTAAAGGCCATGGCAATCCCATTCTCTTTCTCTCTCTCTACTGTCTCTCTCTCTCTCTCTCTCTCTCTCTCTCTCTCTCTCTCTCTCATAAGTAAATAAATAAAATATTTTTAAAGGAAAAAAGCCAGTTGCAGCCAAGTACGTCTGTTACCCCAGCACTGGAGGAGGCAGAGACAGAGGGATCACTGGAGCTCACTGGTCAGCCAGTCTGACCCAAACCGACAGCCCTGAAGGCAGAAGAGTGACAGAGGACACCCAATACCCTCCTGTGCCCGCCACATGTGGGCACACAGGGCAGTTGCATCTGCGCACACACACATATATGACACATACTATATACACACCAAAAAAATAAATGAATGAAAACATGGGCTGGAGAGATGGCTCGGATGTTAAGTGAGCTTCCTGCTCAAGGACAAGGGCCTGAGGAGGCCTGAAACAGCCCAGTTCAAATTTTCAGATCCCATGTATGTCAGCCAGACATAGCACACACACTTGTAATCCGGTCCTGCAGGGGAGAAGAGATCCAGAACTCCCAGCAGGCAGACAAGACATGGAGCTGGACACCCATCAGTCCACTCTGGCCTGGGCAGGTCAGTGACTCTCACTGCAGGAGATGACAGTGAAAAGATATGGAGAAAATGGGAGGAACTTTCTCATGGTTAGAAAATGGGAGATTCTCCAGGTGTGGTAGTACATGCCTTTAATCCGGGTAGGAAGATACCATGAGTTCAAGGCCACCCTGAGAGTACATAATGAATTCTAGGTCTAAGCTAGAGTGGAAATCCTACTTGGAAAAAAAAAAGTGGGGGGGGGGGATTCAAATCCAGTCTGACCTGCACTTACAATGTGATATCTTTTTTTGTTTTTGTTTCTGTTTTTGTTTTTTGAGGTAGGGTATCAATCTAGCTCAGGCTGACCTGGAATTCACTATGTAGTCTCCGAGTGGCCTCAAACTCACAGTGATTCTCCTACCTCTTCCTCCTGAGTGCTGGGGATTAAAGGCATGCGCCACCACATCTGACTTTGTTCCTTTCTTTCTTTCTTTTTTTTTTTTTTTAAACAGCCCCAAGTATGTATGCAAGAGTAGTTTTTTTATTTATTTATTTATTTATTTATTTATTTATTTATTTGAGAGCGACAGACACAGAGAGAAAGACAGATAGAGGAAAAGAGAGAGAATGGGTGCGCCAGGGCTTCCAGCCTCTGCAAACGAACTCCAGACGCGTGCGCCCCCTTGTGCATCTGGCTAACGTGGGACCTGGGGAACCGAGCCTCGAACCGGGGTCCTTAGGCTTCACAGGCAAGCACTTAACCACTAAGCCATCTCTCCAGCCCTCTTTCTTTCTTTCTTTAATGTACGTTCTCTCTCTACCTCTCTCTCTCTTTGGGTGGGGGGGAGGTTTCAAAGCAGGGTTTTGCTCTAGCCCAGGCTGACCTGAAATTCAATTCACTATGTACTCTCAATACCCAATTGTTTTCTCTGTGTGTGTGTGTGTGTGTGTGTGTGTGTGACAAAGAAACAAACACAGACAGAAAGTGTGGGCCTCTTACCTCTGAATGAACTCCAGACATATGCACCATCTACACATCTGGCTTTTTGTGGGTGCTGAGGAATCAAACCCTGGCCTTCAAGCTTTGCAAGAGCCATTTCTCCAGAACATGATATCATTTCTTTTCTTAGAAAAAAAAATTTTTTAATTGCAAGTTGGGGTGGGAAGGACATGCCAAGGCATCCTGCCACTGCAAACAGAACTCCAGATGCATGTGGCACTCTATGAATCTGGCTTTATGTGGGTACTGGGGAACAGAACCTGGGGCCATCAAGTCTTGCAAGCAAGCAACCCTAATCACTGAGCCATCTCTTCAGCTCCCTATGATACTATTTCTTTTTTATTTTAATCTTTATTTATTTATTTGCAAGCACAGAGCAAAAGAGATAGAGAGAAGAGAGAATGGGTGCACCAGGGCCTGTAGCCACTGCAAACAAACTCCAGATTCATGTATCCCTTGTGCATCTGGCTTATGTGGGTCCTGAGGAATCGAACCCAGGTCCTTTGGCTTTGCAGGCAAACACCTTCACCACTAAGCCATCTCTCCAGCCCTAATTTTTTTTATTAGTTTTGTACTCTGATACTATTTCTTCAAAAGAGCTTTATTGCTTTTTTTAATTTTTATTTACTTATTTGAGAGTGACATATAGAGAGAAAGAAGCAGATAGAGACAGAATGGGTGCGCCAGGGCCTCCAGCCACTGCAAACAAACTCCAGATGCGTGCGCCCCCTTGTGCATCTGGCTAACATGGGTCCTGGAGAATCGAGCCTCGAACCAGGGTCCTTAAGCTTCACAGGCAAGCGCTTAACTGCTAAGCCATCTCTCCAACCTTTGTTTTTATCTTTTGCATGCACATACATGCACTTGTTTGTACATGTGACTATGGGTACCTGTGTGTCACAGCACACATGTGAAGGTCAGAGGACAACTTTGAGGTGTCTGCACTCTTCTCCTGCCTTCTTTGAGACAGGGTCTCTTGCTGCCGCAAACAGAAAGCCAGATTAGCGAGCCTTCCAGCTTAGAGGTCTCCTGGCTCCATCCCCCCGTTATAGTAAGCACTGTTGGGTTCACAGACTCATGCACCACTTTGCATCTGGCTTTATGTGGGCACTGGGGAATCGAACTCTGCTTGTTAGGCTTTGCAAGCAAGTGCCTTTAACTGCTGAGCCATCTCTCCAGCCCTGTTTTTATTGTCTCATTGTGTGTGTGTGTGTGTATTATAGTGCTAAGGATCAAGCTCAGAACTAAGCAAGCATTCAGAGCTATATCTCCAGCCCAGTAAAAGGCTTTTCAGTGAAACTGTTGAATGATGCAGGTGCATCTGCAGTGAGAGAAGACAAATGTGGCGTCAGGTTCCTCTGAGCCTCAACATAGAGACTCAATAGAAAAGGCTGAGATGAACCTAAAACAAAAATTTTAAGGGGGGGTGCTGGAGAGATGGCTTAGCAGTTAAGCGCTTGCCTGTGAAGCCTAAGGACCCTGGTTTGAGGCTCGGTTCCCCAGGACCCACATTAGCCAGATACACAAGGGGGCGCACGCGTCTGGAGTTCGTTTGCAGTGGCTGGAGGCCCCGCATGCCCATTCTCTCTCTCTCACTCTCTGCCTCTTTCTCTGTCTGTCACTGTCAAATAAATAAATAAAAATTTAAAAAAAAAAAAAAGTAACTTGAAGGACAAAGGAGAGCTTTGGTGGGGAAAGCCTGACAACAGGAGCCTGAGGTGACCAGTCACCGTGCGTCCTCTCTCAGCGAGGAGAGAGAGAGAGAGAGGGGCGCTGGTGCGCGGCTCCCTTTCTCCCTCTTCATCAGTCTGGACCCCCAGCCCAGCCGCAGCGCACATGGAGGGTGGGGTCCCACCTCAGCCCGGCCTGGACACCCCCGCACAGACACGCCCAGAGGTTTGCCTCCTCCAGATCTTGTTAAATCGGCCGTCGGGATTAACCATCCCCGGCGCCCTGGTTCAGAAAGGCCAGGCAGGTGGGCGTCATCACCCACCGGGCAGGCACTGAGACAGAGGGACACAGAGGCGGCCGGCACCCAGATGCCAGCTGTCCAGAGATGCCACCGCTGGCCAAAGACGCTGCTCCGGCTCGCCCAAGTCCCCGGGAGACCATGAGGGCCTTCTCCAGCCAGACGGGAGGGACGCTCAGCGGGCCCCTCAGGATGCCAGGGCCACCCCCCACCGAAAACCCCACGATTTCTATGTTCGCAGTGGGCAGGGAGGGCTGGCACCCCCGGGGGAGAAGAGGCCCAGGGCAAAGACTGCGATGGCCACACCTCACCCCTGCGTCCACACCCGCCCCCGAAGGCGCAGCGCCCACACCCGAGCACTCACCCGCATTGGCTCGTCCGGGAACCCCGGTTTGCGGGGCCTGTCCTGACGCCGGGACCTCAGCAGCTGTTTGGCCTCCTTTTCTGTCAGAATCGGGGAGGCTTCTGCAAAAAGCCAGGAAGGGGCCTGAAGGACCTCCGGTGGCCCCCACTCCATCTCCACACTCCAAAGCAAAGGATAGTCAAGCTCGGTCTTGGTTAAAGCCCAGGAGTTCTTTCCCAGGGACCTGTCCCAAAGTATGTGGCGTTCCAGGAGGCTCGGGGATTTTTTTATTGTTTCTACTTCGGTTAACTCACTGCAAAAGCTGCATGATTTAGAACTATTTGCTGGTTATGTACATGTCTGAAATTGGCCGGGGGATGGGAGGGAAGGAAGGAAAAGGAAGGCAAGGGAAGGGAAGAGCGCCAAGCGTGGCGGCGCACACCTTTAATCCCAACGCTCGGGAGGCAGAGGTCACAGGGTCACTGTGAGTTTGAGGCCAGCCTGGGACTACAGAGCGAGTGCCAGGTCAGCCTGGGCTACAGTGAGACCCCACCTCGAAAAAACAAAAAGAAAGAAAGAGAGAGAGAAATTAAATTAAATTCTTAAGAACTGTATTGAGCTGGAGACGTGGCTCAGTTGGCAGAACGCTTGCCCAGCACTCTGAAGCCCTGGGTTCGATCCCTGACACGGACAGACCAGGGGTGGGGCCTGAGCCTGGGATCCCAGCACTTGAAAAGTGGAGAAGGCAAGAGAATCGGAAACTCAAGGTTCCAGGCCAGCCTGCCAAAGAAAGAAAATGACGGAGGGGGAAGAAGGAAGGAAATGAGGAAAAAAAAAAAAAAAACAAACTATACCTTCTGCAATGTCCCATTCCTTTAAAAGTGAGTGAATATGAATATGGGAGTTTTTTAATATTTTTATTTATTTATTTATTTGACAGAGAAAGAGAGAGAGAATGGACGTGCCAGGGCCTCTAGCCACTGCAAATGAACTCCAGATGCGTGCACCCCCTTGTGCATCTGGCTAACGTGGGTCCTGGGGAATCAAACCTGGGTCCTTTGGCTTTGCAGGCAAACGCCTTAACTGCTAAGCCATCCCTCCAGCCTGAATATGGGATTTTTTTTTTTTAAAGGATATTCTTCATGGACTGGAAAGGTTGCTCAGTAGTTAGTCACTACCTTCCAAAGCCCAGTATAAAGCCAGACGCACCAAATGGGCCGTGCACCTGAAATTTGTTTGCAGCTGCCCTGGTACACCCATACTCTTCCAATCCCTCTCTCTCTCTCCCTCCCCACCCCTCCCCCTCTCTTTCTCCCTCCCTCCCTTCCTCCCTCTCTCTCCTCTCTGCTCACAATTAAGTGAATAAAAACGTTTTAATTTTTTATTCCGTTCTCTTATCTGTATTTCTCTTCCCTTAGCTCTGCTTTAGTGGATTGCTTCTTAAGTCTTCCATAGACAAAACCAAGTTTAAACTTCTTCGGGGAAGATCCCCAGTGACAGTAATATTCTATTAAATTTGATCAACGGCTCATTCCTCCCAGAGAAGACATTATGATAACAAAATTACATTATTTGGACAATCCCTGCAAATGTTACACAGCATTAACATAATAAACGCATATCAAATTTTGGTGACCTCACATGGCCTCTAAAAGAAGGTATAATTGAAGGGTTATCAACATTCTTAAGAGTTAGCATCCAAACACATTTAAAATATCTTTTTTAAAAGCACTAACTTCTGCCTCACGACAGAAATGAAGCTTGCTCTTACAGAAAAGAAGAGGAGAAGACATTAAAATATCTAGATAAAAGACACTATATATTATCTGAAATGAAAAAAATATTTAAGTACCAAATGCACTATTATTGCAGAGTCTCATGTTAGTGTGGAAATGGGCTGTTTGGGGAGTGGAGGGCCTACCTGAGGAGAAAGCCAGCAAGGTGAGAGCTAGGAGCAGTCCCAGCAGCTTCTCCATCATGCCTGGCTCCCCTCTGCCCACCCACCACCAACTGAACTGTCCCGGCCCAGCCAGCCTCCTTTTGAAGGGAGCCCGGCCAGGCCAGCGCTGTGCAGGCTTGGAGTCCCAGCGCTCACAGCATGATGCTAAGTGTATCTGACGCTGAGCTTGTACTAATGACCATTAAAATCTTTCCCTCTGAATTCCTGTGAGTTTTCATCCTGAGGCAGGAAATGATCCCTCTGAATAGGACTTCCTGAGCTTGGTTTTGAGAAAGCTATGTGTGATATTCATGTCGTGTAAACAGACCAGTTCTCTAGTCCCTTCTGACCATTTCTCTGCAACTTTAGTGTTGTTCCTGCTCCACTGAATATTAATTACCTCTTACATTTAGGTATTTTATAACATTTTTCTTTTTTTTTTTTTTTGTCTTGTTTTTTTCGAAGTATAACCAAGCTGACCTGGAATTCTCACTCATTAGCCCCAGGCTAGCCTCAAACTCACAGTAATCCTCCTCCCAAATGCTGGGATTAAAGGTATGCACCACCACGCCTGGTTTTAGGACATTTTTCTAAAACCCATTCACTAATCTAATTTCTCACGCACACAATAATTTTAGAAGTATGCAGGGAACCAAGGAAGAGGCATGAGAAGAGAAGGGGGAAAAAAAAAAGATTTTTCAGCTGACTGAAACCAGAAAGACGACAGAATTCAAATCTTGCCTTTACCTCTCTATAGCACTGTAACTTTAGATAAGTCTCTTAGCCTCTCTCAACTCTTGTTTTCTTTTCTGCAAAGAATAAATAATTAAATAATTTTGTAAAAAAATTGTTTGGGGGGGCAGATAAAGAGAGAATGGGCACACCAGGACCTTCAGCAAATGAACTCCAGATGCATGCACCACCTTGTACATCTGGCTTACGTGGGTCCTAGGGAATGCGAACCTGGGTCCTTTGGCTTTACAGGCAAGCACCTTAACCTCTAATCTATCTCCCCAGCCCAACAAATAAATTTTTAATGTGCTCTTCTGGTCTATAATTTAGATGTTGACTGCTCCCCAATTGATTCCCAGAATGGCGGTATTGAAGGGTGGTTCTAACCTTTTAGATGTAAGAGGTCCTAATATCACTGGGGACATAACCTTGAACGAAACTGTGGGCCCCTGACCACTTTCTTGTTCTCTCTTTTTTGGCTCTCTAGCTCATGATGTAAATGATTTTTTTTTTCAAGGTAAAGTTTCACTGTGGCCCTGGCTGACATGAAATTCACTATGTAGTCTCAGGCCTACCTCAGCTTCCCCGGTGCTGGGATTAAAGGCATGCACCATCACGACTCAATAAAAACATTTTTAAAAGAGAAAAGGGCTAGAGATATGGCTTAGTTGTTAAGGCACTTGCCTGCAAAACCAAAGGCCCCTGGTTCGATTCCCCAGGACCCATGTAAACCAGATGAACAAGGTGGCACATGCATCTGGAGTTCATTTGCAGTGGCTGAAAGCCCTGACGACCCATTCTCTCCCTCCCTCCCTCCCTCCCTCCCTCTCTCTCTCTCTCTTTCTCTCTCCACCTCTTTCCCTCTCTCAAATAAATTTGTTTGTTTGTTTTCTTAGGTAGGGTCTCACTCTAGCTCAGGCTGACCTGGAATTCACTATGTCAAATAAAATATTTTTAAGAAAGAGAGAGAACATGTTTTAAATAAGGTGGAAGGCAAGAACCAACACTCTAAGGTTGTCCTCTAATTTACACACACACTGTGGCACGTGCATGTCCATTCACACACACACACAAAGAACAACTTATTAGCTGTAATTATAAAATATGTCTAAGAAGAGAAGAATGTGGCATTTATTGGTAGAAAATTCTTCATTTAGAAAAACAAGCTGATGTTCCTGTACTCACTTTTCAGACTCAAAAGACAGCAAAGCCCGGTCTGTAGTTACTGGAGATTAGGCTAATATTATGTAACTGATATGAACCTGAAATGCTCTCGACCTTCTCTTCTTTCCAACTAGTTCCCCTTATACTTTGATGTCCTTTTGCCCTCCTCCGTCATCCGAGTCTAAATGTTGGCAGGTTCAGTATTGTGCAGGTAGGGGTAATTTTTCCCTTTCCCTCTTCCCAGGGAGAGCAGCCACAGGATTATCAAGAGTCTGGCTCACAGTAGAGGATGTGATTCCCAATATATCCACAAGGTGGCAGAGTAGAGAGCAGAACCAGGGACAACCAGGTCAGGAGAAAGGAATGCAAGGCCACCAAGGTTACCTACTCAAGAAGTTACCAGGGGTCCCAAGAAATCACTGGGTGTGAAAAAAGATGGAGCTCCCAGTGCCTAAGTCTCCTGCGTAATGCTTTACTTTGTGTACTACTTGAGATCTTTTTTCTTTTTTTTCCAACAGTAGGGATGGCACACAGGGCCTTAAGCATGCTGGGCAAATAAATGTTCTATTACAGAGCTACAACCCAGTGACCTGAAGGGCTTCGCCAACCTGGCATTGAAGGGCAGAAGAAGAATGCCACCAGCAGGCACGGAGGCACACACGATGGCAATCTCTTGAGGGGTATCTTGGGAGGGGTGTTTGTTTCTGAGGCAGGGTCTCACTCTAGCCCAGGCTTACCTTGAACTATGTAGTCCAGGCTGGTCTTGAACTCACAGTGATCCTCCTCAGAGTGCCGGGACTGAAAGCGTGCACCACCAACCACGCCAGGATGCTTTTGTCTCTTTTTATCATCTTTCCAACCAGGCCGAAAACTCTATACTTTTGCAATGGACAAAGAATTCTTTGGTGACTTCTGTGAAGTCATGACGGAGCTACACCGAGGTGCAGTGCGGCCGGGCAGTACACCATGAACGGGCACCGCCAGAAACATGTCACATTCAAACACATTTGACTTTGAGTTCATTTTTGGTCCTTGTGCATTTGGAAACCTTTTACTCTTGCCAGATTTTTCATACCTCCCACAGACAGTTATGCAACCTGCTTAGGAAGCTGGGGGACTGGACCAAGGAAGCGGTTTGCTGCGGACAATGGGATGACAGCGGACACACACGACACACACTGGACTACACCATGTGGTTGCGATATTAGCCCAACCTAGTTCAGCCAACCTGCCCGACCGGACAGGCCCCGTGTGGAGTTAGGTTATTAATAGGATACTTCCTGCCACAGTATGCACTCAATGCAAATGAGCGTCTACTGCGGAGGCGGCGCGGTGTACCGGCTGCAATTGCGGGCGGTGGAGTCACCTCAGCTTCGGTTTCAGCCAGGTGTGCTGGCGCACGCCTACAGGTACGCCCAGCCCTGGAGGGTGGGGGTGGAGGCCACGAGGTTAAGGCCAGGTGGAGACCTTGTCTCCAGAATGAACACAAAACAAATTTTAGCCCACCAAAGTGCTCTCTAAATACTGATATTTAGAGGGCATATATTAACTATATGACTTAGATTTTGTGCCCATATATTAATGCTACTCTCACTTTTGGTTAGAGAAGCTCATCTTTCCAGATGGCCGCGACCCATGGGAAGACTCAAAACTCACAAAAGTGCTGAGAGGAAGTGACAGTGGAGTGTTCAGTACTGAGACACCTCTATCACACCCTCCAAGGCTCAGGGACATTTATTGTGGAAGAGGTGGTGGAAAGGATGAAAGAGCCAAAGGAAGGGGCAGACCACTTACAATGCTGTCCTCCAAACACAAAGTGGCCTTGATATTCATGACTTCACAGTGGCTGATGCTACTTAAACAAGACCTGCATAATAGGAGGAAAAAACGATGACATCAAAATAGAAGAGATGGGCTGAAGAGATGGCTTAGCAATTAATGCACTTGCCTGCAAAGCCTAAGAACCCAGGTTTGATTCCCCAGTACCTGTGTAAGCCAGATGCACAAGGTGGAGCATGCATCTGGAGTTCATTTTCAGGGCTACAGGCCCACACACAATTTTTTTTTTCTCTCTTTCCTTACCTCTTTCTCTCAAGTAAATAAATAAATAAAATATTTTTAAAAACAAAAGAGATACAAAAGGGATCCAGGGCTGGAGGGATGGCTTAGCAATTAAAGTGCTTGCCTACAAAGCCAAAGGACCCAGGATCAATTCCCCAGGACCCACGTAAGCCAGCTGCACAAGGTAGCACATGCGTATGGAGTTTGTTTGCAGTGGCTGGAGGCCCTGGCATGCCCATTCTCTCTCTTTCTGTGTCTTTCCCTCTTTCTTTGTGTCAAATAAATAAATAAAAATAAAATATATTTTAAAAGAAGGGATGCAATGGAGGGTAAATGGGAGACAGGAAAAAGAAAGGGTGGTGGAAGGATAGTATGACCATGATATATTGCCTATATGTATGGATGTTGTCGGTAAAACAAACAAATAAATAAATTTTGTGAAAGGGAGAATGAGGAGGGAGGGAGGAACTGTAACTACCATTGTCATTGTCCTCCTCTTCTCCATGTGAAGTTACCCTTCTGTGTGTTTCACCCCATTATCAGAAACCTGATAGGAAGCCCATAAAACAAGCCAGATATAGTGGGCCAAACCTGCCATCCCACTACTAGGGAACAGAAGGATCAGCAGTTCAAAGTCATTGTTGGCTACATAGCAAGTTCCAGGTCATCCTGGACAACATGAGAACTTATCTTTAAAAATAAATAAATAAATAAAACTGGGGCTGAAGAGATGGCTTAGTGGCTAAGGTACTTGCCTGTGAAGCCTAAGGACCCAGGTTCAATTCCCCAGCACCCACGTAAGCCAGATGCACAAGGTGGCGCATGCGTCTGGAGTTTGTTTGCAGATGCTGGAGGCCCTGGTGCACCCATTCTCTCTCTAACCACTTCTTTCTCTCCCTCTCCCCCATCTCTGTCTCCAATTTAAAAAAATAAAATAAAATATTTTTAAAATAAAAGAATAAAAAAGGACTTGGGAGAGGTGGCTCAGTGGGTAAAGAGCCTGCTTCATAAGCATGAGGATCTAAGGTCAGACCCCAGCACCCACCAGTAATCCCAGTGCTGCAGTGGCAATGACAGAAGTGTCCCTACCTCTTGCCAGCTAGCTAGTCTAGCTGAATCAGTGAGCTAGCTCTAGGATCAATGTGCAAATGGATCTAAATAATAGCATGGAAGGCAGGGATGGTGGCTCACATCTCTAATTCCAGCACTCCGGAGGCAGATGTAGAAGGATCACTGTGAGATGGAGGCCAGCCTCCCGGGGCTACAGAGTGAGCTCCACGTCAATCTGGACTAGACTGAGTCCCTACGTCAAAAAAAAAAAAAAAGATACAGAACTGTAGATATTGAAACTAAACATACATCTTTCTTAGAAAAGAAACCGTGACCCTCTTTTTTGTGGGGAGGGAGAGTGTTCACAGTAGGGTCTCACTGGAGCCTAGATTGATCTAGAATTCACTATTCAGTCTCAGGTGGCCGCAAACTCACAGTGATCCTCCTACCTCCGAGATTAAAGGCATGCGCCACCATGCCCGGCTGTGACCCTCTCCTAAAGTGACTTGATGGGCACCACCAGTTCCCTGGTCCCTGGTTTCCCTTTACTCGCCCTCAGCGCTGTGCACACCCGCACCCTTCCTGTTTGGAGCAGCAATACAATGGTAAGATGTTTTGGCCTTGGACGGGGCCCTTTCCGGCCTGCTTCATGCTTCCACAAATGGACTTTAATTTCTCCTCTGGGTCCTGGATCTTGGCCTCAATTTGTGTCTGCCCAGCAGGTGAGGACAGCCAAGGTCAGCAACGGCTCTAGATGGCCAGAGCCAGCCTGCCATCCAATCCAAACAGGAAAGAGAGGAAGGAGGCAGAGGGGCAGGAATGTAAAATGCAGACATGATCCCAGGAGAGGAGGGGACCATGGGCAGAATAACGTCTGAGTCCACTTTGCTGACTAATGTCATATTATATTTATTCAGGAAAAACACCTGGCCTTTAACTAAAAGAGACAGCACTAATTCTGGGGCAGGGGTGGGGGAGTAGAATACAGAAACAGGGGTTGTTTTTCTGGGTTTGTATCTCAGGCTGACTAAACATCTATAGCCAGGAGAGTCTAGCAGCGACTCTCCAACCTCAGTGCCTGAGGACTTCTTCAGGTTCAAGATAGAGAAGAGAAGACAAACTTAAAAGAAAATAAATTTGGAGGCTGGAGAAATGGCTTAGCAGTTAAGGTGCTTGTCTGCAAAGCCAAATGACCCAGGTTCAATTCCCCAGGACCCATGTAAGTCACATACACAAGGTGGTGTATTCGTCTGGAATTCATTTGCAGCAACTGGAGGCCCTGGAGCAGTCCCATTCTCTCTGTCTCTCTCTCTCTCCCTCTTTCTCTCTCTCAAATAAATAAATAAAAATAAATATTAGAAAAAAGAAGATAATGTTAGGGCCAGGCTTAGGGGCAAACCTGTAATCATAGCAGTGGGGAGGCTAAGACGAAGAAGAACTGAGTTCAAGGCTAATCTGGTCGACATAGCAAGACCCTGTCACCAACGGCAACAAAAACAAATAAAAACAACAACATACACAAAACCTTGAGGTAATCAAATCTGTGAAAAGAGATGGAATAATAATATGAATTTCTCCTGAGAGACCATGTTTGCTCCCAACAACATGAACAGAAGGCTGAAAAGGAAAGAAAAAGAAAGGAAGGAAGGAAGGAAATAGGAAGGGAAGGGTAGGGAAAGGAAGGAAGAAAACGAAGGAGGGAAGGAAAGAAAGACTTGGCAAACAAATCAATAAAAACTAATAAAAATCAAAATAAACCACTCTGAGTAAGGATTATCTCAGCCACTCTAGCATCTGAGGCCAGAGAATTGTCTGGGACAGCCACAGACTTAGTGAGTCCCTGTTATGATGGTTAATCTTCGTTGTTGTTTTTTTAAGATTTCTATTTATTTATTTATTAGAGATAGAGAGAGGGGGAGAGAGAGAGTGAGAAAGGGCACACCATGGCCTCTAGCCACCGAAAATTAACTCCAGATGCATGTGACACCATGTGCATTTGGCTTACATGGGACCTGGAGAATTAAACCTGGTTCCTTGGGCTTCACAGGCATGCATCTTAACTACCAAGCCATCTCTCCAGTTCTAATCTTTGGGTTTTTAAAATACATTTTATTATTTATTTGCAAGGAGAGAAAGAGAGAGAGTGGGTGTGGCATGACCTCTTGCCACTACAAACTCCAAACACATTTCAGCACTTTGTACCATTGTAAACCCAGATGCACAAAGTGGTGCATTTGTCTGGAGTTTGCAGTGGCAGACCCTGGTGTACCCATACTCACCCTCTCTCAAATAAGTAAACCTACTTATATTTTTTTATTGTTTGCTTGTTCTGTTTTTTTTTTTTTGTTGTTGTTGTTGTTTGTTTTTGTTTTTTGAGGTAGGGTCTCACCCTGGCTCAGGCTGACCTGGAATTCACTATGTAGTCTCAGGGTGGCCTCGAACTCTCAGCGATCCTCCTACCTCTGCCTCCCGAGTGCTGGGATTAAAGGCGTGCGCCACCACGCCCGGCTCTGTTTTGTTTTTTGAAGTAGGGTTTTGCTGTAGTCCAGGCTGGCCTGGGATTCACTATGTAGTCTCAGGGTGGCCTCGAACTCACAGTGATCCTCCTACCACTGCCTCCTGAGTGCTGGGATTAAAGGCGTGCGCCACCATGCCCGGCATTTCTTTACTTTTAAAATATATTGGAGCCAGGAGGTAGTGGTAAGAGGGTCACTGTGAGTTCAAGGCCACCCTGAGACTACATAGGTCCCACGTAAGCCAGGTGCACAAGGTGGCGCCGTGGCTAGAGGCCCTGGCACGCCCATCTTTTCTCTTCCTCTCTGTAATAAATAAATAAATATTCTTAAAAATCACTTGAATAAGTAGTAGAAGACGTGGTGGATGTGTGAAGGCAGATTTCCAGCTCCACCATGACCCCGGCTCAAAGCCCTGGTCAGGGCATGGGCTTCCACATTCTTAAATGACACTGCTGCAGGTGGCTCCGAAACAAGGCCTCAGCACCCTGTCAGGGTGAAGAGCATCATGGCTTTGGTATGAGACAGACCTGGGGTCAGGTGACTCAGAGCTGTGTAATACCAAGCAAACTGGATCATGTGTAAAATGGGGGTGACAAACAGCACAGTGGCTGGACCTACTAACCAGTCCACACAGGTTGACAACAACAGTAATAATTACATATTGGTGGTGTAGCTCAGGGGTAGTTCATGGGCTTAGCATGAAGGAGCTTGAGGCTCAATGTAAGAAAAACAAAAACAAAGTCTGTTTCTTCAGATGTGATTGTTTATTTTTCTTTTTTTGTTTTTTTGTTTTTGTTTTTGTTTTTTTTGAGGTAGGGTCTTGCTATAGCCCAGGCTGTAGTATCAGAGTGATCACAAACTCATGGAGAGCCTCCTACCTCTGCCTCCCAAGTGCTGGGATTAAAGTCATGCACCACCACGCCTAGTCCAGATGTGGTCATTTCTATAATGCTGTTCCTATTCAGACAAATTTATCAGATGAGATTAACTCAGCAGAAAGACTACTGTTTTGTTGTTTTTAAATATTTTATTTGTTTATTTATCTGGTGAGAGAGAGGAGAGGCAAATAAAGGGAGAGAATGGGCACGCCAGGGCCTTCAGCTGCTGTAAAGGAACTCCAGATGCATACGCCACCTTGTGCATCTGGCTTACATGGGTCCTGGGAAATTGAATGTGGGTCCTTAGGCTTCATACTTAACCACTTAAGGTGGCCTTAACTGCTAAACCATCTCTCCAGCCCTGCTGTTATTTTAGAACAGAGTTTTGCCAGGCGTGGTGGCACACGCCTTTAATCCCAGCACTCAGGAGGCAAAGGTAGGAGGATCACTGTGAGTTCAAGGCCACCCTGAGACAACATAGTGAATTCCAGGTCAGCCTGGACTAGAGTGAGATCCTACCTTAAAAAAAAGGTGGGGGAGGGCTAGAGAGATGGCTTAACGGTTAATGTGCTTGCCTATGAAGCCTAAGGACCCAGGTTTGGTTCTCCAGATCCCACATAAGCCAGGTGCACAAGGTGGCACATGCGTCTGGAGTTCATCTGCAGTGGCTGGAGGCCCTAGCATGCCCATTCTCACTCTCTCTGTCTCTCCCTCTCTCTGTCTCAAATAAATAAAATAGATAAATAAAATGTTTTTAAAAAACAAAAAAATTAGAACAGAGTTTAAGACTGACTTTGAAGTGCTGAAGAGATTGCTCAGTGGTTAAGGCACTAGTTTACAAAGCCTGATGGCTCCAGTTTGATTCCCCATTACCCACATAAAGCCAGACGCACAATATGGTGCCTGCATCTGGAATTCATTTGCAGTGGAAGGAGGCCCTGGTGCGCCCATCCCCTCCCCACTTGCAAATAATAAGTAAAATATAAAGAAGAAAAGAATGGCCTTGAACTCATAGTAATTCTCCTGCCTCAGCCTCCCTAGTGCAGGAATGACAGCTGGCACCACCACGCCCACCTTACAACTGTTGAAAACCTTTTCATATTCTTTAGTTAAATGTGAGAATCTAAGGAAGTCATACTAAGCAGAGACGCTTACAATAGCAAGATAGAAGCAACTTCACTTGCCACAGAAATAGGGTTATAAACTGTAAGTTATATCGCTGAGTGGAATATTATGCAGACAGTAAATCTGACTTTAAATTGTCTTTTATTTATTTATGAGAGGGAGAAAGTATGGGTGTGCCAGGGCCTCTTGCCACTGCAAATGAATTTCAGATACATGTGTCATTTTGCACATCTGGCTTTATGTGGGTACTGGGGAATCGAACCTGGATTAGCAGGCTTTGCAAGCAAGCACCTTTAACCGCGAAGAAATCTCTCCAGTCCCTAACTATGACTTTTAATAACATGTGAAATGACACACACACACACAAAGCTGGGCATGGTGGCACATAGCTATAACCCTAGCACTTGCAAGGCAAAGGCAGGGCCAAGGGAGCTCACAGCCTAGCCTAACTAGGTTAGTTTCAGGCTAAAGATTCTGTCTCAGAAAAGGTGGACACTGCTTGCGGACACTGAGGTTCTCCTCTGGTCTCTACATGTGTGTGTGTGCACACATATATGCATGTGTACCTGCTCACACAGGCACCTTTGTACATGCACAAAGGCATGGGCACACATACACAAATTCAGAATCTCACAGGCAGGCATGGTGGAACATGTCTGTAATCTCAGCACTAGGCAGACAGAGGCAAAAGAATCACCAAAAGCTCAAGGCCAGCCTGGTCTACATAGTGAGTTCTAAGCCAGCCAGGGCTACAGAAATGAGACTCTTTCAAAAACATGAGAGAGGGAGGAGTGGGAGACAGAGCAAGAAGGAGGGAGGGAGGGAGGGAAGAGAAAGAAAAAAGGAAAGAAAAAAAAAGAAAAGAAGGTCTGAAGAGATGGCTTAGCGACTATGGCACTTGCCTGCAAAGCCAAAGAACCCAGGTTCCATTCCCCAGGACCCACCTAAGCCAGATGCACAAGGTGGCGCATGCGTCTGGAGTTTGTTTGCAGAGGCTGGAGGCCCTGGTGCACCCATTCTCTCTCTCTCAAATAAAGAAAAACGAAAAGCAGATTCTTAGGCCTCTTTCTTGAGAAAGGGAAGCAGTGGTCCAGCCCAGAGTCTGCATTTTAGCAAGATTCCTCAGGGCAAGTTTCCAGCAGCAACAATGTCAACATGGCTTAAAACTGCAATTCACCTGGATGACCTAAGTGGAACAAAGTGATCTAAGGCGTGGTAAACTGTTACAGCAGAGTCGGTAACTAACTCTTGTTAGGGATGTTTCACCTGGCCTGTCACCCGTGAGAGCTGGGATTTCCTGCACAAGTAACTGGCACATGGTAAGCGATCAGCCAGTATTTGTGTGATTAATGTCAACAAGAAGGCTGGGCGTGGGCTGGAGAGATGGCTTAGCAGTTAAGCGCTTGCCTGTTGAAGCCTAAGGACCCCGGTTCGAGTCTCGATTCCTCAGAACCCACATTAGCCAGATGCACAAGGGGGCGCACGCTTGGTGAGTTCGTTTGCAGTAGCTGGAGGCCCTGGCGCGCCCATTCTCTCTCCCTCTCTCTCTGTCTCTGCCTCTTGGTCTCTCTGTCACTTTCAAATAAATAAAGAAAAATAAACAAAACATTAAAAAAAAAAAGAAGGCTGGGCGCGTAGCACGACTAAGTAAGTGCAAGAGCGCTGTGACATCAACCAGTTTTTGACTTGTGCCATGTCCCACTTTGCAAAGAAAACCACCTACACCAATGAGGATGGGGTGTGTGGGAGGGGCAGGGGAAAAAAAAAAATCAGGCCGAAGGTCACGTGCTGTAAATCACTGATAACAGAACGTCCTGCGATTACAAATTTATGACGCTCGACCACCCACCTAACATCCCCATGGTTGCTCCGCCCCAGACTTTGTTAAGCCCCGCCCCTCCCACGATCGCCTGTGATAAGGGGAAGCCTTCGCCGCGTTGGCCCCGCCCCCGAGCCCGCGACGCCCCTCCTGAGTCCCCGCCCAGCCCCGGGGACGCCGCGCCGTAGGCCCCGCCCACCCGCGCCCGGCCGCGGCCGGCACCACGCGCGCGTGCCCACCGCGCGAGCGCACGCGCATCCCTGGGTCCGCACGCCGGCCCCGCGCGGTGACGGAAGCCGGGGTGGGGCGCGGGGTGCGGGGGGTGGTGCTCACGGGGTGAGGCCTCGCGAGAAGGGCGGGGCCCGGGCGGCCGGCCGTTGTGCACGCAGTGGCGGGCAGCGGGTCACCGGGCCTGCGGGGTGGACGGAGCCCGCGGGCGCGCGGGCCGACGAGGTGAGCCGGAGACACCTGCGGGGCGCCGGCCCCGTCCCGGATCTCCGCGGCGGGGGCCGGGCTGGACCCGCTCGCACTTGCTGGCTGTCTTCCCAGTACATCCCGTTGCGGAGGGGCGGCGGGGGACGGGGTTGGGGGGGCTGTCCCGGAGAAGATGGATGCGGAGAGACGGCCGGCCTCGGGCCCGCCCGCGCAGAGCCTGCTGGCCGACGGGCACCTGGTCCTGTGGACGCTGTGCTCGGTGCTGCTGCCCGTGTTCATCACCTTGTGGTGCAGCCTGCAGCGCTCGCGCCGCCAGCTGCACCGCAGGGACATCTTCCGCCAGAGCCAGCACGGGTGGCGCGACACGGACCTGTTCAGCCAGCCCACCTACTGCTGCGTGTGCGCGCAGCACATCCTGCAGGGAGCCTTCTGCGACTGCTGCGGGCTGCGCGTCGACGAGGGCTGCCTCAAGAGAGCCGACCGACGCTTCCCGTGCAAGGAGATCATGCTCAAGAGCGACGTCAAGGCCCCCGACGCCATGCCCCACCACTGGATCCGCGGCAACGTGCCCCTGTGCACTTACTGCGCGCTCTGCAAGCAGCAGTGCGGCAGTCAGCCCAAGCTCTGCGATTACAGGTAGGGGCCTTCGGTGGGGGGTGGGGCAATCGCGCTTGCCCCACGGTGCGTGCACAGGCCTGACCTCATCTGAGCACCCGGCCTCCACCACGCACCCACAGTCCTCTCCCACCCACCCACCCACCCATCCCCACCCCATCCCCGGGTGTTGGGCAGAATACAGTGGCTCTGTGGGAAGCTTGCTAGAGATGTCTCATTGGAGCCTCCACTCCTCAGCCTGCCTGCCCTTTGGGGGTGATAAATTGGGGTTCTTAATTGTCATGCAGAGGTCTCTTAATGTGCTTCCTGGTTCGTTGCCACTGGGTGCCTAGCTCCCCATTTGACGTAAGGAAAAATTATGCACGGAGGAGCTTCCTTTTAGTCACAAAACAGATTGATTTTTCGGTTTTTGCACTAGGAAAACAAGTGTCATTCATTCCAAAGCATCGCTTTAAATTTCTTTTTCTCGTTTTTAAAATATTTTCATTTCTTTATTTGAGAGAGAGAGGAGAGTGAGTATAGGTGTGCCAGGGCCTCCTGCCACTGTAAATGAACTTGAGACGCGTGTGCCACTTTGTGAATCTGGTTTTGGGTGGTTACTGGGAAATTGAACCTGGGCTGTCAGGCGTTGCAAGCAAGCAGCACCTTTAAGCACAGCCATCTCTCCAACCCCACTTTAAATTTGCTAGTATGGTTGTTAGTGAAATAAAGTTTATGGCTCAGTGGATAAAATCTCTGGCTGCTCAATCAGGAGTCCCTGAGATCAATACCCACACTCCAAGTAAAAAAAAAAGAAAAAAGCCGTGGTGAAGGCTTCTGTAATCCCAGCACCCCAATGCTGATAGTGAGATGGGAGGTGGAGACAGGAGAATTTCTCAGACATTTCACTGGTGACCAGCACAGCAAATAGTACAGAGGAAGTCTGCTTCAAAAGGTAAGGGCTGACAGGAACAGTTGCCCTCTTTCCCCCTCCTGCACTCAACACACACGAATAAAAAAATTTTAAAGCCAGCTGGAGAGATGGCTTAGCAGTTAAGATGCTTGCCCACAAAGCCTAAGGACCCAGGGTCAACCCCCAGAATCTGTGTAAGCCAGACACACAAAGTGACACAGGTGCACGAGGCGGCACACTTGTCTGGAGTCCCATTGCAGTGACTAGAGACTCTGACACCCCAATTTTCTCTCTCATTAAAAAAAATTAAAATTTAAAAGCCACTCAAAGGCATGTTTGTTTTGTCAGGTCTTTCAGGACTGTAGCATCTTAGATAAGTGACCTGGGAAAACTCATGATGGCTTCTGCAAACACGCTGAACCGCAGCAGCACATTGGTGTTGTCGATAGTCTGAGGAAGGTGCCGTGTTAAACGCTGATGGAGAGAGGCGGTGCTGTGCAGATCATCCCTTCTCGTTTCACAGCTGAGAAACTGAAGGCAGCTTAGGACTGGTTTCCAGTATTTCTAATACCCACACATCACCGTGTCATGGGTTTTTATTCCAGACAACTAGAAAGGCTCTAGAATACATTTAAGAGCTGAAGTTGAAAGCTTTTACTGGCAAGAAGCTTTTTTTTTTCTTCTCAGAAATAAAATTTCTTATAATATCATGAAGACTATTTTGTCAATACTGGTTTTTAAATCTTTTGGTTTTTCAAGGTTTTTCACTCTAGCCCAGGCTGACCTGGAATTCACTATGTAGTCTCAGAGTGGCTGAGTGGCCTCGAACTCACAGCAGTCCTTCTACCTTAGCCTCCTGGGTGCTGGGGTTAAAGGGGTGCACCACCACACTTGGTCTGTTTTTAAATCTTTTTTTTTTTAATTGTGTGTATATGATGTGTGTGTGTTCTTGGTTATGTGAAGGCAGGTTCATAGGTACCACAGCGTGCGTGTAGTCAGGGGACAACCTCAAGTGTCAGTCCCCATCCTCCACCTTGTTTGAGCAAGCAGGATTGATGCGGCATTAGCCAGTGGCCTTGGAGCTCTGGGCTTCTGCTGTCTCCCCTCCCTCTTGCTGTAAGTGCACTGGGATTACCGATGCCTGAACTACCGTCTGACTACCTCAGTTCTGAGGATCCGAACTTTGACCTTCCTTTTTGTGTGCGTGTGTGAGTGTGTATGGTGTGGTGCAGCTCCCCGTTCTTGGACCTGCAGTGGGAGGTCCCCACCTGTTGTAGCTACCTTGTCATTGGAACAAAACACCTGACTAAAAGTAGCTTATAGAATAAAAAAAGTAGCTATTTTTGCTTAGTCCAGAGGGGAAGCGCCATGATGGCAAGGAAAGCATGGCATGAACAGAGGCAGAGCATCACCTGTGCCACAGCAGGTGGAAACAGCAGCAGCAGAGTGAGCCAAGCTCTGGAAAGTCCAACCTCCACCACAGACCTCCTCCAGCAAGGCTCCACCTCCCAAGTTGCTGTCTGCTGGGGACTAAGCGCTCAAAACACATGAGTTTATGGAACCCAATTCAAGTCACCACGTGGCCTAAGGGGATTGGACCTGCCGTCCCTCCATTGCTCTTCTGAGCCTTGCTTTGAGCCGGAGTTCTTTATAGCTTGTTGAGTCTCTGCTCCCTCGGCGATTCGAACTCCTGCAGTTTCAGGACCCCTGCCCCCAATCAGGCCTTCATGCTTGTGCAGGAAGAACACTTAACTGCTCCACTTAACTCCAGCTCCCTCTGTTTTTTAAATCATTTTTGATTTTTTGAGGTAGAGTCCTACTTTAGCAAGGCTGACCTGGAATTCAGTTCACTATGGAGTCTCAGGATGGCCTCAAACTCATGGCAATCCTCCTACCTCTGCCTCCCAAGTGATGGGATTAAAGGTGTATGCCACCATACCCAGCTGTTTTTAAATCTTACTTTATTTTTTTTAGGTTTTTATTTATTTATTTATTTTTAATTTTTATTAGCATTTTCCATGATTATAAAAAAATCCCATGTTAATTCCCTCCCTCCCCCCCCACACTTTATCCTTTGAAATTCCATTCTCCATCATATTACCTCGCCATCACAATCTTAAATCTTACTTTAAATGTCAGATTTAGATTTAATAAATTTTCAAAATAATATGTTTTAGAGAACTGCAGTTTTATAGCCATTCATTTTTATTTGGTATCTTTAAAATTCTGGTTTCCTTTTGTGTGACCTCTCTTTCATCTTTATCAGTGAGTTTTGATAGTATAATAATTTCACAGTGAATTAAGTATTGCTATAATTCTTTCCCTTTGTGTGCAGAATTGAAATGAGGGTAAGAATGGTTTCCATAAATAACTGTTTTAAATACTCTTTCATAGATGATCATGGTGCTTCTGGTACTCCATTTGAATGATCTAAAACTACAAAATCTAATAAAGCCCCTGCTTGGCTTTAAAATCATTCAGATTTTAGGCTGGAGATGGCTCAGCAGTTAAGGCACTTGCCAGCAAAGCCAAAGGACCCAGGTTCTATTCCCCAGGACCCACATAAAACCAGATGGCACAAGGTGGCACATGCATGTAAAGTTTGTTTGCAGTGGCTAGAGGCCCTGGTGACCCCATTCTCTCTGTCTCTCTGTGCCTCTTCCTCACATTCACTCAAACAAATAGATAAAATATATAGATATTTGCCATTTTCTTACTGCCCATTTTCAAAAGCTTTCCTTCCTCATATTTTTCTTTGATGATAACATAATTATACCTCAAATTCTCAGTATGATCCTTAGACCAACAGTCTATATCACTTCAGAATCTGTTGTTAGATCTAGCCAATAATTTGGGGGTTTGGGGGGGATTGAAACAAGATCCCTCTGTGTAGACCAGGTTGGGTTGGCATTCATTGTGTATCCCAAATGCCCTCAAACTTGAAGTAATCTTGCTATTGGCTGTTAGTACAGGAGTTAACTACCACCCCAGTGCCAAGGATTTACAGTCATCGGGATATATGCCAGTGTTAATCTGAAGCTCACATGTACTGGGTCGTCCTCTGTTTTTATTTTTTAATTTTTATCTATTTATTTGAAATACAGAGAGATTGGGCATGCCAGGACCTTCAACTGTTGCAAATAAACTCCAGATGTATGTGCCACCTTGTACATCTGGCTAACATGGGTCCTGGGGAATTGAACCTGGGTCCTTTGGCTTTCAGACAAATGCCTTTACTGCTAAGCCATCTCTCCAGCCCCTGTCCTCTGCTTTTTACCTGGAGGCTGTATCCCCACTGTAAACCCACCAAATGAGGAATTTGGACTGAGGTATTGAACCCTGCAGGTAATTCCGAAGTTGGAGGAACACTACTGTATTATGCCCTTTAATTTTGTGTCCTCCAGTGAACACAATGGGTGCTTGTAATATAATGCTAGATCTCCTCATTAGCTCATTCTTGCAGGTTACAGAACAGTCTGTTCCCAGTATGCTGTGCCCTCATCCATGGTAGAAACTGCCTGTGTATAATTTAGGACGTGTTTATCATTTCCAAGAGAACAGAGCACAATGTCCTGAAGTTGTATGCATTCTACAATGTTCTGAACTGGTTTATTTTAACCATCACTATGCAGAATCTCTGAGCACAAATCAGACTGTTCCTGTCAGGATTTTATCTAGCACTGGGGAGGGTCCTGCTATCTGGCCCTCATTCTTAAAGAAGTTGGTGAACTCTGGAGACAGGTCAACAACAAAACATTTCAAAAGAGTGATAGCAGGTGGTGACTGCAGACTCAGTGAGAGAGGCTGTGTGGTGTGTGCACGCCTTCAGGCTTTAGACTCAACTGGGCATGTTTTGTGGCAGTGTGCTAAAGACTACTTTTTTTGTTTTCCTTTTTAGGTGTCAATTTATTGTCCAAACTGGGAAACATTTGAGAGCAGAAGGGAGGGCTGTTAATAAATATCCCAAAGCCAGGCATGGTGGCACACGCCTTTAATCTCAGCCCTGTGAGTTTGAGGCCACCCTGAGACTATATGGACTATATAGACTATATAGTGAATTCCAGGCCAGCTTGGGCTAGAGTGAAACCCTACCTCGATAAACAAAAATAATAATAATAATGCCAGAAAATACGATTAAATCAAGATAGTCACAGACAAGTAGAAAGATGTTGTGACCCTCTTCCTTATTGCAGGACTTTAGCCCATTGGCCACCCTGAGTTCATGTCACCATATTCCCTAAATCCAATTTGTTTTTGTATTGATATTGATTTGGGGGAAAATAAGGATAAAACACTCATTTAGAGTTAATTGATCTGGGGATCTAGCTCTCTCACTGAGTCTGCAGTGTGCCCTTTGTGCATCTGGCTGACATGGGTCCTGTGGAATCAAACCTGGGTCCTTTGGCTTTGCAGGCAAGTGCCTTAAGCGCTAAGCCATCCCTCCAGCCCCCATCTGACTCTTTTTTTTTTTTTTTTTTGAGGTAGGGTCTCTAGCTCAGGCTGACATGGAATTCACTATGTAGTCTCAGGGTGGCCAGGAACTCACAGCGGTCCTCCTACCTCTGCCTTCCCAGTGCTGGGGTTAAAGGCGTGTGCCACCATGCCCAGTTTACTTTTTAACAATAAATAGGACCCTTGATAAATCTCAACATCTGAAAGGGGAAAAAAAAAACTTTATAAAAGAAGACCAAGTGTTAACATACAGGCAGAAGAGTGTTTATTCTTTCTCTTCTAATTAATTATATCTGTTATTCTTCTGTGACCTGCTTTTGTCTGGTCTGATCTGCCTTATCTTAAAGTGGATTAAATACTTAGCAGAATAATAATAGAAATCCTAAATCTTAAAAGCTGAGTGTGGTGGCGCACACCTTTAACCCCAGCACTTGGGAAACAGAGGTAGGAGAATTGCTGTGAGTTCTAAGCCATCCTGAGAATACACAATGGATTCCAGGTCAGCCTAAGCATTATTCCTTGCCTGTTGTGGACCCCAGCCCCCAAAATGTAGAGAAATCTGAATGCACAAGTTGTTCTGTCTGTATTTCAAAAGCAAACATGTAAACTGTTTATCAGCTGCCTAAAATAAATGGGCTGTCTTACTTAAGACAAATTTTAAATTTTCCAAAGGGGCTGGAGAGGTGGCTTAGCAGTTAATGTGCTTGTTTCTGAAGCCTAACAACCCAGGTTTGATTCCCCAGTACTCACGTAAGCCAGATGCACAAGACAGCTCATGTTCCTGGAGTTCATTTGTAGTGGCTAGAGGCCCTGGCATGGCCATTCTCTTTCTGTTTTTCTGCCTCATTCTCTTTCTCTTTCTCTCAATAAACAAATAGATACATAAATAAACATTTTTTTAAAATTTCTAAACTGGGCTGGAGAGATGGCTTAGTGGTTTAGGCATTTGCCTGCAAAGCCAAAGGACCCTGGTTCATTTCCCCAGGACCCATGTTAGGCAGACGCACTAGGGGGTGCATGGGTCTGGGGTTTGTTTGCAGTGGCTGGAGGCCCTGGCACACCCATTCTCTCCCTCTCTCTCCCTCTCCCTCCCCCCTCTCTTTTTCTCTCTCTCTTTCTACCTCTTTTTTTCCCCTCTCTCAAATAAATAAATAAAATATATTTTTTAAAATTTCCAAACTGGACCTGAGGAGCTCTTAAGGGCCACATGTGGGCAGCTAGACTATAGACCTCATGGAAGTGCTTCAATTAAAGCACTAGTGTATCTATAGGTAATATTAACGCATAAAACCTGACTTTGTTCATGAAGAATATATCTGTAAATGTCTACTATGTAATAAATTCAAGCTAAGAAACTATTAAAGTAATGTTAAAGTAAACTAAAGGGATACATTTGCCAGATTTTATACTCAATGGTGACATAATTACTGTTTTAGTTTTTGACAGAAATTTTGGCTTGTGATTCAGTAAAATCATGGCTTAAAATTAATGACATTGTTTCTTCCTTTTCTTAGGTGCATTTGGTGTCAGAAAACAGTACATGATGAGTGCATGAAAAGTAGCTTAAAGAATGAAAAGTGTGATTTTGGAGAATTTAAAAACCTCATCATTCCACCAGGTTATTTAACTTCCATTAATCAGATGCGTAAAGACAAAAAAACAGATTATGAAATGGTAATGAGTTTATGTTTTCTTATATGGTTGAGTTCTTAAAAGTTGTTTAACATGTGTAAGATAATTTTTTGTTTGAGAAAAATCAGGAATAAAATAAGTTAAGCTTAAAACTCAGAGAATATTAAATATTATGGTTTTATATCCTTACCCAAGGTGAGACATGGTGTTATATATACCTTTAACCAGCACTTGGGAGGTAGTGGCATTAGGCTCAAGAATTCAAGGTCAGCCTGGGCTATGTCACAAGTTCTGGGCAACTTGGGTGCTACCTTGTGTCAAAAACCAGCAACAGGGCTGGAGATGTGGTTTAGTGGTTAAGCACTTGCCCATGAAGCAGTTCAAGGCTCAATTCCCCAGGGTCTACATAAGCCAGATGCACAAGATGGTGCATGCATCTGGAGTTCATTTGCAGTGGCTGGAGGCCCTGGTACGCCCATTCTCTCTCTGTTTGCCTCTTTCTGTGTCTGTCACTCTCAAATAAATAAATAAAATAAATATTTTTTAAAAAAAAAAAAAACAGCAACAAAGTTGAATGTCATGTCCCATGTCTTCATTCCTAGCATTCAGGAGGCAAAGATAGGTGGATCACTGAGTTCGAGGCAAGCTTGGGACTAGAGAGTAAGCCTGGCCTAGAGTGAGACCCCAGCTCAGGAAAAACCACCACCACCACCACAAAGACAAGAAGCTTCACAAACTAATCTGCACTAGAATATATCCAAAAAAGGAAGGTGAAACAAGGAATCAGGGAAAGATAAAAATTTATCCTGTGAATGGTTGAAAGAATTAGAATGTCATAAATATTACAGGTTGAGCATCCCAAATTTAAAAACAGAAAATCCAAACATTTTACTAGAGAATCCCACTCCTGATGTCATATGATGGGTTGTGGTCAAAATGTAGGCACACTAAACTGGCAATGGTGGCACATGACTTTAATTGCAGCACTTGAGAGACAAAGGTAGGAACATCACCGTCAGTTCAAGGCCAGCTTAGGACCACAGAGTGAATTGTTCCAAGTCAGCCTGCACTAGACCCTACCTCAAAAAACAAAACAACAGGGGCTGAAGAGATGGCTTAGAATTAAGGCATTTGCCTGCAAAGCCAAAGGATCCTGGGTTCAATTCTCCAGGACCCATGTAAGTCAGATGCACAATGGGGGCGCATGCATCTGGAGTTTGTTTGCAATTGCTAGAGGCCCTAGTGTGCCTGTTCTCTCCCTCTCTCCCTTTTTTGCTCAAATCAATAAATTAATTAAATATATTTTAAAAACAACAAAATAAAGTGGGCACACTAGAAATAACTTAGGCCCAATCCCGAGATACCTCGTTATGTATATGCGAATACTCCAGATACCTCATTATGTATATGCAAATACTCCAGATAAGACACAACACTTCTGCAGTGCTCTGGAAACTGAGGTAAGATTGCTTTGAGTTCAAGATCAGCCTGGGCACCAAACAACAACAACAACAAGAAACACTTCTGCTTCTAAGACTGTCAGGTAAGGATAGATGGCTATGTGTAAGAACACATGGGTTGGAGAGATGGCTTAGCAGTTAAGGCCTTTGCCTGCAAAGCCAAAGGACCTTGGTTCAATTCCCCAGGACCCACATAAGCCAGATGCACAAGGTGGCACATGTGTCTGGAGTTTATTTGCAGTGTCTGGAGGCCCATTGTCTATCTGTCTGTCTCTCTCTCTCTCTCTCTCTCTCTGCCTCTTTCCCTGTCTCACTCTCTCAAATAAATAAATAAATATACATAATGTCGGGCTGGAGGGATGGCTTAGCAGTTAAGGCATTTACCTGCAAAGCCTAAGGACCCAGGTTCAATTCCCCAATGTTCCTATAAGCCAGATGCACAAGGGGCACATGCATTTGGAATTCATTTGCAGTGGCTAGATGCCCTGGCATGCCCCATTTTCTCCATCTGCCTCTCTCTTTCTCTGTCTCTCAAAATCAATAAATAAAATTTTAAAAAATACATAATGTTGATTGCTTTAGAAGCAAAGTTTAAAACGTTAATCAGAGTTACTGATAAATTTCTTTCCACTCAAGTCAGAATTTTATACCAACAATTTAACAATGAAATGGCTGCCTCATATTTATTTATTTGAGAGAAAGAGGGAGATAGAATGGGTATACCAGGATCTCAAGCCACTGTAAAAATAATAACAATAATCTCCATACCTTGTGCATTTGGCTTTATTTGGGTACTGGGGAATTGAACCTGGGTCCTTAGGCTTTGCAGCAAGTACCTTAACTGCTGATCCATCTCTCTAACCTATGGCTCCTTTTTAAAAAAACATTTTCACTTAGAGAGGGAGAGATGGAGAGAACAGGCACACCAGGGCCTGCTGCCACTGCGGATGAACTCCAGATGCATGTGCCCCCTTGTGCATCTGGCTTCACATGGTTATTGGGGAATTGAGCCTGGGCTGTCAGACATCGCAAGTAAGTGCCTTTCACTGCTGAGCCATCTCTCCAGCCCTCATTTTTTTAAGAAACTACTTACTTTCAAGTGTATACAGAGAGTGTGTGAGGAGGGAAACACTAGGGCCTTTGCCACCGCAAATGAGCTTCAGGTGCATGCACCGCTTTGTGTATCTAGCTTTATGTAGGTACTGGGGAATCATACACAAGCTTGTTAGGCTTTTAACCGTTGGGCCATCATCTCCCCAGCCCTGGCCTGCCTTATTAATGAGTTCCTTCTTAAAATAAATATAAACATATCTTAGATAACTTGCCAAAAAAAAATGTAGAATTGTCCATTAACTGGACTGTTAAGTTTGTCTGTATAAGGTCATCTTCCGTGCTGTTATAGTTCTTAGTTCAGCAAATTACAACCCCATTTTTACCAAGGAATGAAAACTGTCAAGTTTGCCATTTCTCATAAACTAAACCTTTCTTTCCTTGTGTTAATTTCACAGCTAGCCTCTAAGTTGGGGAAGCATTGGACCCCGTTAATAATCCTGGCCAACTCTCGTAGTGGAACTAACATGGGAGAAGGACTGCTGGGAGAATTTAAGATCCTCTTAAATCCAGTCCAGGTAAGTAACAAAGAAACTTGCCTGTGTATGTCTCCTAATTGTCAGCTTTTTATTTTTCCTAAAATATAGTGAGTATTGATGGTATTTAATTAACTAATTGCCTAGTTATAGGAAAGAATAATAATTACAAAAGAATCATGGCATTTGTGACCTCATGGTGTCTCACTTGACCTACTCAAGACTTGAATAATAGGAAGGGAAAAAAAATGATGTCAAAATAGAAATGTCTAGTTAGAAGAAAGAAGGGAAGCTGAGCATGGTGGTACACGCCTTTAATCCCAGCACTTGGGAGGCAGAAGTAGGAGGATCGCCATGAGTTTGAGGCCACCCTGAGACTCCATAGTGAACTCCAGGTCAGCCTGATCTAGAGTGAGACCCTACCTCAAACTGCCCCCCAAAAAAAAGAAGAAAGGGGATTTGGGAAGGGATTATGATCATATTATTTTGTCTGTATGTGTGGAGGTTATCATCAATAAAAAAGTTTATGTGTGTGTATATATATATATATATATATATATATATATATATATATATATTTAATCATCACAAAAAAGAGGCTGGAGAGATGACTTAGTGGTTAAGGTGCTTGCCTGCACAGCCTAAGGACCCAGGTTCAATTCTCCAGGTCCCACATAAGCCAGGTGCACATGGTAGCGCTTGCATCTGGAGTTTGTTTGCAGTGTCTAAAAGCCCTGGTGCACCCATTCTCTCTCTCCCTCTCTGTTTGTCCCCCTCCTTCTCTCTCTAATAAATAAATAAAAATAAATCTTAAAATAAACACCCAAAAGAATCAAGCCATTCAAATATGTGTAAAGGGCCTGGGAAGATGGCTCAATGATTAAAGGTGTTTGTGGAGTTCAAGTCCTAAGCCACCCACATAAGCCAGATACATAAAGTGTCGCTAGTATCTGATGTTCTTTATAGCAGCAAGATGCCCTTGTATGCTCATACACATGCAGATTATTTAATGCATGTAGTAAGATAGTAACCACAGCATCTCACTCTCACTTCCAGGAATCTACCTAAGGGAAATGAAGCTATGTATCTCACAAGACTTACATGCAAATGTTCAGAGGAGCGTTATTCATAATAGCGTCAACAGTTAAACTGTCCTATCAATTGGTGACTAGATAAACAAAATGTGTGGACTCATAAAATGAAATACTTTTCAATGATATAATTAATGGACTTTAAGACACTGTGGTAAATGGAAGAGGCCAGGATGAAGGGGCTTTCCTAGGTCTTTCCACACAAGGCAATCAGTAGAGAGAGAGTAGGCTGTCTGAGGCTGGGGCTAGAAATGCAAGTGACTGCAAAGGAGGCATCTTACTAAAGAAAAAGGAAAAAGTTATTAACTCTGGTGGTAGTTGCGTAAGCTAAAAATGGTCAACTTGTTCACTTCAAATGAGGTTTTTGTTGTTGTTTTGTTTTGTTTCTTGAGGTAGGGTCTCACTCTAGCTCAGGCTGAGCTGGAATTCACTATAGTCTCAGGGTGTCCTCGAACTCATGGGGATCCTCCTACCTCTGCCTCTCAAGTGCTGGGATTAAAGGTGTGCGCCACCACACCTGGCTGAGTTTTTTAAAAATATATATTTTCAAGCAGAGAGACAGTAGTTATGTCAGGGCCTCTTGCCACTGCAAACAGACTGTAGGAGCATGTGCTACTTTGTGTATCTGGCTTTACATGGGCACTAGGGAATTGATTCTGGGCCTGCAAGTTTTGTAAGTTAATGCCTTTAACTGCTGAGCCATCTCTCTAGCCCTATGCCTTGATTTTTAAACTAATAAAGAAAAAAGGTTGTGCCTTAAGATTATACATGAGCCAGGCGTGTTGGCCACGCCTTTAATCCCAGCACTTGGGAGGCAGAGGTAGGAGGATCGCCATGAGTTCGAGGCCACCCTGAGACTCCATAGTGAATTCCAGGTCAGCCTGAGCTAGAGTGAGACCCTACCTCAAAAAAAAAAAAAAAAAAAAAAAAAAGGAATTCAGTGCCAGTAAAGTGGGGAGGAAGCTGGGCCCTTCTGTCCAGCTAATCTGTAGACTAACAGACTGCTTTCCTGGTCTGTAGAATGAAGCTGATTCCTGCTTCATAGGTCTGTTGGGGTGAACCACAGTGAATATAAAGCCTGGCAAGGTGTCTGGCCAGTTCTTAAGGTAAATACACAGCATTGTTACTTAACCTCTGCTCATCTAGAAGGAAATTGTCCTCCAATAAAAGACATATTGGGTAAAAATAACTTTTCTTAGCTGGGTGTGATGGCGCAAGCCTTTAATCCCAGCACACAAAAGGCAGAGGTAAGAAGATCGTGGTGAGGTCAAGGCCAGCCTGGGACTACATAGTGAATTCCAGAACAGCCTGAGTACAGCAAAACCCTACTTTGGACATCAAACAATATAATAAAAAATAAATAATAATAAACATAAAACGTTAATTTTTCTTTTTTCATTTTTAGGTGTTTGATGTAACTAAAACTCCACCAATCAAAGCCCTACAACTTTGTACTCTTCTTCCCTACTATTCAGTTCGAGTCCTTGTGTGTGGAGGAGATGGGACTGTGGGCTGGGTCCTGGATGCAATTGACGAAATGAAGATAAAGGTATCTGCTTTAAGAACTGTCATGTGGGGGCTAAGGCGATGGCTTAGTGGTGAAGCACCCACCCAGCCTGTGGGGGGACTGATCCCAGCAATGCCAAAAAAAGAAGACATAGCCAATTTGGATAAGCAAAACTTAGATATTAGGACTAAGCAGTTAGTGTAATGTACACTTTTACATTTATATCTTGATTGCTTTGGATTTGAATTTTAGAAAGTAATATGTGCTACAAAGAGTCTAAAGAGAAAAATCTGAAATACATCTTCTGTATTCTAGGGACAAGAAAAATACATTCCACAGGTTGCAGTCTTGCCTCTGGGAACAGGCAATGATCTGTCCAACACACTGGGTTGGGGTACAGGTTATGCTGGAGAAATCCCAGTTGCACAGGTGTTAAGAAATGTAATGGAAGCAGATGGCATCAAACTAGATCGGTAAGTTCCACTTTGCCAAAAAGTTTATTTCTTGACCCTTGGGAATATTACTTTGTTTGTAAATAAAGATTTGTATAGCTATAAAATTCAATGTGAAACCGGGCATGGTGGTGCACGCCTTTAATCCCAGCACTCGGGAGGCAGAGATAGGAGGATCACCATGAGTTTGAGGCCACCCTGAGACTACATGGAGAATTCCAGGTCAGCCTGAGCTAGAGTGAAACCCTACCTCGGAAAAAAAAAACTGATTTCCCAGGCCCAGTGGCTCACACCTGTAATCCTGTCACTTAGAAAGCTGAACCAGGAGGCCAGTGTGGTCTGCAAAGTGAACTTCAGACCCACCTGGGCTGCAGAGTGAAACTAAGTATAAATAAACCAAAAATAAAATTAAATGTAAAGTATTATGTTGTACATATATAAATGCTAGTATTTTGTTATTTAAAATGGTTCATAGTTACAAATTATGCTGGGTTCTTTCCCAAATTTTTCATACTTAAAAGTGGTTATTTTCTCAAGTGCTGTTTTAGTAGAAAAACTTAAAATGTATACGTATCTAGAGGATGGGGGTGGTTGAGCTTTTAAAAGTGCTAATTTTTTTAACTTCTGTTTTGTAGATGGAAAGTGCAGGTAACAAATAAAGGATACTACAACTTAAGAAAACTCAAGGTGCGTTGTTATGCTTCATTTGTAAGTACTTTTAGCAGATGTGCACCTATCTCCATTGCACAAGATTCCCCCTGAAGTAGGATACAGAGACCTAGTATCTCCAGGGAGCTAATTACAAAAGAAAGGCCAGTGTCTCTGCCTCACTCAATGAATTGTACTGGTTTTGCTTTTATTTTTTTATGGTGGTTTTTTGTTTCTGTTCCGCTTTGGAGTTTTAGGGATCAAACTCTTGAGTCTGTTGCATGCTGGGAGAATGCTGTGCCACATCCCCAGGCGCCTAGCTGGACTCAAGCTTAAATGCTCTGCGCCAGCAGGTCAGGTTAATTTGGATTAACAGTAGACTTTCTGTACACACCGAGGTGAAGCATGCTTAACAAATAGTAAATGGCCCAGAGATTATAGATCAGTATTTTACTATTGTTTTTGTTTGCTGTACTGGGGATCAAACCCAGTACCTCACCTATGCTGGACAAGTACTCTACCACTTTTCTATACCCCTGACCCCACAATTGTGTGCCAATTACTTGCATGCCCATACAAGAAAATAAATAAGGGGAACTTGAGGATGAGGACCATTTAGAAATGCTTTAGTTAGGACGATCACACCTTGGAAAGAGAGTAAATACATAGTGCCACTAAACTTCTAATTTTTATGATTGGGTATATGGAAAGGATATTAACCAAAATAAGTAAAATTAAGGAGTTTAAGGTATGGGTAGTTGGGACATGTCAACCAGATGACAGGTACTGAGCCAGAAGCTGGAGGTTCAGGCTCTAAAGCTCAGGAACGAGGACAAAGCTAGACATGTTGAAGACTAGGCTACCTTGGGAAAAGACGCGGTTAAGTGAGAGCCAGAACAGACCCACAGAGCCAGAGCTGGACGAAAGGCGCGAGGCACATGCGGTGAGGACGGAGGCGTCCAGAGCCTCTGCGAAAAGCAGAGCCTTTGCAGGTGCTCAGGTCTGAGGTGCAGAACAGTGAGCAGAAAGGGAATGTGGGATTCATGTTCATAGTTACCAGCCGGAAACTTTAGCCAACAGAACTCTCAGTACCAGATATTCATATTTCAAAAACATCAAAGTAAGATGCACATAGGTCTGAAGCATCATTGGTTGCTTATGCCTTCCCTGACAGGAATTCACGATGAACAACTACTTTTCTGTTGGACCCGATGCTCTGATGGCTCTCAATTTTCATGCTCATCGTGAGAAGGCTCCATCTCTGTTTTCTAGCAGAATTCTTAATAAGGTGTGTTGGATAAAATAACATTTCCTGCTTATCACCGAAGGTACAGTAAAAATCAATAGTTCAATTATATTTAGCACTGAACTAACTTATGGAAAAATTTACTTGTCTTTTGTATAGAATTTCAGGTCAACTCCGTAAATGTATTTTACTAATTGTAAACCAAATTTTTAAAATTTGAAGCTGGAATAGACACTGCATGGAATATGTGATAGCATGTCTTAAATGATTGCTATGGCTGGTGGAATGGCTTAGCAGTTAAGGCATTTGCCTGCAAGGCCAAAGGACCCAGGCCCACGCTAGCCAGATGCACAAGGGGGCACACGTGGCTGGAGGCCCTGGCGTGCCCATTCTCTCACTGTCTCCCTCTTTCTCTGTCAAATAAATAAAAGAATATAAAATATTTTTGAATGGCAGCTAATATCTGAAAGAAATTTTAGGAAAAACAAATTTTTGGTGAAGTTGTTGGCCAGCGAAAGGAGCAGCTTGTTTACCACGGCTGTTAGCCAAGGGCACTGCTCTGGTTCCCAGCACAGCTAATTCCTTTCATGGAAGTTTTGTTTGAGGGTTTGTGGGTTTGTTTGTTTTTTTTTTTTTTCATTTTTCCTGTCTTAATTCTTTATATTTTTTTAACTTTGTATTGACAACCTCCATACATATATATAATGTATCCTGATATTAATTCCCTCCTACCACTGTCCTTTGCTTCCCTACCCCTGACCCCTTCACTGAACAACTTTCTTTCAAACTAGTTCCTCATCTTTTTTGATGTCATTTTTTCCTCCTATTTGCAGATCTTGTGTAGGTAGGTAGCATCAGCCACTGTAAGGTGCAGTGGCCACTTTATATCTGGAAGACAGCATTGCCAAGGCATTCCTCCTCATTTTTACATTCTTTCCACCATCTCTTCTGCAATGGTCCCTGACCCTTGGAGTGTGTGATGGAGATGTCTCATTTAGTGCTTAAACTCAGCTGTTACTTCTTAGCGTTTTTGATGAGTTTTGAGGCTCCCTATCAATCACCATCATCTGAAAAGGGAAGCTTCTCTAACCAAAAGTGAGAGCATCACTAATATATGTGCATAAACATATTTAGAGGACACTTTACTGGGCATAATCTAGCCAAACAACAGTAGTACCTTTCCCTCTGTGATTTATGACCTTCCCAACATAGGCTTTGACCCGGTTTACAGCATCAGGCAAGTGTCCCTCCTGTGGAGCAGACCTCAGGTCAAATCAGAGACCCATTGGTTTACTCCATAACAGACATGCAACCATTGTACCAGTTGCCACATTGTGCCTGGCTGACCAGTTGTGTAGCAGGGCTCAATGCTGGTTAAGACCATTGATGACTTTTCTCCCCCAAAAGGCTGCATAGCACTTTCAAGCTCTGTGACAGCTAGTCAGCAGGAAGGAGGCTTCCAGCTCCCTTCTAGCTTTATTTCTTAGTGTCCTACAGCCAAAACATGTGATGCCTTTAGCAGTAGGATCTAGTTCTGGTGGGCAGCTAAGACCACTGACGACAGCCTCTATTATTTTGGGAGCATCAGAGGCTTCTCTGTCCAGCAACTCACTGGGAAGTATACTACCCTTGTTTTGCAGTTGTTTTTTTTTTTTTTAATGACTTAAAAAATTACTTATTTTGAGAGAGAGAAAGAGGGAGGGGGGGAGAGAATGGGCACACCAGGGCCTTCAGCCACTGTGAACAAACCCCCCCCCCCGTGCATGTGTGCAACATTGTGTGCGTTGTGTCTCTGTGCATCCGGCTGCATGGGACCTGGGGATTCAAACATGAGTTCTTAGGATTCATAGGCAAGCTCCTGAACCACTAGGCAATCTCTCCAGCCCCAAATGACTTTTGACTGTGAAAAATGCATATAAAACAGTTGTATCATTGGTTCTGTTTTACAAAGATTGCAAATTTTGTAATTGTTGCCTTTTATTAACAAGGTTTCTAAAGCCAGAAGGATTGCTGTTGACACAGTTGGTAACTAACAGCCTCTCAGTACTTCTCTCAACCTTTCTGCATTCAAAGTTAATTATAAAATGTTTCCTAGATTTATGATTCTGCATTTTCTGTGGGGTTTTTTGTTGTTGTTGTTGTTGTTGAGATAGGGTCTCACTCTAGCCCAGGCTGACCTGAATTCGCTGTGTAGTCTCAGGTTGTCCTTGAACTCACTGACTCTCCTACCTCTGCCTCCCAAGTGCTGGTATTAAAGGCATGTGCCACCATGCCTGGCTTCATCTGTGTTTTCTTTTAAGTAATTTGAAGTACTTGGAAAAATAAGAATTTTCTAGCTTCCACATATGGTATCCTCCATAAATATTTCTATTTTTTAAATATTTTATTTACTTATTTACTTAGGTGAGAGAGAAAGAGGCAGAGCAGATGGAGAGATAAAGGGCACACAGGGACTGCAGCCACTGCAAACTCTCCAGACGCATGCTCTACCTTGTGCATCCGGCGTTCTTGCATATCAGAGAATCACACCTGGGTCTTTTGGCTTTGCCGGCAAGCACCTTAACTACTAAGCCATCTCTCCAGCCCATGTGTATTTATTTACTTGAGAGAGAGTGAGTATGGGCACACGAGGATTGGACCTCTTGCCCCTTCAAAGAGGCAGAGCTGGAGCGGTGGCTCACTGGTTACAGGAACTTGCTTGCAAAGCCTGACGGCCTGGATTTGATTCCCTAGTACTTTCCTAAAGCTAGATGCACAAGGTGGCACATGCATCTGGAATTCATTTGCAGTGGCAAGTGACCCTGGTGCATCCATTCTTTCCCCCTCCCCCCACCTCCCTCCCTTTCTACTAATAAATAAATAACTGTTTTAATTGATTTGTTGACAAGCAGAGATAAAATATAGGTGCTCCAGAGCCTCTAGCCACTGCATGCACTACTTTGTGCATCTGGCTAATGAATAAAATATTTCCTAATCAGGCATGGAGGCACACACCTTTAATCCCAGCACTCCAAAGGCAGAGGTAGGAGGATTGCTATTAGTTTGAGAACACCCTAAGACTACATAGTGAATTCCCAGGTCAGCCTGGCCTAGAGCAGGGCCATACCTCAAAAAAACCTAATATATATATTTTTTAATTTTCAGGGGCTGGAGATTTGGCCCAGCAGTTAAGGTGCTTTCCTGCAAAGCCTAATAACATGGGTTCAATTCTCCATTACCCATGTAAAGCCAGATGCATAAAGTGGCACATGCATCTGGAGTTTGTAGCTTATGGATACCCTGATAGGCCTATTCTCGTTCATTCATTCATTCATATTCTCTCTCTCTCCCCTTGCAAATAAACATATTTTTTTAATTCACATGCACGGATACTGGGGAATTGAACCAGGCTCTGCATGTGCCTTTAACTGCACTAAATATATTTCTTAAATGACAAGAGGCCGGGTGTGGTGGCACACACCTTTAACCCCAGCACTTGGGAGAGCAAGGTAGGAGGATTGAGGTGGGTTCAAGGCCACCCTGAGACTTCATAGTGAATTCCAAGATATTTCCAAGTCAGCCTAGGCTAGAGTGAAACTCTACCTCAAAAAACTAAGAAGAAGAAAAAGACAGAAAAGGGGACTAGGGAAATGGCACAACACTTAAAAGTGTTTTCCATTTAAGGATAAGGACCTGAGAGTGCCGGAGTCCACTCCCTAGAGCCCATGTAAAAAGCTGAGCATTGCTGGGCGTGGGAGTGTACGCCTGCAAGCCAACACTCAGGAGTCCAAGATAGGAGGATCCTGAGACACATAGTGAACCTCAGGTAAGCCTGGGCTAGAGCAAGACCCTACCTCAAAAAAACTGTAAAATGTGAGCATGGCCGGGCATGGTGGTACACGCTTTTAATCCCAGCACTCAGGAGGCAGAGATAGGAGGATCACCATGAGTTCAAGGCCACCCTGAGACTACATGGTGAATTCCAGGTCAGCCTGAGCTAAAGTGAAACCCTACCTCAGGAAAAAAAAAAAAAAAAAGAGTGAGCGTGGCCAGGCATGGTGGTGCATGCCTTTAGTCCCAGTACAGGAAGGCTAAGTTAGGAGGATTGCAGTGAGTTTGAGACCAGCCTAAGGCTACACAGAGACTTAGACCTTGCCATTAAATATATATATAAGGCTGAGCCTTGTAAGGCTTAACAGCCTGGGTTCCATTCCCCAGTGCCCAGGTAAAGCCAGATGCGCAAAGTGATGTATGTATTTGGAGTTTGTTTGCAATGGCAAGAGGTCCTGGCATTCCCATACTCATCTCTCTCGGTGTGTGTGCATGCCTCTCTCACACGCAAATCAATACATAAAAATATTTTTTTAAAAACCTGAGTGTGGCAGTACTGGGGGCTCACTGACAGAAAGCGGGGCAGCTCCAGGTTGAAGGAGAGACACTGTCTCAAGGGATTTGGCTGGTTAGCAGTAAAGAAGGGCGCCCAATGTTCTCTGGCCTTCACATGCACACATACACAGCATACACCACACGCTGTACACACATACAAAATAAGTAACTGCTTTTAAAGGGGGGAAGTTGGGGACTTAGCTCAGTGTGGATTCATCTGTTGTGCCACAGTCCGTACGGAACTCTTCGGCTGTAAGTAGCATAACATGATGAGACGTGACAATGAAAAGCCCAAAGGTGATTGCATAGGAGAAGCATCCCCTGTGGCACCCTCTGTCCATCTGGTCCTAGTCCACTCAGGAAACACCATCCAACAGGCGGGGCAAGGAGCTTTGCTATAGTGTCTGCCTTCCTCCATCCCTCCCTCCCTTCCTCCCTCCTTGCCTCCCTCTCCCTGTGAGAAAGAAGCAGATAGAGAGAGAATGGGCATACCAAGTGTTCCTGCCACTGCAAGCAAACTCCAGACACATGCGCCACTTTATGCATCTAGCTTTACGTAAGTACTTGGGAGTCAAACTCAAGTCCTTCGGCTTTGCAGGCAAGCACCTAAACCACTGACTCATGTCTCCAGCCCCTAGTGTCTTGTTTCTTAATGTTTGCAGGGTTTGTGATACTGTTTAAATGTCATGTTTTTTGTCCATTTTTCATAGGCTGTTTATTTATTCTATGGAACCAGAGATTGTTTAGTACAGGAATGTAAAGATTTGAACAAAAAAATTGAGGTAAGCAATCAATACCTTTTCTAAAGGTTTATGTGTTTTCTGGATTACTATTTTTTAACATGCTAAAGTTCTTGTTTTGCCAATAGATACTAAGTAGTTATTTGTATGCCAAATACTTTACATATATTATTTCTCTAAATTATCACCACAACCCTGTAAGCCAGTCTTATATTCCCCTTACACAGAAAACAAAACTGTTTGGAAGTAGACTGCCTGAATTCGTTTGTGTCGGGGCACCAGATTTGGACCCAGGGTTATATCTAGAATCTCTTGAGTGGATGTGCCCAATGGCACCCATTGTTTTTGTTTATTGTTCCAAGGCAGGGCCTCACTCCAGCCCAGGCTAACCTGCAGCTCACTTTGTAGCTCCAAGCTGGCCTTGAACTCACAATGATCCTCCTCTCCTACCTCACCCTCCCAAGTGCTGGGACTAAAGGCATGTACCATCATGCCCAGCAAATAAATTGTTACTTATTGATTTGAGAGAGGGTATGGATATGCCAGGGCCTCTTGCCATTGCAAACAACCCCAGATGCATGTGCCACTTTGTGAATCTGCATCCTGGGAAATCAACTGTCAGGTTTTGCAAGCAAGCACTTTCAACCATTGAGCAGCAATCTCTTGAAGAGTGGTATCAAATTTAAAGTTACCCAATACAGTGCTTGACTCATCAGAAATGCTCAGAGAAAGTTTAAAAGCAAAATTGAATTCACATTATTTTGTGAGCTAACTCTTATATTTTAAACAAAGTAATAATTTATAAACAGTAAGAATAGAATATTAGTGATTGTTGATTGCTAAAGATCCCTGATAGCATGATAATGAAATCTTGTTTATCTTGCTTGCTTCCAAAAAGAATCTGTAGAGGTTAATGGCAACAACGAAGACATTCTATAGAGAAACCTAAAAGGCTAGTAAAGTAAGAAAGACAGGAGAGATGCGAAGCACCTCGGGAGGAAAGTGAATAAAGTGAGCATGGAGTAAGGAAGTTGAATGCACTGGCCCGGGAGACATGCTGCCAGTTAGCCAGCACCTGAAAGCCTCTGGAAAGCCACCGCAGAAAAGCAATAGAAGATTCTCTGTCAAAGAATTTGTGTGTGTGTGTGTGTGTGTGTGTGGTGGGGATCAGACCCTCGAGCTCTGTTAAGCACTGTTACCTCTTTTTGCTGAGCTACGTACGTCTCCAGTCCTTTTTTTTTTTTTTTTTTTAAATAGGAACTTGCCATATAGCTCAAGTAGGCCCTGGAACTTGCTTTGTAGCCAAGACTGGCCTTGAACTTTTAATCCTCCTGCCTTAAGCCACCAAGTGCTGGGGTTATCAGTGTGAACCACTGTCCCTCAGTTTCACAAAAGCACATGCTTGTTCATCATGCTCTCTTTTATTCTGGGCTTTGATACTGTCAGTAGAGTGAAGCATGTGATAGCACTGAATTTTTGCAATACCTAATTGATACAAAAGTGCTCTGGAGCGCCGGGCGTGGTGGTGCACACCTTTAATTCCAGCACTTGGGAGGCAGAGGTAGTAGTATCGCCATGAGTTCGAGGCCACCCTGAGACTTCAGGTCAGCCTGGGCTAGAGAGAGACCTTACCTCAAGAAACCAAAAAAGAAACAGTTCTGTGCTGGAAGGATGGCTCAATGGTTAAAGGTGCTTGTTTGCAAAGCCTGAAATGAAAGTCCTGATCCACTTCCCCAGAGCCCACATAAAGCCAGATGCATGAAGTGGCACATGCATCTGGTGGAATTCATTTGCAATGCAAAACACCCTGACACATGCATTCTCATACTTATTCTCTCTTTCATTCTCTCTCCCTCTCCTATAAATTAAATATCTTTTACAAACCCTTCTACTGAAGAGATGGAAAGGAAAGGCTAGTTAAAATCAGTATGAATTCTAAATAGATAAATAAAAACAGTATGCACTGTAGTAACTAATACTTATATTTCTTTAAAGCTAGAACTGGATGGTGAGCGAGTTGAACTGCCTAACTTAGAAGGTATTATCGTCCTGAACATTGGATACTGGGGCGGTGGCTGCAGACTGTGGGAAGGGATGGGCGATGAGACCTACCCTCTAGCCAGGTTTGTACATTTGCAGTCTGGATGGTTGGTGGTGGTGGTTTGTTTTGATTTGAAGCAAGTTGTCTCTATGTAGCCTATGCTGGCCTTGAACTCACTCCTCCTGCCTCAGGCTCCCTAATGCTGGATTACACTTGTGAACCACTATGCCCAGCTGATGTCTGTTTTGAAGGATTCTATTGTTCTTTATAGATTTTTACATAATTCCCTCAGATTTTTACTCCTATATATGTCAATATAAACATTTACTAAATTGATGGCTCCCTATGTTAAAAAGTAACTGCCAAAAGTAAAAATTAAAGACAAGGCATAGTGGCACACGCCTTTAATCCCAGCACTTGGGAGGCAGAGGTAGGAGAATCACCGGGAGCTGAGACCCCATAGTAAATTCCAGATCAGCCTGGGCTAGAGTAAAACTCTACCTCAAAAAAAAGGCTGGAGAGATGACTTAGCGGTTCAGGTACCTCCTGCAAAGCCTAAGGACCCAGGTTTGATTCTCCAGGTCCCATGAAAGCTAGATGCACATGGTGTCACATGCATCTGGAGTTCCTTTGCAGTGGCTAGAGGCCCTGGCATGCCCATTCTCTCTGTCTCTAATAATTTTTTTTTTAAGCCATGCGTGGTGGCACACACCTTTAATCCCAGCACTCTGGAGGCAGAGGTAGGAAGATCACCATGAGTTTGAAGCCACCCTGAGACTCCATTGTGAATTCCAGGTTAGCCTGGGCTAGAGTGAAACCCTACCTTGAAAATCAAAAAGCAAACAAAAAACTTTTAATTTAATTTAATTAAAAAATTAGTAACTTAGCCGGGCATGGTGGCACATGCCTTTAATCCCAGCACTTGGGAAGCAGAGGTAGGAGGATCGCCATGAGTTCGAGACCACCCTGAGACTCCATAGTGAATTCCAGGTCAGCCTGGGCTGGAGTGAGACCCTACCTCGAAACACCAAAATAAAAGATTAGTAACTACCCTAACTTACATGCTGACTTTTTTTAAGTAGAAAGTTGTATGAATACATCTTATGTTAGTACCACCATTTCCCTCCCCCCTGCCCCCATTCCACTGAGGGTCCTGCTCAGTGGGGTTATTGGTATTCCCCCTAGGTCCGTGGGTTATGAGATGTAAGTGTGCTGACGTTTGAATGACACCGTGTAATCCTTATTTCCTCTTCCAACGCCAGGCATGATGACGGGTTACTAGAAGTTGTCGGGGTCTACGGTTCTTTCCACTGTGCTCAGATTCAAGTAAAACTGGCAAACCCTTTTCGAATAGGACAGGCGCATACAGTGCGGGTAGGTGCAGCAGCCCTGTGACTGCTGAGGGCCCAGTGCACCTCCAGGCCGTCGCCGCGTGCGAGGCAGTGTGCGGTATCACTTCCCTGAGCAGCGGTTCAGCGCACGACTGCTTATTGTATACCAAGGTCTTGGGTAGGTAGGAAACAACAGAAAAGATGGCCCTTAATCCAATTAGAGAACTAAAATTTAGTCCACTGAAAATGATTCACAAATCAAAGTATATTCAAATTAATTTCAGAAATTAAAATGCAGGGCTAGAGAGTTGGCTTAGTGGTTAAGGCACTTGCCTGTGAAGCCTAAGGACCCAGGTTCAATTCCCCAGTATGCAAGTAAGCCAGATGTACAAGGTGGCATATGTGTCTGATGTTTGTTTTCAGTGGCTGGAGGCCCTGGCACACCCATTCTATATGCCTCCCTGCCCCTCTCCCTCCCTCCCCACCCCCCCTCTCAAAATAAGCAAATAAAATATTTTTTAAAAAAAAATTAAAATGGGGCCAGAGAGATGGCTTAGCACTTTAGGTGCTTGCCTGCAAAGACTAAGGACCCAGGTTCACTTCCCCAGTACCCACGTAAACCAGATGCAATGCATCTCGAGTTTGTTTGCAGTGGCTAGAGGCCCTGCCGTGCCCATTTTCTCTCCCTCTCTCTTTCTGTGTGTTTGTCAAATAAATATTTTTATTTAAAAAAAATTACAAAAGGGGTTGGAGAGATGGCTTAGTGGTCAAGGCCCTTGCCTGCAAAGCCAAAGGACCCAGGTTTGATTCCCCAGGACCCATGTAAGCCAGATGCACAAGGTGGCCCATGCATCTGGAGTTCATTTGCCATGGCTGGATGCCCTGTCATACCCATTCTCTCTTTCTCTCTACCTGCCTCTTTCCCTCCCTACCTTTCTCTCGCTAATAAATAAATAAAAATATTTTAAAAATTTTGCAGAGGGTTATTAGGCATTCAGGAAGCTAAGGTAGGAGGATCGCCATGAATTCAAGGCCACCATGAGCCTACCCAGTGAATTCCAGGTCAGCCTGGGCTAGAGTGAGACCCTACCTCGAAAAACCAAAAAAAGCAGGTCAAGGGATCATGGGTGATATCAGTAAGGAAAACCCTACACCTGACTTTTGTTCTATTTATTTCTTGGTACTAGCTGATTCTGAAATGCTCAATGATGCCGATGCAGGTGGATGGGGAGCCATGGGCCCAAGGGCCCTGCACCGTCACCATAACACACAAGACACATGCCTTGATGCTGTACTTCTCTGGAGAACAGACGGATGATGACATCTCCAGTGCTTCGGATCAAGAAGACTTAAAGGAAGCTGAGTAGATGGGGACGCTGAAAGCAGCGTCCACACAAAGGAGTCCATGCATACGTGTTTGTCCACGAGGTTGCCTCTGCCACTACCCAGTCTTCATTCCACTCACAGTGTAATGGGTGTGTGTTTGTGCAAATAGCATTCCCACGCAGCCAGACTCCCAGTTGTTATAGACACCTGTGTTCAGCAGGATACTTTGATCATATATTACTAACTTTGAAAAGGCCACAAAAAAGTTACTCACATGCCGGCCCTGGTGGCACGCCTTTAATCCCAGCCAGCACTGGAGAGACAGAGGTAGGAGGATCGTCATGAGTTCAGTACCACCCTGCGATTACAGAATGAATTCCAGGTCAGCCTGGGCTAGAGCAAGACCCTACCTCAAAAAAAAAAAAAAAAAAAAGTTACACAAAGATGTGGCTGTATTTTTTTGAATGGGGTTCACTCTGAAGAATGCACTATCTCATTCCTTACTTTTGAATAACAGGTTTGATGGACTGATGTGGGAGAAAAAAATCATTTCCATCTTAGTTTTTGATGTGGTGGCCCTATGCCATTTTAAAAGTTAACCTGCCTTTGTGAACTGGAGTGATTAACACGTGGCTTCCTCCTGCAGCGTGGCTCAAGGTTTTCTGCACTTCACATGGAGCCCACATCCTGAATTCTTGCAAAGAAAGACAACACTTAACTTACAGTGTTATATTTTTCTACTTTAGTGTCATTTTTTGACCTAACTCCAGGTGTTTATGTTAATGGCTGAATTGAACTGAAATGCAGAATTTTTGTTGTTGTTGTTTCAGTTTTGTTGCATTTTTGGTGGTGGTTGTTTTGTTACTGTTTTTTTTGTGGGGGGGATGTGTATTTTGGCAGGGCTGAGGCTTAGGTCCTGTGGGAGTCTAGGCACGCACTCTACCATGGAACTATACCCCAGGCATTGGATCTTTTCTCCTATCAGAAGAGAACCAAAAAGGTGATTTGGTGCAAAATAACACTTAGAGCACTTAGGATGATAAGGGTTAGGTTCCAAGCTGAAGTCCACTGACTTCTTGTTTAATTAAAGAGAGCATTGACAACAGGGGAGGGGGGGTGCTTGAGAGAAGCTTACCAAGTCCAATTAGTTGCTCAAAAAAAAGCTCAACAGTTCAAGGCTGATTCATGTTTCAAGGTTGAGTGGTCTTGCAGTATTTTGAATACAGTAGCACTTTCACAGAATTTCCCCTTGGAGCTATAACCTTTGCTAAGAGAAGTGAGAAAAACCTCTGCTAAGATGTTTCTATTGTATTTATTTTAAATGAGAAAGATCTATATTTTTAACTTATTTATTACTTTGTAGCATGATACTTGTGTTCAGTGTTTACACTATTTATACAGCTATATTTAGTGAGGTAAAGTGGTCACAAATTCTGCTGGCACAGTCAGATAAAACTTCCCACTAAAGTCCTCATCTAATTCTGATATCTATTACTCTCCCATTGTCAATTTTCAGTGTTTGTGAGGGAGAGGCATGAAAAACACTGACAAAGGACTTGGAGTAATTGTCTCATTGCTGTCTGTCCCTCAGTTGAGTGCTTACTGAAAGCAGTTCCATAACTGCCCATCGGAGGGTGCTGTTCTGCAATTGTCAGCCAGCCTGCCCTTGGATGGCAGTTTGGTGGTTTTCTGAGAAATGGTTGGTTTGTGGTGGTCTTTTCATGACATTAATTACCAGAAGACCAGAATGTATCCCCCAAAACACCATTAACTCCCTTTTAAAGGTCTATTACAATTCTGTTATCCATGAGTTACCATAAACTTCATGTGAGTCACATGTTTTAAAAGGACAACTTGGTATGTATGTGGGAATGAGTACATTGTGGCAAATATTTCCACTTTGCTAAATTAATCTCTTCCAGCTCTTCACAGGTGATGCCAGAGTCTGGTATTGAAAGATTTGTTTGCACAGGTTGTTTCAGAAGCCTTTCATACTGGATAACCACAGCGGAGGTAGTGGGAGAGATGTGCAGATTTTCTTTATGAACTTTATCGGTTTTTGAGCATAATGAAGTTTATCCTTTAATTCATGGTCAGAATGGTCATAGACATCGCATTTCCCAAGTGCACTGTTAAAGCCCACTTTACTGTAGGTTACACCTGTGAGTCATAATGCTAATTAGTAATGGAAAATTCATTTGGACTATCAATTAAAATAACTATTTTTTAATTGCTTAAACTACTATAACCATAATATTACACTGGATTTAGAGCAGGTTTGTGTCCAATGTCTCATGTATTTAACCATTTTTCAACTGTAATCTGCCGAGGACTTTTTTCCTGCTGACCTTCATGAACTTTCTTCTGCCTTCCTCACTCGGCCCTTAGTAACTTCAAGAACACTATGACATATGACATGAGTTTGTCATGGTAAAATTCACTTACCATTTTAGACACTAGTTCACCCAGCACATCAGATAAATGTACAGGCATGTGCCTTGTTTAGATAGACTCTGTAAGATCTCATGCTTGCAAATTAGATATTAGGATAGTGATAGCTTGTATTACCGAGGATTCTGTACTTTACAAAATAGCTCACCATAAGATTTTTCTGTTCCGCATATAATTGTCCTGCTGTTAAAATAACACACGTTCTCAGGAAGAAGTATATGAAGTAAATCATATTTCCTCATCTGCGTTCACATTTCTCATCTTTGTCTGCCCTCCTGGCTTCTGGGCCCTTGTCGGTGTGGTGACGTGCCCACTGCCTGCAGGGACAGCTCTTGGGGACCTCAGGCAGATGATGGTCTTCAGTGCTTTGTCTGCCTAGTAGAGGTCAAGGATTCTTGTCTAAAAAAAGACGGCAGCATTTAAATGCTTTCAGTGTTCCTTAGCTAGCTGTGAAACTATAAGTAGATAATATTTATAAAAGTTTTATAGCCAAAACTATTTATTTTTATTTTTATGGTGTGTGAAAATCAAAGTATTTGCTTTTTGAAGTACATTTACACACTTAGTTGTGACATCTACTGTGACTCAGAAACTGCAGTCAGTTTTGTGCTATAAAAATGAGTACTACTACCAGCATGTCAAAAGAAAAATAATTTGCCTTTGTAATATAAAGTAAAATTGTTTCTAACATATGTTATGGGATCTTTAATTTGCACTAGCTAGAAAATGTTTAAGGTTTTGTTAATTTATAAAAGTTAATATGGCCCTATATGCATAATTTGGCCAAAAAGGAAAATGGAATGAGTGACAGTTTTGAGGGATTTCCCCTCAAAATGGTAATATTGAAGCAAGAAAACCAGCACTTTGTACTCAGAAATATTGTGATAGGTTTTTGTGGGATTTTGTTACATGTTTGGTTCTACACATTTAGGACAGTTGAATGTTAACACAGATCTGTCTTTTAACTCTAGACATTTTAAAAGGAAAAAATAGTTTTGTTACTACCTCCAGCTTATAGAGGAACTACTCAGCAGCTCAACAGGACTTGTTTCGGTCTTGGTTTACAAAGCATGTCCCGGGCTGGAGAGATAGCTTTGTGGTTAAGGCATTTGCCTGTGAAGCCTAAGGACTTAGGTTTGATCCTCCAGAACCCACATAAGCCAGATACATAAAGCATGTTTTGCCTTTCTGAAGGTCTCCCTTCACCTGCTTCCTGTCTCAGGACTGAGTGTGTTTGTGCAGTCCATCTGAGCTTTAGAGTGAGGCAGGCAGACCCCTGCAAGATGGGTTCCTGACCGCCACTCTTGAGGGAATCAGTCATGGTCTCTTGGGACAGAGGCATCTCTGTTGTGTTGTTTTATTTTGTTTTTAATATTTTTATTTTTACTTATTTACTTGAGAGAGAGAGGAGAGAGACAGATAGAGAATAGGTGTGCCAGGTCCTCCAGCCACTACAAAAGAACTCCAGCTGCATGTGCCACCTTGTGCATCTGGCTTATGTGGGTCCTGGGGAATTGAACCCAGGTCCTTTGGCTTTGCAGGCAAGTGCCTTAACTGCTAAGCCATCTCCCCAGCCAAGTATCTTTGTTTTAATTAACAACACCCAAAAGATTCCAGTGCGCACTGAACTTTGGCTTTCACTGGAAAAGTACTCTCAGAAACACTAAATAATAGATGTGCTTTTTGGTTTTTTGAGGCAAGGTCTCTCTGTAGCCCAGGCTGACCTCAAACTCATGACAATACTCCTACCTCAGCCTCTTCAGTCCTGGGATTATAGGTGTAAGACACCATGCCCAACTTGGATGCTGTTACAATTGTTTTTATTTACCATGAAGCAGTCATTTTCTCCCGAAAACTCTTCTGAAAAAGTTCCATTAAGAATTTTTGGAGCCGGGCATGGTGGCGCATGCCTTTAATCCCAGCACTCAAGAGGTAGAGGTAGGAGGATTGCTGTGAGTTCAAGGCCACCCCAGACTACATAGTGAATTCCAAGTCAGCCTGAGCTAGAGTGAGACTCTACCTCAGAAAAAAAAAAAATAAAAATAAAAGAATCTGGGGGGCTGGAGAAATGGCTTCGTGGTTAATGCACTTGCCTGCAAAGCTAAAGGACCCAGGTTCGATTCCCCAGGACTCATGTAAGGCAGATGCACAAGTGGCACATGCATCAGGAATTTTTTTGCAGTGGCTGAAGGCCCAGGTGTACCCATTCTCTCTTTATCTGCCCCTCCCACCCAGATAATTTTTTTTTTTTTTTTTTTTTTTTTTTTTGGTTTTTCAGGGCAGGGTCTTGCTGGGATTAAAGGCATGAGTCACCACGCCTGGCTAAAATAAACTATTTTTAAAGGGCTGAAGAGATGGTTTAGTAGTTAGGATGTTTGCCTGCAAAGCCAAAGTACCCAGGTTCGGTTCCCCAGAACCCATGTAAGCCAGATTCACAAGGTGGTTCATGCATATAGAGTTTTATATATAGTGGTGGAGGGTCCTGACATGCCTCCCCCCTCTCCTCTCTCCCTCCTTCTCTCTCTCTCTCTCCCTCCCTCTCTCTCTCTCTCTCTCATTCTCCCTCTCCGTCAAATAAACTAAAAATTTAAAAAACTGTTTCAGGGGCTGAAGAGATGACTTAGCAGTTAAGGCATTTGCCTGCAAAGCCTAAGGACCCAGGTTCAATTCCCTAGTAGCCACATAGGTCAGATGCACAGGATGATGCATATCTCTGGAGTTTGCAGTGGCTGGAGGCCCTGGCACATCCAATCTCTCTGCCTCTCCCTCCCTCCCTCCCTCCCTCTGTCTCTTCCCCCCCCCAAAAAAAAAAATAATAAAAATACTTTACAAAGGAAGAAAGAATTTGTTTTAGCCTGGGACTGCAGAGGAAGTTTAGGTCAGCCTGGGCTAGAGTGAAAACCTACCTCTAAAAAAATAATAATAACATAATAATTGTAGCTAAGTATGGAGACATGTGCCTATAGTCCCAATACTAGGATACTGACTTTAAGGTCAGCCTGGGCTATACTTCAAGATCCTATCCAAATTGTGCTTGTCGTTAACATGAAAGTTGGTGTGTATTCTGCAGATGTGTATGTGGGTGGAACCAAGGTTTTAGACTTACCCACAGGGTCTTGGAGGAGTAAAGAGCAGAGCACAGGAGGCCTCTGCCTTCTGACTTCAGTCTGTACAGCCCCACTCTTTTATACTGGCTGCTGCAAAAGGCTTCTGTAAATAAAATACGCTATGTAAGGCATCACCTGTCTTTTGGTGTCTTTAAACTTCATTGAAACCTCCCTTCATGTACACAATGTACCCTCATAATCCCCTCCCATCACCCTCTTGTTCCCTCTCCCCTAGCTCCTGCCACTGAAGCCCCTTTCCAACTACTCCCTCTTCTATTCTGGATCCTCCTATTTTCAGAAAAAAATGCATTTGGAGGCTGGGAAAATGGTCCAGTAGGTAAAGTGTTTGCACACAAGCCTGAGGACCTGAGTTCAGATTCCCCAGCACTCAGGTGAAATGCCAGGTGTGTGTGTGTGTGCGCGTGTGTGCGCGTGTGATGTCAGCATGGGGAGGGATGGATACGGGCGCACTGGCTAGCTAGGCGAGCCAAGTCCATAAACCTCAGGTTCAGTGAGAGTCTTTCTCAAAGAGCAAGGTGGAGTGCACCTGCGGAAGACACCTGGAGACCTGTGACCTCCACGTGCGCGCGCACACGCCTGCACACGCACCGTCGTCACACGGCATTTGGAGCCACTTGGTGCAGTGACTCATTTGGATTTTTGTGGGGTTTGTGCATTTACAACCTCGTTTTTTCGTTGAAAATGTTCCAGGAGATCTCGATTGCTGCTTGGGAAATAGTTACTTGGCTACCTCACAGTTCAAAGGCATTTTGTCGCATAGTATAGTAGCAAGTTTAGTTGTAAGTTAGTAAAATTCTCTAATTTTAGTATAGGACTCGTCTGTGTACTGTTTATACACATGGACATACACACTCTCATAGCCCTGCTGTGTCACATGAGTGGTAAATGGACCTACTGGTGTCAAAAAGGCACACTCCCGAGCTCAGGAAAGAATGTTAAAGTCACCCTCTACAACAAGTTTACAAGACTTAAATGGTTGAGCTCTTTAGTGCTCCGGGAACAGCTACAGAACATAAGCCCTCTAGAAACTGTGTGACTGGGACACTGATACAGACCAAGGGCACTTCCTGTCTCCTTGGTCTACCTTGGGCTCACTCAGATCACAGGAAGGTGCCAACAGAAGGCAGTAAGCAGGAGAGGAGCTTTGATCCTCTTGGTGACAACGCAGAATGCAAAGTAAGGACAAGTTAGAGAGTCAGATTGTCTTCCTCCTTTGGCACGTGCAGATAAGTGTGTGCAGCTAGACCAGCACTCTGCTTTGTAGCTGTTCACGCCCAGGCTCCCTCACAGATCTCTGAGCCCACACCGTTGAGGATGCTCAGTGACCACTTCAGCAGCCAGCTACCTGCTGTCACTTTGGTCCCTCTTACAGTAGTCATGCCTACCACTTCATTACCCGGTGTTAATTGCTTTTGGTGATTTGGGTGTGTGTCGTGCTTAGTGCCTGCAGCCAGATGTAAAATAGAGCATTTGGGATGTCAAATATGTTTGCTTGTTTGTTAAAAAAACATAAAAAGTACAACACATAAACAGTTACAATCTTGTGTTGATTTTTTTTAAATATTTTTTATTCATTATTTATTTATTTATTTGAGAGTGACAGACACAGAGAGAAAGACAGATAGAGGGAGAGAGAGAGAATGGGCGCGCCAGGGCTTCCAGCCTCTGCAAACGAACTCCAGACGCGTGCACCCCCTTGTGCATCTGGCTAACGTGGGACCTGGGGAACCGAGCCTCGAACCGGGGTCCTTAGGCTTCACAGGCAAGCACTTAACCGCTAAGCCATCTCTCCAGACCTCTTGTGTTGATTTTAATGCAATAATGAGATAAATTGAACGTCAAGTTACCAAAAAGTGGTCATTGAGCCGGGCATGGTGGCGCACACCTTTAATCCCAGTGCTTGGGAGGCGGAGGTAGGAGGATCACTGTGAGTTTGCGGCCACCCTGAGACTACATAGTGAATTCCAGGTCAGCCTGGGAATGGAACCCTGGCCATCAGGCTTTGCAAGCAAGTGCCCTTAACCACTGAGCCAGCCCTCTTTTTTTTTTTTAAATATGGACCCATGGTGTTTTAGAAGATAAAAGCAGGGCTGGAGAAGCTGGGCATGGTGGCGCACGCCTTTAATCCCAGCACTTGGGAGGCAGAGGTAGGAGGATCACCGTGAGTTCGAGGCCACCCTGAGACTACATAGTGAATTCCAGGTCAGCCTGGGCTAGAGTGAGACCCTACCTCAAAAAACCAAAAAAAAAAAAAAAAAAACAGGGCTGGAGAGATGACTTAATGATTAAGGGTGTTTGCCTGCAAAGCCAAAGGACCCTGGTTCGATGCCCTAGGACCTATGTAAGCCAGATGCACAAGGGCTCACATATATCTGGAGTTTGTTTGCAGTGGCTGGAGGCCCTGACATGTAGTTTGGAAGTACTGCTTCCTTTAGGAGAAACAGAGTCAGCTGCAGGGAATTTTCTGTAAAAACAAGCCCTAATGTGAAACAGAAGCCTTGCTTTAATCTGATAAAAGGCGCCATTACCATCGATGTCTAATACCACAGCTTGGCTTTTGTAGTTGTGATTAACGCAATGGCACTGGACTCTGGACCGGTGACATACCCAGGGACAACGAGAGTGAGCGTAAGATAAATAGAATGCTTTTGTTGACATAGGTAGGACAGTATTTAAGCTGAAACATACAAAAATAACCATATGGCCTAGAGTTAGGTGGTACAATAACATTTGTAGAGCATTTGATGATTTATAAAGCAATTATATATTAACATTTATTCCTATCCACAGCCCAACTGAGATATAATTTCTCTTTTCCAAATGAGGACATGGTGATCAGAAAGGTTAGTGACATGCCAGTGCTGCACAGCTAGGATACCTGTCCACAGCGTCTTCTGACTCGGAAATCCAGTGGGTTGTCTCCTCCCTGACACCCCCCTCCCCAATCACTAAGTTACACCATCTCTGCCCAGGTCGCGGTTTCTAGCTAGTTCTTTCATCAGATCACTAACAGACCTCTATATGGAGTTGGGTTTAGTAACAGATACTTTTTCCTTCCCTCCACTACCTCCATAGCTCTCTGCACATAAAACACAATTGTGTCAGGGCCCTCTTTCCTAGACTCCAGATAGGACTCTCATAGCCAAGGACAAAAGACCTTGCTCATCGTGTCTCAGACAGTATGAATTGGCAATGAACTTGTTCTGGCTGGTAATCTGCTGTCTCCAGTCATTTTCCACTCCTTTTTTGTTTTGTTTTGTTTGTTTTTTGAGGTAGGGTCTTCTTGCTCTAGCCCAGGCTGGCCTGGAATTCACTATGTAGTCTCAGGGTGTCCTTGAACTCATACTAATCCCCCTACCTCTGCCTCCCAAGAGCTGGGACTAAAGGTGTATGCCACCACGCCCTGACAGTTTACACTCTTAACTCATCTACAAATTCACAGAGAAGTAACCTGTGAACCTACAGGCTCAGGCCAGCTAGAGGGAAACAGAAAGTGATACTAGCCAGGCATGGTGGCACACGCCTTTAATCCCAGCACTCAGGAGGCAGCGGTAGGAGGATCACTGTGAACTCAAGGCCAGCCTGAGACTACACAGTGAATTCCAGGTCAGGCTGGGGAGATGGTTCAGCAGTTAAGTGGACTTCCTGTGCAAGTATGAGGGCCTTAGTTTAATCTCCAGAACCCATTTAACGAGATGGGCATGGCCACACACATCTGTGACCCCAGTCCTGTGGAGAGCAGAGATTGGAGAGTCACTGGGGCTTACAGGCAGTAAGAGACTCCACTGTGTGGAAAGAGAGGGGAAAGGGGGCTGGAGAGATGGCTTAGCGGTTAAGGCACTTGCCTACAAAGCCTAAGGACCCAGGTTCAATTCCCCAGTACCCACATAAGCCAGCTGCACAAGGTGGCCCATGCATCTGGAGTTTGTTTACAGTGATTGGAGGGCCTGGTGTGCCCATTCTCTCCCTCCCTCTCTCTCTCTCATAAATAAGTAAAGGGAAAAAAAAAAAAAAATATATATATATATATATATATATATATAAAGAGAAATATACACACACACACACACATATAAAAAGAACAGATGAGTGCAGGATGGAGGAGGATACTCAATGTTTTCCTCCAGCTACAATAGGCAACCCCACAGGGTACTGCATCAGCACATATACACACATACAAGCATCACAGAAACTAAAAGGAGAGGGGCTGGAGAGAGCACTTAGTGGTTAAGGCGCAAAGTTTTGCCTGCAAAGCCAAAGGTCCCACGTGAGGTTCCTCAGGACCCATGTAAGCCAGATGCACAAGGTGGCACATGTGTCTGAAGTTTGTTAGTAGTGGCTGGAGGCCCTGGTGCACCCATTCTCTCAATCTGCTTCCCTCTCCCCCTTCCTCTTTTTTTTTTTTTTTTCCAAGGTAGAGTTTCACTCTAGCTCAGGCTGACCTGGAATTCACTGTGTAGTCTCAGGGTGGCCTTGAACTCATGGTGATGATCCTCCTACCTCTGCCTCCCCAGTGCTGGGATTAAAAGCGTGTGCCACCACACCCGGCCTCCCCCTCCCTCTCTTTGTCAGACTCACACATACATAAGTAAAGAGAGAGGGAGTGAGGGATGGAGGGACAGCTTAGCAGTTAAGGCATTTGCCTGCAAAGCCATAGGACCCAAGTTCCATTCCCCAGGACCCACTTAAAGCAGATGCACAAGGTGGCACATGTATCTGCAGTTCATTTGCAGTGGCTGGAGGCCCTGGCGTGCCCATTCTCTCTCTCTCCCCCTCTCCCTCTTTCTCTGTCAAATAAATAAATAAAAATTTAAAGAGAGAGAGAGAGGAGGAGGAAGTAGTAATAGTAGTAGGAGGGGGAAGGAGGGAGGAAAGAAATAGGGAAGAAGCAGAAAGGGAAAGAATAACCTGAAAGTGCCAGGCGCCCTTGATTTTTGTCTCACACACTAGAAAACACCACCCGAAGGAAACAGGCCTGATGAAGGGAAGTGGCTGGGTGGTTTAAGGTGCTGAAGCACAAACTCTAGGCTGTGTGTGATGGTCGGAAGCTCTGCTGTGAGGCCCGGGGCAGGCCCCTCCCCCCGACCTCCGCAGAAGCCCCTAGAGATGAGAAACCACCTCACCACAGCTCCCAGGACAGAGAAGGCAGCAAGCCAACAGGCTCACACAGTTCTGCTCAGGCCTCCTGCCTCCCACGTCCCAGAAGATTACGAGACATCCTGCCAAACCTTGATACGCTTTGTGTGAGTGAGTGAGTCCATGCGAAGTCACCATGATGCCAAAGTGGAGCTTCCCCCTACTCCCCAACACACACAGGAGAGCTGGGCTTTGAGGAGCAGCAGATAATCTAGGTTCTGGATAGAGAGCAGAGAATGAGCACATCCGCAGAGAAGTGCCGGGCTGGTCAGAACCGCAAGTGTACAGGCACTGTGTGCTGTGCGCAAGGAGGTGGCGGCGAAGGCCATGTGTTTGAGGGTCAGCTCTGTGACTCTGGAGTTCTGGCCCCATTGCTCTCTCAATGTGTGGCACCATGGATGCTGTGGTTTGAATAAAAAAAATGAGTCTTGAGGGTCCTTTATGTATAGAATCATATCTGCAAATAATGATAATTTGATCTCTTCCTTTCCAATTTGTATCCCTTTTATGTGTGTCTATTGCCTTACTGCTAGAGCTAAAACTTCCAGTACTACATTAAATAAAAGTGGACACCCTTGTCTTGTTCCTGATTTTAGTGGAAAACTTCAAGATTTCCCCATTTAGTATTATGTTGGCTGTAGGGATTTTTTTTTTAATTTTTCTTTATTAGAGAGAGAAATAGGCAAGGAGGGAGGGAGGGAGAGAGAGAGAGAGAGAAAGGGAGGGAGAGAGAGAGAGAGAGAATGGGCATGTCAGGGCCTCCAGTCACTGTAAATGAGCTCCAGATGTGTGAGCCCCCATGTGCATCTGGCTTACGTAGGTCTAGGAAATCGAACCTGGGTCTTTTGGCTTTATAAGCAAGTGCCTTAACCACTAAGCCATGTCTCCAGCCATTATTTTTTATTTTATTTTTTATTTTTTGGCTGTAGGTTTGTCATAAGTAGCCGTTATTATGTTGAGATATATTCCTTCTATTCACAGTTTCTGTAAGATTTTCATCATGAAGGGATGTTGAATTTTGCCAAATGCTTTTTCTGCATCTAGTGAGATGATTATGTGATTTTTATCCTTCAGTCTATTTATATAATGTATTATATTTACGATTTGCATATGTTGAACCATCCCTGCATCTCTGGGGTAAATCCTACTTATTCTGGGTAAATGATCTTTCTGATATATTCTTGTATTCTGTTTGTCAATATTTTGTTCGGAATTTTTGCATCTATGTTCATGAGGGAAATTGGTCTGTAATTTTCTTTTTTTGTTCTATCTTTGTCTGGTTATGGTATCAGGGTGATACTGGCTTTGTAGAAGGAGTTTGGTGGGATTCCTTCCTTTTCTATTTTATGGAAAAGCTTGAGAAGCATTGGTGTTAGTTCTTCCATGAAGGTCTGGTAAAATTCACCAGTGAATCCATCTGGGCCTGGGCTTTTTTTAGTTGGGAGATTTTTGTTGTTGTTGTTGTTTTTGGTTTTTGGAGGTAGAGTCTCACTCTAGCCCAGGCTGACCTGGAATTCACTATGTATTCTCAGGGTTGCCTTGAACTCCCAGAGATCCTCCTACCTCTGCCTCCCTAGTGCTGGGATCAAAGGCATGTGCCACCATGTCTGGCATAGTTGAGAGATTTTTGATAACTGCTTGGATCTCCATACTTATTATAGGTCTACTTAAGTAGTTAATCTCATCTTGATTTAATGTTGGTAGGTCATATAAATCAAAGAAGTCATACATTTCTTTCAGATTTTCAAACTTAGTGGAGTATATGTTCTTATAATATATCCCTATGATTTTTTGAATTTATCTGGTATCTGTTGTGATGGTGCCTTTTTCATCTCTAATTTTATTAATTTGTGTCTCTTCTGTTTCTTTTGATCAGATTTGGTAAGTGTTTATCAATCTTGTTTATCCTTTCAAAGAACTAACTCTTTGTTTCGTTGATTCTTTGGGTTATTTTGTTATTTTTGTAGTTGTTTCTATTTTGTCAATTTCTGACCTAATCTTTATTATTTCTTCCCGTCTACTAATTTTTGGTTTGCCTTGTTCTTCTTTTTCCAAGGCATTAAAGTGAAGCATTAAGTTGTTTACTTACGACCTTTCTATTTTTTTTTTTTTTTTGGCTGAATCTTTTTTCAAATTTTTTTTTAGTAACAACTTCCATGATTATAAAAAATATATACCATGGAAATGCCCTCCCTCCCTGCACTTTCCCTTTTGAAACTCCATTCTGCATCATATCCCCTCCCCCTCTCAATCAGTCTCTCTTTTATTTTGATGTCATGATCTCTTCCTCCTATTATGATGGTCTTATGTAGGTAGTGTCAGGCACTGCGAGGTCATGGATATCCAGGACATTTTGTGTCTGGAGAAGCACATTGTAAGGAGTCCTATCCTTCCTTTGGCTCTTACATTCTTTCTGCCACCTCTTCCGCAATAGACCCTGAGCCTTGGATGGTGTGATAGAGATATTGCAATACTGAGCACTCCTGTCACTTCTTTCCAGCACCATTATGCCTTTTGAGTCATCCCAAGGTCATTTGAAAGAGAAGATTCTCTACCAAAAGTGAGAGTAGCATTAATATAAAGGTATGAACATTAAGAGAAGTGCTTACTGAGTAGTTTGATAAGCATAGTATATACATTTAGCCAGACAGCAGCAGACGTTACATGCCTAGGGCTTATGACTACCCCTGTTTTAAGTTTTCAGTATCAGGGATGTATTCCCTCCCATGGAGCGGGCCTCCAATCCAATTAGAGGGTAGTTGGTTTCCACCATGACAGTTGTGCCACTATTGCACCCGTTGGCTCATTTGGGGTGGCTGGCAAAATATAAGGCTTGCAGTGTCCACTGTTGAATATCTTCACTGGTGATTTCTCTTTCTCCCATTGAACGGCATGCAGGATGGCTTCTTCCAGCTTTCTGTCAGCTGGTCTACATGGAGGAGGTTATCAGCTCAGTGCCAGCAGGATTTCTCATTGGCCTTGCAGCCCAAGTATGTGGAGTCTTCAGCAATAGGATCTTACCATCTATTCCTGGTAGGAAACCAAGGGCCTCATCAATGGCCTATGACTTTTGGGGGTATCAGGGACCTCTCTGACCAACAACTGGCACTGAAAATTTTCTAGCAACAGCTCCTGAGTGTTCCATTGTCCAAAAAAATGTAGATTTCCATATGACTTATTTATATCCTTTTAGATTTTGATTAGCCCTCCCTCCATCTTACCTTTACTCAGTCTCTTCCCCTGACTTCACTTGGGCCTTTTTACCCCCATTAATCTATTCTTCTACTTACATGTATACAATACCATCCTATTAAATACCCCCCTCCCTTCCTTACTTGCCTTTGCTACTGAGTTTTCTTCCTACTCACACAGAAATCCAATCATCTGTAGCTAGGATCCACATATGAGAGAGAACATGTGACGCTTGGCTTTCTGGGCCTGGGTTACATCACTATAATCCTTTCCAGATCCATTCTAATTTCTTAATATAGGCACTTAAATTTCCCTCTTAGGACTACCTTCATTGTGTCCCGAAGATTTTGGTATGTTGTATTATTATCATTTGGTTCTATGAGTTTTTTATTCCCTTCTTAATTTCTTCACTGACCCATTCATCATTTAGTAGTGTATTGTTTAGTTTCCATGATTTTATGCATGCTCTATAACTTTTCTTGCTATTGATTTGTAGTTTGATCCCATCATGATCAGATCAAATACAAGGACTTATTTCAATTTTCCTGTATTTGTTAAGATTTGCTTTGTGTCATAATATATAGTCTATATTAGAGAATGTTCCATGTGCTGCTGAAAAAAAAATGTGTATTCTGCAGCATTTGGATGAAGTGTCCTGTAGATATCTGTTAGGTCCATTTGTTCTATGACCTCATTTAATCCAGATGCATCTGTTTATTTTTTGCCGGGATGACCTGTCAACTGATGAGATAGTATTTGTCTTATATGGAAAGGTGAATTTCTTGGAGACTACAAATAGAAGGATTCTGCTTTTTAACCTATCTTAGGGTGAAAGGATGTAAAATGCTATTTTAACCCGTTGTGATGCCCACACAAGTGCAATAGTGGCACACAGCCATGGTGGGGAACCAACTGCTCTTGATTCGGCTAACTGATCCCCTCAGTGGCACAGGACCCATAGCTGGACCTGGGAAACAAGTTAGAACCATATCCAAATATAAGCCCACTCTCCATTATCAAGCTACCATCAATTATAGGCTGCAAGAGGGCCTACACCTATTAAATTCTCTATAAAAAAAAAAAAAGTAAGGGTTATCTCATTTGTCCATATATTCCTTTAGCTTGTTTTTGGTGTGGAATGTCATTATTTCCCCCATCAATTTGGATGAATAGCTTTGCTGGATAAAGTAATCTTGGTTGGTAATTGTTACCTTCCAGAATTTGGAATACAACATTCCAAGCCCTTCTGGATTTTATAGTTTGTGTTGAGTAATCTGCTGTTATCCTGATGGACTTGCCTTTGTATATGACTTGACTTTTCTAACTGCTCTCAATGTATTTTCTTTGGTGTGTGTTTGTAGTTTTACTACAATATGACAGTGAGAGATTCTTTCCTGATTTTGTCCTTTATGCATTCCTGTATCTATATTGGCATCATTTTCCCTATTTGGGGGAAATTTTCTCATATGATTTTGTTGAAAATATATGTCTGTGAAGTGAAATTATTCTCCTTCTACTATGCCTGGAATTCTTATTTTGATCTCTTCATGTCTTGAAATGCCCACTCATATCTTCCTATAAGTTTGTCTTTCTCTTTGTGGGACTGTATTAGATCTGCCACCTGGTCTTCTAGTTTAGATATTCTGTTCTCTCCTTCATCCATTCTACTGGTGAGACTTCCTACAGAGTTTTCTATTTGACTTACTCTGTTTTCATTTCTAGTATTTCTGATTGGTAATTTTTCATTATTTCTAACTCCTTATTCATGTCTTGTATTGACCTCCTTATTTCATTAAGTTGGTTTCCTATGTTCTCTTGGGATTCCTTCAGGAGTTTGTTTTCTTCTTTGATTTCTTTGAGCTTAGATATAATCAATTTTAAAAAAATCTTTATCAGGCATTTCATCTAAAACAGTCTTACTGGAAATTATTTTGATGGGTTTATAGTTTTTGGTAGAATTGTATTGTCTTGATTTTTTGTGTTTCTTGTATTATAATGTAGAGATTTTTGCATCTTGGTTTAATTTGATGCTTGGGTTTTCTAATTATCTGCAGTGTCCTTTGCCATGTAAATCTAACTTTATATATCTTCAGGATAGGAGTTTATGGTTCAAGGTATAGCTCTTATACTCCGCGAGAAACAGCAGACGTGACCCTAAGTGTTGAGTTGACCTGCTATTCAAGTATTCTGGTTTACTGGGTAGAGCAAATTGGTAAATTCTAAAATTCAACTGAGCAATATACACATTCAATCCAAACCAGCCCAGAGTATTTATGTAAGAGTGGGGATTAAAACAAACAGACAATCTAATAAAGCCAGAGTCCCTAAGCGTGTGTGTTGCTCACACCCTTAATCCTGTCAACTGGGAAGTTGTGACTTCTGATCTGAAATGGGTTCCAGGTCAGCCTGGGGCTGAGTGAAACCCTGCCCCCAATAATGGCAGAAGACAAAGAGAAAGGCCCTGTAAATCATGAAATGTCAAGGGCAATGATATTCACCACCAAATGCAGCTTATTTGACAAGGGTAAAGCTAACCAAGAATATATCCATCAAATATAACACATAACCTTCCCTGGCATGGAAAGAAAGATTAGCACTTCCAGTGCAGGCCTATGTGCCTGCTTGTGTATACGTAAACCCTGTTACCTTCTGGGATGGCTTCCAGTCTCACCAGTGCTCAGAGCCCGCCTTGATCCCTTTCTGTTGCACCATGGAGTTGGTTAGGCTATTTGGGTTGCTGGATCTGGTGTTCTGATAAGCTGTGCTGGATGTTGTGTGGCTGGAGGCGGGGGTGGATGAGTTCAGCCCTGACAGTTGGGGGACGGGGGCTGCGCAGCTCGCCTGAGTTGTATCGGAGCCGCTCAGCTGGTCCCGTCTGTGATCTCCTTCAGCAGCTGCCCAGCAGGCCCTGCTGTCTTCCCTTCAGGTTTCTTAACTTTGTGAGGAGGCTGATGTGAACGGCAAACCTCTTCACCTGGTTTCTGCTCCTGTGGGCCAGCCAGGCCAGTTTCCTTCTTTCTAGAAGATCTGGGTCTCTCCTGCTTCTCTGCTGTCATTGATAATAACTTAAACACCTTCACTTTTTGGTAGAAGAGTGTATTTTGCTGTTTTTCTTCTTATTTCTCTCTTTAGGCTGTTTTGGCATGACTGCTATGATGTCATCTTATCTGCAAGTCCCTTCTCCTTTTTCATTTTGCAAAATATGCATAACAAAATGTACATCTTCAGGATTTTAAGAAAAAATAGTTTATTTATTTATTTATTTGAGAGAGAGAGAGAAAAATGTGCACACCAAGGCCTCTAGCCATTGCAAATGAACTCCAGACACAAATGTCACCTCGTGCATCTGGCTTACGTGAGTACTGGGGAATTGAACCTGGGTCCTTAGGCTTCACAGGCAAGCACCTTAACCACTAAGTCATTTCTCCAGCCTCACTTTCAGGATTTTGTTGATTGTGTGGGATTCTGTTATGTGGCATGTGTGGTTTGGTATAGTATGTTGTGTATGGTGTAGGCAGGTTCACATGGACAATGAACATATATGCACAGGCCAGAGGAGAACATCAGCTGTCCCCAAATGCTCTCTCACCTTGTTTTCTTTTCTTTTTTTATAAAAAAATATTTTATTTACTTAGTTACTGGAGAGAGAGAGAAATAGAGAAAATGGACATGCCAGGGCCTCTAGCCACTGCAAACCAGCTCCAGGTGCATGCCGCCATCTTGTGCATCTGGCTTATATAGGTACTAGGGAATAGAACCTGGGTCCTTAGGCTTCACAGGCAAGTGCCTTAACCATCTCTCCAGCCCCTCACCTTGTTTTCTTGAGACAGTCTCCTACTGAACCTGGAGTCACCATCAGACTGGCTGACCAGCAAGCCCCAGAGATTATTTGGCCCACTCTCTGTTCCTCACAGGCATGTGGTTACAGGCATGTGGCCATGCTCAGCTGCTTACATGGGTGCCAGGGCATCACATTCAAGTTGTCACAAGCCCTCTCAGGTCCTCGTGCTTGCCCAGCTAGTGTTCTTACCCTTCTTACCCACTGAACCATTTTTCCAGCCCCAGGATTTTCTTGTGGGGAGGGTTCTTGGAGGTCAGGTCTCACTCTATCCCAGGCTGACCTAGAATTCACTATGTAGTCTCAGACTGGCCTTGAGCTCACAGCAATCATCCTACCTACTCCTCCTGCATCCTGGGACTAAAGACATGAGCCACCACATCCGGAAGAGAGAGGAACAGAGAATGGGCATGCCAGGTCCTCTGGCCACCACAAACTAACTCCAGACTCATGCACCACTTTGTGCATCTGGCTTTACATGGGCACTGGGGAATCAAACTCGAGTTGTTAGGCTTTGCAGGTAAGCACCTTAACTGCTGAACTATCTCTCCAGCTCCAGCCCCAATATTTTTAATCCAATGCCTCACAGGATTGTGCAACCATCACCATTATCTTTTTTTTTTTTTTTTTGAATCATCACCATTATCTATTTCTAAAACTTTTTCCAAAACATTCCAAAGGTAAAGTGCCCATTCTCCCTCCTTCCTATAACCACCGTTCTGCTTTCTGGCTCTATAAAGTTGCACTTGTCCAGCACCTCGTCTAAGGAACTGTTAAGGTTTGAATGTAAAATATTCCCCACAGGCTCCTGTGTTTGAACATTTGGTCCCTGCTGCTGCCCATTCTGAGAGACCGTGGGACTTCTGGGCAGCAGGCATACCTGGTGGAGATGGGTGGGTCCCTGGCGGCGGGCCTTTAAAGTAAGCTTATAGCCCCACCTGAAATTGGAAACTGAGTCTCATAGAACCAGCACCAGAGACTGAGAGGAGAATTGCTTTTATTTTCATGCCAGTGTGGGCCCAGAGGAATCAGTTTCTGGGTGGCTCAAAGCTTATACACTTTATCTCCAACTAGTCTTGCTATTAAGTCTCAGAGCTAAAAGCCCTGGCCTAGTGCCAGAGACCTTGTGTATGAAAAAGACAAGTTTTACAGAAAACACAAAAAATGATGGTTAATTAGCAGAGATATGCCGACAGCTGTGTTATGGCGATAAAAAGAAACACAAGGGCTAGAGAGATGGCTTAGGGGTTAAGCGCTTGCCCATGAAGCCTAAGGACCCCAGTTCAAGGCTCAATTCCCCAGGATCCATGTAAGCCAGATGCACAAGGGCGTGCATGCATCTTGAGTACGTTTGCAGTGGCTAGAGGCTCTGGCACGCCCATTCTCTCTCTGTCTGTCTGTCACTCTCAAGTAAATAAATGAAAATAAACAAAAAAGAAAGAAAGAAAGAAAGAAAGAAAGAAAGAAAGAAAGAAAGAAAGAAAGAAAGACAGATGATTTTCAGTACAGGCCAGAAGTTGCAACACAAACTATGGCCTTGAAGCAGTAAGAAAATCTATAGTATCAACACAAAAGACTATGCAGTACAAGAACTACAAATAGGGCTGGAGAGATGGCTTAGCGGTTAGGCGCTTGCCTGTGAAGCCTAAGGATCCCGGTTCAAGGCTCAATTCCCCAGGACCCAAGTTAGCCATATGCACAAGGGGGCGCATACGTCTGGAGTTCGTTTGCAGTGGCTGGAGGCCCTGGCACGCCCATTTTCTCTCTCTCTCTCTTGATCTGAAATAAATAAATAAAAATAAACAAAAAAAATTTTAAAAATTTAATGTTTCAGGCTGGAGAGATGGGTTAGCGGTTAAGCGCTTGCCTGTGAAGCCTAAGGACCCCGGTTCGAGGCTCGGTTCCCCAGGTCCCACGTTAGCCAGATGCACAAGGGGCGCACACGTCTGGAGTTCGTTTGCAGTGGCTGGAAGCCCTGGCTCGCCCATTCTCTCTCTCTCCCTCTATCTGTCTTTCTCTCTGTGTCTGTCGCTCTCAAATAAATAAATAAAAATTTTAAAAAAATTTAATGTTTCTTAAAATATCTTTTAAAAAAAGAACTACTAATAAATACAAAAGTCTACTACAGGGATGGAGAGATGGCTCAGCAGTTAAGGAACTTACTAGCAAAGCCAAAGGACCCAGGTTCAATTCCCCAGTACCCACATAGGCCAGATGCACAAGGTGGCATATGCCTCTGGAATTCATTTGCAGTGGCTGAAGCGGGCGCATGTATCTGGAGTTCATTTACAGTGGCTGGAGGCCCTGGCGTGCTGATTCTCTCTCTCTTTCTCTCTCTCTCCTTCTTTCTCCCTCTCAAATAAATAAAATATATTTAAATATAGGGCTGGAGAGATGGTTTAGCGGTTAAGCGCTTGCCTGTGAAGCCTAAGGACCCCGGTTCGAGGCTCGGTTCCCCAGGTCCCACGTTAGCCAGATGCACAAGGGGGCGCACGCGTCTGGAGTTCGTTTGCAGAGGCTGGAAGCCCTGGCGCACTCATTCTGTCTTTCTCCCTCTATTTGTCTTTCTCTCTCTCTCAAATAAATAAGTAAATAAATAAATAAATAAATAAAATATATATATATATATTTAAATATATATATACTAAAAAAAAGGCGGGGGGGGGGGGTCTTGGTGGCGCATGCCTTTAATCCCAGTACTCGGGAGGCAGAAGTAGGAGAATGGATCACCGTGAGTTTGAGGGCACCCTGAAACTACATAGTAAATTCCAGGTCAGCCTAGACTAGAGTGAAACTCTACCTTAAAAAAAAAAAAACACAAATAAATAAAATATATATATATATATATATATATATATATATATATATATATATATATGTATATACATATATAAATTTTTAAAACTTTAAGTCTGTTACAGTATAGGACATGACTTTGGGGCAGGGGCTTCTAAATTCCTTACCCCATTTCCATCTCAAGCCTTGCTTCTCACCTGAGCTTTTTGTGTTCGGCCTGCTCAGAGGTAGGAGTTATGGAGACACACCTGCTGCTCTGGAGCTGCTCCACCGTACCTCACTGCCAAGGTGGACTAATGATCTGGAACCTGAGGCAAAATAAATCCCTCCTCTCATGATTGGCTTTTCTTGGATATTCTGTCATCAGAATCAGAAGAATGACTCATATAATACTTGTCCTTTCATACCTGGCTCACTTCAGGTAGCTTAATGTTGTCAAGGTCCCTCGTCTATAAAATGAAGTGATAGATGGCTCAGCGGTTAAAGGCGCTTGCTTGCAAAGCCTGATGACCTAGGTTTGAGTCCCCATTACCCACATAAAGCCAGATGTACAAAATGGTGCATTTTGTTTACTTGTAGTGACAGAAAGCTCTGGTACACCTATTCTCTCTCTCTCTCCTTCTTTCCTTCTCTCTCTTTCTCTGTCTTCCTCTTTCTCTCTCAAATAAGTGAAAATAAACAAAATAAAAATATTTTGCTGGGCTGGAGAGTTGACTCCAAGATTAAGATGCTTGCTTGCAAAGCCTAGAGACCCAGATTTGATTCCCAGGTCATAAAGCCAGATACACAGAGTGCCACATGCATCTGGAGTTTGTTTGCAGGGACTAGAGGCCCTGGTGCACCCATCCTCTCTCTTCCTCTCTCTCTTCAAAAATAGTAATTTTTTAAAAATATTTCAAATACTTATTTCTTTATTTTCAAGCAGGGAGAGATAGAGAGAAGAGAGACAGATGGACGGGATGGGCTTACCAGGGCCTCTAGCTGCTGCAAACTAACTCTAGATACATGTGCCATCCTGTGCATCTGGCTTTACATGAGTATTGGGGAACTGAACCTGGAACATTAGGCACTACAGGCAAGCACCTTAACCATTGGACAATCTCTCCAGCCCTAAAATAAAAATATTTTAAAATAAAGTTATAGCTGGGCATGGTGACACACACCTTTAATCTCAGCACTTGGGAGGCAGAGGTAGGAGAATTGCTGTATGTTCAAGGCTACCCTGAGACTACATAGTGAATTCCATGTCAGCAAGGGCTAGAGCAAGACCCTACCTGGGGGAAAAAATGAAGCTATAAGGGACTGGGGAAATGGCTTAGCAGTTATGGCATTTGCCTGTGAAGCCTAAGATTCCCCAGGACCCACATAAGCCAGATGCACAAGGGGGCACATGTGTCTGGAGTTCGTATGCAGTGGCTAGAGGCCCTGGAATGCCCTTTCTCTCTTTCTATCTGTCTCTTTCTCTCTCATAAATCAATAAATAAAATATTTTTAAATGAAGTTATAGAACTTACTTCATAGGGATGTGTGGAGGAGTTAATAAGTTAATACACATGACAGTCTACAAACTATTTGTCATACCTCAAGTGAGTCTATTTCCTCTCTCCATGAATATGTACTGGCCCCTTTTTCCTACCTTTTCTTTTTTTTAATTGGCTTTTCGAGGTATGGTCTCACTCTAGCCCAGACTGACCTGGAGTTCAGGCTGGCTTCAAACTCACAATGACCCTCCTACCTCAACCTCCCAAGTCCTGGGATTAAAGATGTGCACCACCATGCCCAGCCCTTCCTCCTACTTCTAATGAGAATACAGCTGATGTCTTCTTAGGCTTCGTCATATAAGGTAATATAGGTTCTGCCTGGTCCTGTGGGATAGCTGCCCTCAGCACCCAGCCCTTTCTTGAACATAACATAGGTAAAACCTACACGCTGCATAGGACGGGAATCAGCCAGGTGGGACTGCCTCAGGTAATGCTGCCTGCCAGGCATGCAAGTGAACAGGCCTCAGAACACAAGCCTGCACAGTGGACACCAAAGAGAGCAGAAATGCAGTGTCCCTGCCAAACCCTGCAGAGTGCAGATTCGGGGACAAAATAAACCTTGTTTTCATCTCCAAGTCGGCTGTGTTTATTATACAAAAGATTGACACTGGGTGGGCCCATGCAGACCCTCCCTTTCTAGAGACTGTATGTTTGTGAGCTGAAACATTTCATCGTTTTTCAGAATTTTGCTTTTGGAGCCAGGCATGATGGCGCATGTCTTTAATCCCAGCACTTTGGAGGCAGAGGTAGGAGGGTCGCTGTGAGTTCAAGGCCACCCTGAGACAACATAGTGAATGAATTCCAGGTCAGCCTGAGCTAGAGTGAGACAGTGCCTCAAAAAAAAAATGATAATAATAATAATAATAGTGGCACAGAATACACATTTACACTGCAAAAGATGACACTGGGCATAGGAAAGAAAAATATTCAATCAACACAAGATTTAAACAGGGCAAACATTAAACTCTGTAGCTCCAACTCCAACAACTCTAGTCAGTGACAAGTCTCCAAGTTCGATAATTCTAACCAGCAATTCCAATTCCACCCCTCTAGCTAGGCTACTCACAGTCTTGGAAAACTTCACCCGGGGCCTGCAGCTCTCCTAAGCAGCCATCTCGTGGTCCCAGCATCTCCACTGGGTCTCCATTACAACCCATGGTTCATCCTCACGGCTCCATTGGGTCTCCATGCAGGCAATCCAGCAAACCTGCTACACACCACCCATGGCCATTTCCAAAACACAAATTCAATGACCCTCTCTTTCCTGTGTTTCTTATACTCCATAATACCAGGTGGGGTGCCAATTTGTTAATCCAGGGGGGAATAAAACAGACTTTAATGATAAGACACTCCTTTGGCATTCAAACCCTTCCAAAAGACTGCATACCTTCTGTTGTCCTGATGCAGACCAGCTGGCCCAATCTCAATGATTGTAATCTCTCATGCAATTGTAGCTGAACAGGTAGCAGTTTCCCAAAGATTTCTTTTTTTTTTTTTTTTTTTTTCTGTGCCATATCACTCTGCTCACATCAGTCTATTTCTATGCAAGGTCTCAAGACACAGGCAATACAGCAAGCCTCTCACAAAAACTGCTTCTAGCCCAATCCAGGCAAAGCTCTTTCTCACCCTCATAAGCCAAATCTCATAGTCATTAGTTCTTACTGCATTCAGGCCTTTCAACTCTGACCAGAATAGACCATCAAGCTGTACTTACAGCACTGCAAGGCATCTCTTAGGCCAAGGTTTTAAATTCTTCCACATTCCTCTTGAAAATCAGCTCCGTAAGGCCAAAGTCACCCAGTCAGGTGTCTAGTAACAATGCCACTCCTTGGTACCAACTTTATTATTATAGTTAGGTTCACATTGCTGGCAGAAATCACCTGGCCAAGAGCAGCTTGTGGGAAAAAAAAAAAAAAAGGTTTATTTTGGCTTACACACTCAAGGTGAAGCTCCACGATGGCAAGGGAAAACGATGGCATGGGCAGAGGGTGGACATCACCTCCCTACCAACATCAGATAGACAACAGCAATAGGAGAGTGTGCCAAACACTGGCAATGGGACATCGGCTATAACACCCATAAATCTGCCCCCAACAATACACTGCCCCAAGAGGCATTAATTCCCAAATCTCCATCAGCTGGGAACCTAGCATTCCGGACACCTAAGTATATAGTGTGAGACCAAATATAACCATTTTTTAAAAAGGCCCAGGCCTGACTTAGATAGAGAACTAGCCGGCCAATGTGCTGACCTTTTGCTTCTGTAAACTTTGCTTGCTTAATTGCTGTCTTTCCCCCTAACGTTTCTGAGGAATCTCCACTTCAAGGACATTGCAGAAACACTCCACTGTGGTGGTGGGGGGGCCCTCCGACCACCTGCTTAGATAAGAAACTGAGGAATCTCCGCTTCAAGGACAATGGAGATGACTTGACTTCATCTGCCCCTAGCTCCTGCCCCCAACTTTGCCCGCTGAAATCCCAAGCCAGTCAGAACTGTTTAAATCAACCAATCATGTATCTATCCCCTATTTCTTTGTTCGAATTCCTATATGAACCCCTTCCCCCAAAAGAAAGGGGCTCTCTCCCTCACTACCGCTGTGCCGGACTGTGGGGACGGAGCCCAGGCCTAGGCTTGCAATAAAGAAACCTGTTGCTTTTGCATTCGAGTGTCTCGGCTTCTGTGGCGGTTCTCTGGGTGACTCCTGGGTGACCAGGTGACTTGGCTCCTGGTCAGGGGTCTTGGCACAACAAGAGAACACCTGAATCAAACCACCACAACCACTAAGCTATCTCTCCAGCCCCATGAATACTTTCTTTTTCTTTTCCATTTGGTTTTTTGAGGTAGGGTCTAGCCCAGGCTGACCTGGAATTCACTATGTAGTCTCAGGGTGGCCTCGAACTCATGGCAATCCTCCTACCTCTGCCTCTCAAGTGCTAGGATTAAAGGCGTATGCCACCATGCCCTGCTTGTTCTAAATAATTTATTTAAGTTTTTTTAGATTTTATTTTTATTTATTTATTTATTTATTACAGACAGAGAGAGAGAGAGAGAGTGAGAGTGGGTGCTCCAGGGCCTCTAGCCACTGCAAATGAACTCCAGATGCATGTGCCACCATGTGCATCTGGCTCATGTGGGACCTGGAGAATTGAACCTGGGTTCTTAGTTTCGCAGGCATGTGCCTTAACCGCTCAGCCATCTCTCCAGCCCTATTTATTTATTTTTTGAATATATTTTTACATTTTTATTTATTTATTTGAGAGAGAGTAGTAGACAGACAGTCAGAGATAAAAATGAGTGTTCCAGGGCCTTCAGCCGCTGCAAACTTCGGACACATGCATTGCTTTGTGCATCTGGCTTACATGGGTCCTGGGGAATCGAACCTGGGTCCCTTGGTTTTGCAGGCACATGCCTTAACCACTAAGCCATTCCTCCAACCCATATTTATTTGCACGGAAGGAGAAAAACAGACAGAGAGATGAAGAGAGAGCGTGGGCACTCCAGAGCCTCTTGCCATTGCAAATACCAGATGTATGCACCAGTTTGTGCATCTGGCTTTATGTGGCTAACTGGGGACTTGAACCCAGGGCAGGCAGGCTTTGTAATCAAGTGTCTTTAATCATTGAGCCATCTCTCCAGGCTGAGGATGTTGCATTAAACACTCCAGGTGATTCGGATGTCAATAAAACCTGAGAATCCTCTAGACTGAGTGAGTTAACAGTGGAGAATTTGCTCCCAGGGAACTCCATGTCTTTGGTATTACCCCCTCAGGGGATTATAGAGACACGCCCAGGTAAAAAGCACCCCATGAGTGGGCAATAGAAATGTACTTAAGTGCCTGGCGTGGTGGTACACTCCTTTGGTCCCAGCGCTCAGGAGGCAGAGGTAGGAGGATCACTCTGTCTTTGAAGCCAGCCTGGTCTACATAGTGAATTTCAGGTCAGCCTGGGATAAAATGAGATTCTGCTTAAAAAATAAACAAGAGGGCTGGAGGGATGGCTTAGCAGCTAAGGCGCTTGCCTGTAAAGCCAAAGGACCCAGGTTCGATTCCCCAGGACCCAGGTTAGCCAGATGCACAAGGGGGCACACACATCTAGAGTTCATTTGCAGTGGCTGGAGGCTCTGGCATGAGCATTCTCTCTCTCTCTCTCTCTCTCTCCCTCTTTCTCTGTTAAATCAATAAAAATAAAATATTTTTAAAAAACAAACAAGAAGCTAGGTGTGGTGGTGCATGCTTTTAATCCCAGCACTTGGGAGGCAGAGATAGGAGGATCCCTGCCAGTTCAAGGCCATCCTGAGACTAAAGAGTAGTGAACTCCAGGTCAGCCTGGGCTAGAGTGAAACCCTACCTCAAAAAAACCAAATAAATAAATAAAAAGAAAGAAAGAAGTAAAGGAAAAAGAAAAAGAAACATGCTTGAGGAGGAGGAAGATTTTCTCCACTCAAAATTGAAGGCAGCCTCTTCCTAATAGTATAATTAGAGGATAGATGCAGAACCAAGAGGCTCAGCTGTGGGAACTCATGTGGACTTTAACCTTTTTTCCTCTCCTATTTTCCTAGGACTTCAGGTATAGACATATTTAGCCTTAGGATGCTTGAAACAGGATCTCACTGTGTAGCTCAGGCTGGCCTTGAACTCAGGATCCTCTTGCTCCAGCCTCCAGAGTGCTGGGATTCTAGGATGAGGCTCTTGTTTGGTGTTTTGTGTTTGTACCTGTATGGGCATATATGTGTCTGTAAGCACACAAGTATGGAGACCAGAGATCAATATCAAGCATCATGTACTGGAGAGATGGCTTAGCAGATAACTTGCCTGCAAAGCCAAAGGACCCCGGTTTGATTCCCCAGGACCCATGTAAAGCCAGGTGCACAAGATGGTACAAGTGTCTGGAGTTTATTTGCAGTGGCTAGAGGCCCTGGTGTGCCCACCCTCTCCACATCACCCCACCCCTCTCTCTCATAAATAAATAAATACTTTTTTATCTGCAAAAAAAATAAGCATGAGTCGGGCATGGTGGCACACACCTTTAATCCCAGCATTTGGGAGGCAGAAGTAGGAGGATCGCCATGAGTTCGAGGCCACCCTGAGACTACATAGTGAATTCCAGGTCAGCCTGGACTAGAGTGAAACCCTACCTCAAAAAAAAAAAAGTAACATACACACTGCAAGTGCTTTGCCCACTGAGCCGTCCTCCCAGCCCCTGGGATCATTCTTTCACTGCTGTGGCCCAGCATGATCACAGTGCCTGGCACACAGCGAGTCCTCAAGACCCGATGCTACGTGGCAGCGAAAGTATTGTCTGGAGACAGGCAGCGGTCAGGGAAAAGCTACTTGGAGAAGCAGTTGTCCTAAACCGAGCAGCCAACTCTGTAAACTGGGAGCTGTGGCCTGGGGTGGCCACACTTGGACTTGGACTCCACTCCATTCAGCAGACTTGGCGGGGAGGTGACTGAATTTTGTTGCTGTGAGAAGGAATAACCAGGCAATAGCAGCAGCAAGGGGACAGAACTCTATGATGAGAAGATGGAAATTAAAAATCCCAAAGAGGACTAGGGAGATGGCTCAGTGGTTAAAAACCAGAGCTTGCAAAGCCTACCAGTCCAGGCTGGACTCCCTGGTATCCATGTAAAGCCAGATGCACAGGGTGGCACATGCATTGGAAATTCACCTGCAGAGGCAAGAGGCCCCAGTGCACCCATTTTCTTTCTCTCACTCTCCTTGCAAATAAAAGTATTTCCCAGGCTGGAGAGATGGCTTAGCAGTTAAGGCACATGCCTGTGAAGCCTAAGGACCCCCGGTTCGATTCTCTAGGTCCCACGTGAGCCAGATGCACAAGGTGGCGCAGGGCATCCGGAGTTCGTTTGCAGTGGCTGGAGGCCCTGGTGCACCCATTCTTGCTCTTTCCCTCTCTCTGTCTCTAATAAATAAATGAATAAGTATAAAATCTAAAGAAAAGGAAAGGAAAAAACCTTCCCAAAACATAGGCCATTGCCAAGGCTCTTGGTTTCCCACCAGAAATAGATGCTAAGACCCTATTACTGAAGACTCCACATGCTTAAGCTATAAAGTCACTGAGAAATCAAGCTGGAGCTGAACTGAAAACTTCCTCCATGTAGACCAGCTGTCAGAAAGCTGGAAAAAGCTATGCTGCACAAAGCATAAAGCAAAAGGAGAGAGAAGTCATCAGTGGACACTACAAGTGAGGTCAAATGACCCAACAGGCGCAATAGTGGCATGTCTGTTATGAGAAAAAGCAACCGCTCTCTAATTGGACTGGAGGCCCGCTACACAGGAGGGAATGTACGCCTGGTTCTGAAAACCTAGTCAAAAGATATGGCAGAGGTTACAAGCTCTAGGGGTGTAATACATGCTGCTGTCTAGCTAAATGCATATATTATCCTCACCAAACTTCCCTGTAAGCACTTCTCTTAATGTTCATACCCATATTATTAATGCTACTCTCACTCTTGGTTAGAGAAGCTTCTCTTTTCACATGGCAGGGGCCTTGGGATGACTCAGAAGCCACCATGGTGCTGAGAAGACGTGACAGAGGAGTGCTCAGCTCTGAAATATCTCTACCACACCTTCCAAGGCTCAGGGTCTGTTGCGGAAGAGGTGGCGGAAAGAATGTAAGAGCCAAAGGAAGGGTAGGACTCCTTACAACGTGCTCCTCCAGACACAAAATGGCCTTGGAGATCCATGACCTCACAGTGCCTGATGATGATATCAAAATAAAAGAGAATGATTGGGGGGCGGGGGACCAGATGGAGAGTGGAGTTGTGAAGGGGAAAGGGGGAGGGAATTGTCATGGTTTATTGTCTGTAATTATGGAAGTTGTCAATAAAAAAAAATTAAGTATAAAAAGAAGGGACTGGAGAAATGGCTTAGTGGTTAAGGCTCTTGGCTGAGAAGCCTAAGGACCTGGGTTTGATTCCCCAGTATAGATGTAAGCCAGAAGCACAAGGTGGCTCATGTGTCTGGAATTCATTTGCATTGGGTGGAGGCTTTGGTGTGCCAATTCTCTTTGTCTCTCTCTTTCTCTCTATCTCTGTTTGTAAATAAATAAAAATACTTTATAAAAAAATATGAGGCCGGGCGTGGTGGTGTACACCTTTAATCCCAACACTTGGGAGGCAGAGGTAAGAGGATCACCGAGACTTCAAGGTCACCCTGAGACTACATAGTGAATTCCAGGTCAGCCTGAGCTAGAATGAGACCCTACCTCAGAAAAAAAACAAAAAACAAAAACAAAAAACATATATATATATATATCACACACACACACAAAGCTGGGCATGGTGGCACACGCCTTTAATCCCAGAATTTGGAAGGCAGAGGTAGGAGGATGGCTGTGAGTTTGAGGCTACCCTGAGACTACATAGTGAATTCCAGGTCAACCTGAACTAGAACAAGACCTCTAAAAAGTAAAAATAAAAATAAAATGAGTTTGACTAGGCATGGTGGTACACATCTTTGATTCTAGTACTTGGGAGGCAGAACAATGAGTTTGAGGCCAGCCTGAGCTGGAGTGAGAGACTCTACCTCAAAAAAAAAAAAAAAAAAATCTTTTGTATGCATGCATGCGTCACTCTGAATGGAAGACAAGCAATTAAAATGTATGTAAGTCAATATCTGGTGGCATCTGGGGCTCGGGACCTGAAGCCGCTGAGTCTGTGTTAACACAAACTGCTCTTTCTTTCTTTATCTCTCCTCACTGTGCAAAACAATGAGTTCAAGGCTAGCATGGGCTACAGAATGTGCATTCATCTGGAGTTCATTTGCAGTGGCAAGTGGAAAGCACCCATACTTACCCTGTCTGTCTCTCTCAAATAATAAAAATATTAAAAATAAAATGAAATAAAAACAAAGCCAGGTATGGTGGTTCACACCTTTAGTCCTAGCCCTTGGGAGGCTAACCTAAGGAGTTTCGTCCCAAGTTTGAGGACAACCTGGGCCACAGTTGAGACCCTGACTCAGAAAAGCAAATAAATAAATAAATGCAACTAAAGAGGAGGGGGGTGCATGTGGTTCTGTGGTAGAGCACTTGCCTAACATGTCCAAGCCCTTAGGTTCAATCCACAGTCTCATCAAAATAAATAGACAACTATGTAAGAGAATTTCAGCATTGACTTCTGACCTACTTTCAGTCTTTAGCTTGCCAAGAGGCTCTTGCTTCTAGAATTCTCCATGCTCCCTGCCACCCTCTCTCACTTGTGTGTAAAGACTGCTGGTTCCTAACAGCCTAACAGCGGGCAGCCCCGGCTACTTCTGCGTGACAGATGAGAGGTCACAATGTGGCACTGTGAGAGTAAGTCTCCAAGAAATCTGTTTTGGGGTAAACAGACTTGGCATGAGTCACTAGTAGGAACAGGGAAGGAAAGGGGAACAGAAACTGTCCCACCCGCAGGTGCCACGCCCCCACAGAGCAAAGTATAAACTTGCCGAAACCAAGAAGCAAACAGGGAAGTGGCGGCCAAAGCTGTTTTATTTACTTTTTTTTTTTTCCTCTCCCTGAGGTAGGGTCTTGGTCTAGCCCAGGCTGACCTGGTCACTGCGTAGTCCCAGGCTGGTCTCGAACTCACAGCAATTCTCCTACCTCTGCTGGGATTCAAGGTGTGCGCCACCACGCCTGGTTTCTTGGGTTTTTGAGGTAGAGTCTCACCCTAGTTCAGGCTGACCTGGAACTCACTCTGTAGTCCCAGGCTGGCCTCGAACTTGCGGCACTCCTCCTATCTCTGCTTCTCAAGGGCTGGGATTAAAATCGTGAACTACTACACCTGGTTTTTTTTTTTTGCTTACATTTCATAAAATGTTACAACGATTATATTTCTCTGTGGAAGATTAGGTTTTTAGCACTTCTTACCTCATTATTAATTTTAGGGTTGCATTTTTTTTTTAATATTCAAAGGGAAAACACAATGCAAATCATTCTTAGCCTTGTGTGATTTTGTTTGTTTCTTTCTTTCTTTGTTTTTTGGAGGTAGGGTCCTGTTCTAGACCAGGCTAACCTGGCACTCATTCTGTAGTTCTAGGATGGCCTTGAAATTATAGTGACCGTCCTACCTTTGCCTCTGGAGTGCTGGAATTAAAGGCAAGAGCCACTATGCCCTGCTCAGCCTTGTATTCTCTTGCTGCTGCTGTTTTTGGTTTCTCTAGGTAGGGTTTCACTCTAGTCCAGGCTGACCTACAATTCACTGTGTAGTCTCAGGGTGACCTCAAACCCATGGCGATCCTCCTCCTTTGCCTCCCAAGTGCTGGGATTAAAGGCGCGTACCACCACGCCTGGCTGTGCCACTGTTTTTTGTTTGCTTGTTTGTTTTCTGAGGTAGGGTCTCACTCTTGCCCAGGCTGACATGGAATTCACTATGTATTCTCAGACTGGCCTTGAATTCACAGCAATCCTTCTAACTCTGCCTCTTCCGTGCTAGGACTACATGCATGTGCCACCACACCAGGCTTTTGTGTACCAGGGCCTCAGCCACTGCAATCAAACTCCAGATGCTTGCACCACCTAGTGTGCATGCGCCACCTTGAGCTTGTGGCTCACCTTTGTGTGTCTGGCTTACGTGGGATCTGGAGAGTCAAACATGAGTCCTTAGGCTTCCCAGGCAAGTGCCTTAACTGCTAAGCCATCTCTCCAGCCCAGGTATTTTTTTTTTTTAATGAAACAAACAAAAACCGGCCATTCACACACAGCTGGCCTGTACTGAAGAGTAACAAATTGTCATCCAGAATATTTTAAAGTTTTATCAAAATGAAAGGGTGTTCTATGACTGGCATCTCTGAAGGAGAGAACAAGTCTGTGCCATTCTTTTTAATGTTTTTTTTTTTTTTTTTTTTTTTTTTTTGTGGTAGGGTTTCACTCTAGCCCAGGCTGACCTGGAATTCACTGTGTAGTCTCAAGGTGGCCTTGAATTCACATCGATCCTTTTGCCTCTGCCTGCCAAGTGCTAGGACTAAAGGCATGTGCCACCATGCCTGGCTCTTTTTAAACTTTTTGTTCACATTTACTTGCAAGGAGAGAGAGAGAGAGAATGAGCACACCAGGGTCTCTTGCCACTGTAAAGGAACTCAAGATGCATGCACCACTTTGCGCATCTGGCTTTATTGGGGTGCTGGGGAACTGAAGCATGCTGGCAGGCTTTTCAAGGAAGCGTCTGTAACCACTAAGCCATCTCCCTAGCCCTGGAAGTGACATTCTGAGTGTGCTTGAAGTTACAGGAGCAAAACACAGGAGGGGGTGGTTTGTGGACAGCAGCGTGCTTAGATCTGAAGCGCTGGACCAGAAGAGCAGGTTCGAAGCTGATGGGCCCCACCAGCTCGGTTCCAACACCCACTGCTGCACTTCAGAATAGGGGGGAAGAGTTGATCTGCTGCCCCGGGCTAAGCGACAGTACCACATGCCGGCCCTACGTGGGCGGTTGTAGGCCACTCCCTACCGCTCACGGAAGGGCTGCAAAGCCTCAAAGTTACCATGACCCCGCCTCCCACGGCCTAGCCAATTGCTGGAAACCGCACAAGGCAGGAGAGCGCTGTGTTTATGATTGCAATTTTATTGTAAAGGACACAAATCAGAACCAACCGCACAGAGGTACATACAGGGGAGGGTCTCGGATACAAAGCTTCACCCACCCTGTCCTCAGGAATCAGGGCCAGTAGCCTACTGCCCAGCCTTGGGCTCACTAGCCAGGAAGTTGTGTTTGGCCTCCATCTGGAGATGATATTGAACTTCATTATGTAGAGAGGATATTTACCAAGTCACTGGCCCTGTGACTGAACTCAATTCCCAGCCCAGTCTCCTTCCTTTCCGGAGGTCCTGCTAACTCAAAACACTAACCCTCTAATCATGATGTTGGTCTTTTCAGTGGCCATTTAACATCCGAGTCATGTTCCTCCCCTGGCATAAACTCAGGAGTGACCCTAGGGGTGCATGGATAACAAAGACGCTTCTAAGCAGGAAATTCCAAGGACTTAGGAGACCTTCCTCCCTAGGAAGCAGGGCCAAAGGCCAGCCACGTTGTTTAATATCCCATAATCTCAAATCCATACTTCCTAGGCAGTTACTCCTCTCCAGACAAGGCTAATATCCTGAACAAGGCCCAGTATTGTTTTCTGCCTCACTTTGTAGCTTTTCACTAGAGAAAACATTATAGAAGGCAAGCCCTCGGGTCCCACTGCTGCTCCCTGGCCACCCACGAGGGGCTTAATCTTCCCTTGGTGCTCCACTCTGCCATCCACCTGAATCCAAACCCACATAGACATCGCTGTCAGTCACAGACACTGTTCCTATAAGAGGACAGATGGCGACAAAACAGCCCTGCCCCCAGCAGTTCCTGCTGACCCCAGGTACAGCAAGAGAAAGAAAGAAAGAAAAGGCTGCTAGCCTGGGCACGACAACGGGACCAGAAAACACTCAGATGTGTGACTCTGGAACCCGCCCTGGGCCTTTCTCAGCTCTGACAGTGGTACTCCAAGTCACATCCCCCCAGGAGCAGGGCCTTGTCTCTAGTTAGAGACACCACCTCCTTTAAACAGTTACAGAAGTAAAGGATTTCCTTCCTCCTGAGAACTTCTGCCATTGGCCATTTTAAGACTTTCTATTTGAACCTGGTCAAAATTTTTATCAACCCATCTAAGCATTCTTTGTCCAAAGTTCCTGGGCTATAGATCTGGCAACAGTTGGGTGGGGCTTGGGAACACAGATGCCCTGGGCAGTAACCTTTAGGGATGGGCACCTTGGAACTATAGATTCCAATTTGATAGGTAATTAACACCTTCCAACTGTAGCTTGATGCCAAGGAGAAGCCAAAATATTGCTCTATTGCATTGCATTCAAAGCAACCTGCCTTGCCCTGTTGATAGCCATGATTATCTTCTGAACAAATCACTTCTTAAAAAAAAAAAATCCCTACATGCTCAAGAAATAACATCTCAAATATTATGACTTGATTAAAATCAATAGTGGAGGGGAAATGATGAGAAGATAACACATAAGTATTAATAATAAATCAAGGTTGATTTCAGAGTAATTAAATCAGGCATAAGTGATCAGCCAGCCTTAAATAATATAAAGACTTGACTTTGACCTTTGGTGTATCACATCAGAGTGAATGAGACACTCCCTAGTACCTGCATGTAAGATAAGATTTCACGTTAATGTTTCTGGGGATTTCTGATCCTTCCGCAGGGTACCAGGGGTTTCCGGGCTCACTCGTGTTAGGAGGCATGCCCTCCATGGCAGAATGGCAAGAGTGGTGAGTGAACAGAGCCCTCCTCTGCCTTCTTACCAGCCAGATCCTGCAAACTGAGAAGGGGTGGATGCTGAGGTTCTACCCACTCTGACAACTATGGTCCAGCAGCTCAGTAAGACTAAATAAGGTAATCAACAGACAGTGAGGGCGCCTCCTGCACCTGCAACTCAGAAGCACCTTGCACAATGCTAGGCTTCGGTAGCTTGCTCGCCTCTCCTACACAGAGGAGCTCATGCTTCCCTACCTTGAGCTGCCCATTTGCAGGAAGAGCCCCGGCTGTTGCCCTCATTTCTGCAGAAGAGTCCTGGCAGAAGCCCTGCATTAATCTTGGGCATTCAACCCCTCTAAGCCCAGTTGTTTCCCAAGTAAGACCCTGCTTCAAACAAGGCTTCGTCTCAAAAGATCACAAAGACTGGGCGTGATGCTCGGGGGTTCCTTCAAAAGTGGAGAAGCATCACCAAAGAACTTTCCTTTTTCTCTTGCTTGTTTTTCGAGGTAGGGTCTCACTAGCCCAGGCTGACCTAGAATTCACTATGTAGTCTCAGGTTGGCCTTGAACTCATAGTGATCTTCCTGCCTCTGCCTCCCGAGTGCAGAGGATTAAAGGCATGCGCCACCACACCCAGCGAGAACCTTTCTATTATACAGCAAAGGAAGAAGTCTTTCAAAGTCCCCCTATCTGTGGTAAGGACAAGCTCCCCACAAAGATGCTCCTTCCCAAGGAACTAGATGTTCCAGGAGAGGATCCAGATAACACACCTGTCAGGAATGCGAAGTGCTGAGAGCCCTGGACCTCCAGCACCAAGCCTGAGATGTGCTAAATTCTCAGATAGCCACATGACAAACGTCTGGGGGCCCTATTTTCCCAGTGGTGACCAGAGCTGTTTTTATCGTGTACTAAGGTTAGCAGGAGGGAGCTCCCTCAAGCAAACCAACAGAGCTTGACTCCTGCCTCAAGAGGAGGAATTCTCTCACGTTCCGGATGGGAGCTTACATCCTAACATGAGGATCTAAGGACTGTGGAGAGATTCCAGAAATCAATGCACACCTGAACGTGTGTGGATATCTACACGTATATACATATTCTTCACTGCACAAAACCCTGCAGGAAAACCACTTGTCTGGCTCTCCTGGAGTTCTTCTCTAAACCTCAAAAGCCTTCCAGACCACTGACTTAATCAATATGTGTATCTGGAATTGGCCCAAATGAGGAAGAGAGCAGAAGGGGCCGGGGACAGACAGGAATGTGGCTGTCTTCAATCGGGTCTGTTACAAGACCCTTGCGTAGTCACCCGAGCAGATGACAGTACGATTGGTCCCTATAGCAGTCACATGGAAAGCCCATCTTCATGAAAGCTTTGAATATCTGGTGTGCCTGGCTGCTTGACTGTGGTCACCATTGCGTAGCATCTACCACAGGCAGAGCAGGAGACACCGTGGCTGACAACAGTTGTCAGAACACGACACTGTAGTAAGAGCAAAGCCATCTCGCTTCCAGGCCAGGGTCCCACTGGCCCCCAGCCTAGGCTTGGAGCAGCAAGACCTTCAGCAAGGCTCTATGGTTACAGACAGTGTCTCCTCTGCTGACATAACTCTTGAAACACTTGGAGGAGAGAGAGATTCCTGTCCCCATTGGATTTGGTCTATTTTTTGACCTTCGCCTAATCACAAAATCAACAAAGGCTGATTCAGATTGTAGTTTAAATATAACCGCAAAAGGCTCCTGGGAGAGTTATAGTGAAACTCAGAGGAGGAATGAAGCTCATGCAAGGATGAATGGAGCCACAGACAAGGGCCTATATTCAGTCCCCAGCACCAAAAAAAAAAGAAAGAAAGAAAGAGAGAGAGAAAGAAAGAGAGAGAGAGAAAGAAAAATCAGTAGGAGGAGGTTGCTCCGCCCTGACCAGCACCAGGAGGCTGGCTTCCCCGTCCACAAGGTAATCATCCCACTCCCTCCCATTCTTCCAGCTGCTGGGGACTTGGAGAAGGTCTCCAAGGAAGGCCCCTCCCACCTGCAGCATTTGCGACAGTCCACGTGGGCTGCCGACCGGCCTGTCTACTTGGGGGAGCAGATGGAGAGCACGGTCCCCACAGAGAACACCCAGAAGGCGGGGTACAGAGCCTCAGTAAAGTCCACCCGGAACTTATACAGCACGTGGACCCTGTCCGAGACGGCAAAGAAAATGAGGAAGCCATGGTCACAGTTGAGAAGCACGCCAACCCGCGTGGCCTTGGTGGTGGGCAGGGTTTTCTCCACGTTGTTGTGCCAGGCAGAAATCTTGCTATTGAACCACTCCACGCACCACGAGGTGCTGTTGCGGCCCAGCCGGCTCTCGGGGCCCTGCCGCTCCATGCTGCCGTAGCAGACGCCCACCCCGCAGAAGTTGTTCTTCTGCAGCCCCACCTCCCAGTACTGGATGCCCTTCTTGTAGCAGTGCAGGCCCAGGACCTGAGAGCAGTAGGTGAACCTCTGGGGGTGCGGCCGGTAGTGCTGGGGGACGTCGGCCACAGACGCTGTGCTGTAGTTGTCCGTCAGAGCCACCTTGTTGTGGGCAGTGTTGTAGTCCAGGGTGACCTTAACAAAATCTGAGAGAACATCCCCACAGGGATGTTTAGACGAGGGCCCTGAAGTGCTTGCCCTGATCTATCTATTGGTTTTAACCGTTCAGCCAGTCACACACAGAAACATTCTTCCACCTATCTAGCACCCAATTATTCATTCGTTCACTCACTCACACACACACACACACACGCATCTATCCACCTACCCGCCTATTCATCTATCCATCCACTCACCCATCCACCGACCCCCACACCCAAGCATCCACCTTCCTGTCCATCTACCTACCCACCTCCTTATTCATGCATGCGCTCGATCCACCCATCCCCCCAATCTCACTACCCACTCATCTGTACATCCAACTTACCCACTCACCTACGCACCCACGCATGCAGCCATCTACCTATCGTGCCCCCTCCCACTCAGGCATGCATTCATTCTACCCACCCGCATTTCTCCACCCGCCCACCTCCTCTCCCATTCACGTAGCCAAGCTACTCACATTCCAGGAGCTCAGGTCTAGACTTGGCTAAGAAGTTTTCCAGCACCTTGGCTTTGAGAGCTGCAGAAGTAGAGTTTGGCTGTGAGGTGGTGGGTTTGGCTGAAGCTGGGAGAGGAAACGGACTTTGTTCAGGACAAAGTCACAGTGGATACTCCCCTGGCCCTTGCCCACAACAACTCACCATCCAGGCCTGGTGGTTTCATATCTGCTGACTGTCCAGGGGCGCCAAAGGTGGGAAGCTTGGATGAGGTAGGGCTGGAGGTAGGGCCAGCAGCTGCGGATGGCGGAGAAGAAGCAAGATTGGCAATATGACACAGGAATGGGTGGCCTCTGACCCCTTCTAAGCTGGCCATCAACAGCCATTTCCACAAACACTCTCTTGACCAGTCAGGGGGCACACAGGTGAATCCAGATAAGACATTATATATCACCTTAGGTGTCTTACTCATTCAGCCCACCCCCAACTCTGGTGCCTGCCCTTACAGAATATAGTTCTGGACTGGACCCATCGCAGAGCCCTCCTAAGACAGGTCAGCTGTTCCTGCTGCCTTTAGCTCTAGGATATGACAAGTCACAAGAACAAATGAATGTGCAAATGTCAACTTACTGGTTTTCTTTGGCTTCTTTTCTTCTGAAAAAGAAAAGTTTCAGAGTTAAAATAGTTTTAAGCACAACACTTTCTTTTTATTTATCTGTTTGTAAGCAGAGAGAAAGAATGAGAATGGGTTCAGGGCTGGAGAGATGGTTTAGCAGTTAAGCGCTTGCCTGTGAAGCCTAAGGACCCCGGTTCAAGGCTCAATTCTCCAGGACCCACGTTAGCCAGATGCACAAGGGGGCGCACGCATCTGGAGTTCGTTTGCAGTGGCTGGAGGCCCTGGCGCGCCCATTCTCTCTGTCTACCTGCCTATTTCTGTATCTCTCTCTCTCTCTCTCTCTCTCTCAAGTAAATAAATAAAAATAAAATATAAAAAAAAAAAAAAGAATGAGAATGGGTTCAACAGAGCCTCTTGCCACTACAAAAGACCTCCAGAGGCATGTGCCACTTTGCGTATCTGCCTTTCTACGGGTACCAGGGAATTAAGCCTGAGCCAGCTGAGCCATCTACCAGGCCCAAAGCACAACACTTAAAATAAAAAAAAAAAATAGCATCCATTTGCATAAATTTGACTGATAATAAAGGATATCTTAACTTGAAAAATAACAGGACAGCAGGCAGTATAAGTTAAGTTTTTAGTGATAGGAACCGGCATCTGTGGTTATAAAGGGCAGGAGTAAATAATATGGAGCATGAAAGAATATTCTAGCATAATAGAGAATGCTTAGGATGAGTTGAGTAATGGTAACATTAGAATCATTTATAAAAATGTATTTAACTGTATATTTTTCACTGAAAGTGGATTATATCTCCACAAAAGAAAAAAAAAAAAAAGCAACCAAAAAAATGTGAAGAAGAAAGCCCGGCGTGGTGGTGCACGCCTTTAATCCCAGCACTCAGGAGGCAGACATAGGAGGATCACTGTGAGTTTGAGGCCACTCTGGGACAAAAGAAAATCCGGCGTGTGCCCATGGGAACTGTGCTTGCTGGACTACGACAGTTACTATGGACATTCAGCAGCCATGGTACCATGTTACTATATTCTATGGATTCTATATTCCATGAATATAGTAACATCTCAGGCTGGAGAGATTGCTCAGTGTTTAAAGTGCTTGCCTGCAGGATCTAACAACCCAGCATTCAATTCCCCAGTACCTACGTAAAACCAGACGCACAGGTGGCACATGCATCTAGAGTTCATTTGTAGTGGCTGGAGGCCCCGTGTGCCCATTTTCCCTGTCTCTCTCCTTCTCTGTCTCTCTCTGCTTGCAAATAAATAAAAATATAGTTTAAAAAAAAAAAAAAGAATATAGATCTCAGGATGTAAGGGCAATCTGCGACATTTGTCACCCCACTGATCTCCAGGGTGGATTCGGATGATCTGGTGGCTAGGTGGGTGTCCCTCTCTCCCCCACCACTCCATGTGTGTCCCTCCCAAAACTGCACTCCAGGAAGAAGAGGACGACCTTCCCCAAGTAGAGGCGAGCTGGTCTTCAGTCAAGGGTATCCAAGTAGCTGGGCTGCCCTGCTGGGACCTCCACACAAGCTCTCAAGATGCATGAGGAATACAGATCTCAGAGCCCATCCTAGGCTGATGGTGTCAGAGAAGCCCAGCGAGTGACACCAGAGCATAGTCAAGTGGCCTAGAAAGTCCCCAGCTCCGGGCTGGAGAGATAGCTTAGCGGTTAAGGAGTTTGCCTGCGGAGCCAAAGGACCCATGTAAGCCAGATGCACAAGGTGGCATGCCTCTGGAATTCGCTTGCAGTGGCTCGAGAGCCTGGTGCACCCATTCTTTCTCTATCGCTCCCCGCCCTCAAATCATAATAATAACAAAAAGTCCCACCTCCTTCTGTGTCACCTAGCCCATGGTGGGGATGAAAAGACCAGACCTGCCAGGGATTTTACAGGAAGTCCTGCTTCTCCTTCCCCAGCAGACTGCCCCCAGCCCAACATGGCCCTCCGGTCCTTCTTCCTGTCAGTTCATAACCACATTCCTCGCAGGAGTTCACTCTTGGCCCCATTCCTCACCTCAGTCCTTTCCACCCACTCCCTGAGGCTGGCACCTAAGGCACAGTGTCTCCATGGTCACCACACTTAGGTCTTTCTCCTCACTGTGACCCGTCTGCCATCTCTGAGGGAGAACCCCCCCTCACCCCGCTTCTGTGGACTATATTGTTAACTGAGGCTCTGGGAGTTCAGCCAGAAAACTTGCAGATGGCCAAAGAAGTTTCTGGTTGGCTACTCCTTCTCTCAGCTTGCCCTGCTCCTTCCTCGACACAAAGATTTTTTGGACACTACTGAGAAACTTTCAAGTAGACAATCAATCAGCCCATGACACCTTCAATTAAAGGTACACTCAGCCTCCAAATATATACCCCCAAACTCAGCCCTTTAGATGAGTTCCCATTTCAGGGCTCCCATCCATTTTGATGGGTACTTTTGTGCTTGTAATAAAGTAGCTGTTTCTGCCCTTACTGGAATTCTGATTCCTGGACAAGAAAACCTGCTTCATTCCTCTCACTAACCTTGAGAGTTGTCTCGTGGCCCAGGAACTACTTAGTAATTCTTTACCTTTTCCTGGGAAAGAACTCATTCCAGCAGAGCTCACCAGGAGTTCCCCACATTTCACCATCACCTTCTTTCAACACTCTCCTCATGACTTTCCACTGAACCCACTCTTCCCAACCAGTCCGTCTTCTACTTTTATGTCTTTTTCTCCCCGCCCCCCGCCCCTGTGTATGTGACCCATTGAGTTGAATTGAGGTTGCCTGCCTGGCCATAGGTGGGGGGGTTACTGACCAGAGTTTGTGGATTCTACCAGTGGCTACTCCAGGGCAGAAAATGTCTCCCCTGGCCCAGCTACGACTCCTCAGAGAGGGATGGGGCCTCATACTCTCCTTCCTCATCCCTGACAAAATCTTATTCTGTTTTTCTTTCCTTCTTTCTTTTCTCTCTCTCTTTCCAGGCTTACCTGGAAATAACTACGTAGTCTCAGGGTGGCCTCGAACTCACGGCAATCCTCCGACCTCTGCCTCCTGAGTGCTGGGATTAAAGGAATGAGCCATCCCGCCTAGCTCAAAATCTTATTCTCTTTTTGAGGTAAGATTTCACTCTAGCCCAGGCTGACCTGGAATTTACTCTACAGCTCAGGCTGGCTTTAAACTCACAACAATCCTCCTACCTTCGCACATGCTAGGATGGAAGGCATGAGTCACCGTGTTTGGCTTTATTTTTTTCATAAATAACCCAATATATTGTACATGTGTGTAATCACATTTTCACTGGAGGGAGTAACTGGGAAAATATTTTCTAAAATAGCGTAGTCAATGCTGGGAAGATGGCTTAGTGGTTAAAGGCACTTGCTTGGAAAACCTGCCAGCCTGGGTTTGTTTCCCCAATATCCACATAAAGGCAGATGCAAAAGTGGCACATCTGTCTGGCATCTGTTTGTAGCAGTAAGTCCTGGCATATACATGCATGCACACACATACACACACAAATAACTGATAAAATATTTAAACAGAGAAATAAAATGGTATAATGGGAGGGGCAAAGAAGGCAGTAGCGGGAAAAGGAGAGCATATTATAGTCCCCCGGGTGGAGACATGTGGTCTTGCCTCACCGGGACCACTGCCCATCTCCTGCAGGACTCTGCCAAAGGACCTGGGCTCGGGGAGAGCAAATATTTCACACGGCATTAGGTGCTCTTGCCACTACAGACAGCCTGCGTTACCAATGTGGGTACCGACATCCTCCTTTCAAAGGAGCTTTTGCAATAGTCTTGGCCTCCCACCATGTAGAGCCTGCAGCCAAGCTCTTCTCCCCATGATGCCCTGGGAGGGGCTATGCCCATCTGTTGGCAACAGCAGCCCCCGTGAGTCTCAGCTAAAGCACCTCCTAGCCACAGCCACACCAATGCCAGGAAGAAGTAGAGCTACTTACGTGGGATTTTCTTCGTGGGGCGTGAGGACTTGTACGTGGAGTCTGTGCCGTGGTCTCCAGCGTCACCTGTGCCTGGGAACAAAGGTCGCACTGCATGGGTATATTCCCCACCAACCCCAGGAGCCAGCTTTGCCATGCTGGTGGGCACAGCACTGAGGCAGTCAGCGGTTCCACTGACCTCCCCATCCAGTCCTTTGCAAGAGACAGAGATAAAATGCTGGAGGGCCGGGCATGGGGGCGCACGCCTTTAATCCCAGCACTCAGGAGGCAGAGGTAGGAGGATCACCGTGAGTTCGAGGCTACCCTGAGACTACATAGTGAATTCCAGGTCAGCCTGGACCAGAGTGAGAAGATACCTTAGGAAAAAAAAAAAAAATGCTGAGGGTTGGAGAGATGGCTTAGTGGATAAGCGCTTGCCTGTGAAGCCTAAGGACCCCAGTTCGAGGCTCGACTCCCAGGACCCACGTTAGCCAAATGCACAAGGGGGCACACACGTCTGGAGTTCATTTGCAGTGGCTGGAGGCCCTGGTGCACCCATTCTCTCTCTTTCTTTCTGCCTCTTTCTCTCTCTGTCTGTCGCTCTCAAATAAATAAATAAAAATAACCAAAAAAAAAAAAAAATGCTGGAGGATCAATCCAGCTTGTTCTCTCTCTCAGCTTAGCCTAGAGCCAGCTAGTAGGAAGTCTTATCTCTACCAGCACCCGGTAGCATGACCTCTGAGACAGCTCTTAGCTCTGGTTTCTTGTCTTCTCCTTCTGTGCTGGGGGTGTGACCGGTGCTGCACGCATGCCTTAGCATGTATGTGGGAGGGTCAGAGGACAGTCTCTGGTGTCGGCCCTTGCCTTCCACATGGTTAGAGGCAGAGTGTCTCATGGTACACGGCAGCTGACCCATGAGCTTCCAATTGCCTCACATGTCACTGGAGATGCGGGCTGGGATGACAGGCATCGGGCTGCTCCTGCATCCGGCTTTTCATGGGTGCTAGGCACCTGAACGCGGTTGCTCGTGCCTGCATGCCAAGTGCTTTATCCACTGGCTCGTCTCCCCAGACATGCTTTGGTGGTTTCTGTTTGTCTGTTTTGTTTTATCTTGAGACAGGGTCACACATAACACTGGCTGGCCTCACACTTGCTCTCTCAAAGCCAGGCATGGTGGCACATGCCCTTTATCCCAGCACTCAGGAGGCTGTGGTAGGAGAACTGTTGTGAGTTTGAGGCCAGCCTGGGCTACATAGTGAATTCCAGGTCAGCCTGGGTTAGAGTGAGACCCTACCTCCAAAAACAAAAGCAAAAAAAAAAAAAAAAAAAAGTTTCAAAAAGGATTACGGATGCAGCTCAATGATACAACACTTGTGTCACAAAATAAAACGATGTGGGGCTGGAGAGATGGCTTAGCGGTTAAGCGCTTGCCTGTGAAGCCTAAGGACCCCGGTTCGAGGCTCGGTTCCCCAGGTCCCACGTTAGCCAGATGCACAAGGGGGCGCACACGTCTGGAGTTCGTTTGCAGAGGCTGGAAGCCCTGGCGCGCCCATTCTTTCTCTCTCCCTCTATCTGTCTTTCTCTCTGTCTCTGTCGCTCTCAAATAAATAAATAAAATATTTAAAAATAATAATAAAAAAAAATAAAACGATGTGCAAAAGGATCAGTCGGGAAAGATGGCAGGGCTCTAGTTTTCTGGGCAGTGGGAGGAGAGGGAAAAAGTGTGGCACTGAAAGACTAAATGCAGAGGTGTGAGAGCGATAGGGAGACCTGAGGCTGATAGATAGTGGAGGTCAGGGCCAAGGGTCTAGTCTGCAGTCTTGGAGCAAGGGAAAGTCCTGAAGGGGGTCACGAGGAAAAGAAGATGAGCTCTGAATCCTGAAAAGCTCCAGAGGAACCACTTAGAAAGCTGCTGTGCATGTTGTAAGTACAGGTGGTGAGGACACAGAGCCGCAGCTGGCGGCTATACTGGAACCAGTGGATGTCGTCTGAAGTTAAAGAAGTAAATTTCTGTTATAGTGGTGGTGGTTTTCTGAGGCAGGGTCTCACTCTAGCCAAGGCTGACCTGGAATTCATCCTCCCTCCCTTCCTTTCTCTCTCTCTTTCTTTTTTTTTTTGGAGAGAATGGACATGCCAGGGCCTCTAGCTACTACAAACAAACTCCAGACGCATTCACCACCTTGTGCATCCTGGGGAATTGAACCTGGGTCCTTAGACTTCACAGGCAAGTGCCTTAACAGTTAAGCCATCTCTCCAGTCCCCAAACCCTGTCTTTAAAAAACAAACAAACAAACAAACAGACAGACAAACAAGGGCTACGGGGCATGGTGGCACATGCCTTTGATCCGGTAGGAGGATTGTTGTGAGTTTGAGGCCAGCCTGAGACTACAAAGTGAAATCCAAGTCAGTCTGAGCTACAGTGACACCCTACCTCGAAAAACAAACAAACAAAAAAAGTGTTTGCCTAGAATGTGCAAAGCTGAGTGATCAGTCTCAGCACTGCAGGAAGCTTGGTGGCCGATGGGATGTGGAGGAAGGAAGGGTGTTACAGAGGGACTCCAGGATACTCTGACCCCCGACGCCAGCCATTGCCTCACCGCACACACTGACAACCCAGTCCAAGTGGGCCTCAAGAGGTCAGACAAGAGAATCCCAACCTGACATCAAGCCCCAGCATCTTTTAGAAAGGATGGCTGTGAAGCCAGGACAAAGCAGCGACTTTTCCAATGGAAGGTGACCGTCTCAGAACCCCTGAAACTCAAGCCCAAATGCTCTGGGTCACAGTCCTCCACCAAGGCACTGACAAGCCCCCAAGCTTGTTTCCTGGCTCTGGGGGGGGGCACTGTTGTTACCTGAGCCTGAAGGGTCCTCAGGTTTTTTCTCCAGCACCCGCTTGAGAGAGGTCTTCAGCTCGTTCTTGAGGTCCACAGCACCCTGGTAGACCCCCTTTATCAGTTCATGGTCCAGCTCCACCTTGGGGATGAAGACTGGCTTCGTCGAGGCCCCTTGCAGTTTTGCCGCTTTCTGGAACAAGCCGGGGGGCGGGGGGTGGGTTAAGAAAGCCAGAGTCTGGGCTCTGTCCTCCGCAGCCCCACAACATGCTTCCTGCATCCACACTGCTTCCCGCTGCAACCACAAGACTGAGGTCAGCAGCCAAGCGCCCCTTTTAGACCCTTAAAGAGCTAGTCGGAACTCAGAGGTCCCTCATCTTACAGAGTGGGAAACTGGGGTCTAGACATGACAAACGGCTGTTAATGAGTGGCATAGACACCACAGACATGTCATTTCTGGAGCTCCTCCCCCTTCTCTCAGGAGTCCTAGCTCTCCCCTCCCCCAAAGTGCCCCAACCCCAGGTCTGAAAATGGGCACGAACTCCTCAAGGCATGCAGAAGTCAGCCTGGTCACATTCTAGGGGACAGGGGCATCACCGCAGGCCCCAAATGATTAGACTAACTTGGGCCCTATGGAATGAGAGGTTCCAGATGAGGACTTTGAATCCTTTCTCAGAGAGCTCAGTAGCTCTGAGACACAAGAATGACCACCTAGAGAACCTCATGCCTAGGTACCAGTGGGTATTGTACACAAAAAGGTTTCATCACTTTTGTACTCAGCAGGGAGCCAGGGTCCTTGGTGGCTAGTGGCAGGTCACTGAACCAGAGGGCTCACTAGACAACCTGTGTGCCGGGCCCTGGACATGCAAGGTGAGAGTACTGGCAAGGGGTGGCTCACCCCATTCTCGATATCTCTCAAATAAATAGAATATATTTTTTAAAGAGGGGGCTGGAGAGATGGACTAGCAGTTAAGGTGTTTGCCTGCAAAGCCAAAGGACCGTGGTTCAATTCCCCAGGATCCATGTAAGCCAGATGCACAAGGTGGTGCAGGCATCTGGAGTTTGTTTGCAATGACTGGAGACCCTAGTCTTCTGCCCATTCTCTCTCTCTCTCTGTTTCTCTCTCTCAAATAAATAAGTAAAATATATTTTAAGAAAAAAAAAAAGAAGTAGCTTACAATCAAAAGGTGTATGAGAACAAGCACATGTGAGATGACATCATGTATGCCTTGGGGAGGCAGGGGGACACCCTGCAACACGGAAAGCGGTATGCCAAGGGGACCCAAAGAAGAGGGACTGTCTGGATATAGTCCTGGACAAGGACACAATGCACTGGGCAGAGGAGGTCAGTATGGTGTTCCCACCCGGTGCCCCACTGTTCCTGGGAAGGAAGAGAACCTCGTTATGGTCAGAATACAGGGCATAGCCCAGGGATGTGGGTAAGAAACGAGCCATTTTGGTGGCTACTAGGATGGCTCAGAAAGCACCATAGTGCTGAGAAGAAGTGACAGAGGAGCGTTCAGCTCTGAGACATCTCTATCATACACTCCAAGGCTCGGGGCCCATTGAGGAAGAGGTGGTGAAAAGAATGTAAGAGCCAAAGAAAGGGTAGGACTGCTTACAATGCACTTTTCCAGACACAAAATGGCCTGGATATCCATGGCCTCCCAGTGCCTTGCCCTACATACACAAGCCTTCATAAGAGGAAAAAAAGATGATGACATCACCATAAAAGAACTAATTGAGAGGGGAGAGGATATGATGAAGGGTGGATTTGTGAGGGGGAATTGGGGGAGGGGAGGGAAATATCATGGTTTATTGTCTATATTTATAGAAGCTGTCAATAAAAAAAAGTTTAAGAAAAAACAGACACACACAAAAAAAGAAAAAACAGACACGAGACATCTCATGGCAGAGGTCAAGTCTGGGAAGCAAGAACCTCCTGGGTCATGATGAGGGGCACGAGATCAGAAAAGGAGAGTGGACAGGGCTGGAGAGATGGCTCAGTGGTTAAAGTGCTTGCTTGCAAAACCTAATGGACTGAGTTTGATTGCCTGGTGCTCATGTAAAACCAGATGCCCAGAGTGGCACATGCATCTGGAGGTTACCCGCAGTGGCAGGAAGCCCTGCCACAGGCATGCTCACACTCTTTCTGTCTGCCTCTTCCTCTCTGTCTCTATCTCAAATAAATAAATAAATAAAATATTTAAAGACATTTCCAAAGGCCATGTGGAGGAAGGATGGGAGAAAAGGGTAAGAGGGTTGTATTCTAAAGTGACATACTAAGTTGGTCCCAAGATTTCCACCCACTTCTGTATACGCCCTCCATAACTCCTTAACCCCCAAGTACAGGCAGAATAGTGGGTGGGGAAAGGACACTACTCCATGATTAGCTTACAAGACACGAGGGAAGAAATACTGCAAGGATAAACATGACATGAAACCCCTTGACTCTAAATTAATCAAAGGATGATTATCCTGAGTGGGCCAGACTTAATCAGATTAAAACTCTCAAAAGAGCAGAGTATCGTGGCTTTTTTTTTTTTAATATTATTTATTTGTTTGAGAGCTACAGACACAGAGAGAAAGACACATAGAGGGAGAGAGAGAGAGAATGGGCACGCCAGGGCTTCCAGCCACTGTAAACGAACTCCAGACGCGTGTGCCCCCTTGTGCATCTGGCTAACGTGGGACCTGAGGAACCAAGCCTCGAACTGGGGTCCTTAGGCTTCACAGGCAAGCGCTTAACCGCTAAGCCATCTCTCCAGCCCGTATTGTGGCTTTTTTATCCCAGCACTTGGTAGGCAGAGGTAGGAGGATGATTATGAGCTGGTGGCCAGCCTGGGACAACAGAGAGAGTTCCAGGTCAGTCTAGGCTAGAGTGAGAACCTAAGTTGAAAAGAACACCCCTCTCCCCCCAAAAAAAAACTCTTAAAAGAGGGATGGCACCTTCCTAGAAAGAGAAATTCTCCAGCTGGCTTGACGAAGTAAGATGCCAAGTTGAGAAAAGGCTTAGATGACAGACAGCCAGCAAGAAAGTGGGGACGCTAGCCTAGAGCCACCGGAGCTAAACTCTGTCAATAAGCAGCTGAGAGCTTGGAAGACAAGCTGAGCTGCAGACGGGGTGCAGCGGAGCTGCAGACGGGGTGCAGCGGAGCCGGCTCGCAGACTGCAGCCCCGCCGGCCCGACCGTGAGCAGACTGACTACCCGGGAAAGCCATGCCGGGCTCCTGGGCCAGGATGACTGGGAAATAACCCACGGGTGTCCTCCTGAGCCTCCAAGTTCAGGAGAGCTGCTGTGCCACAACGCTACGCGCCGCTCGGGCAGGTAGCCAACGACCCGGAGGCGACCAGGGACACTGAGGCGGCAGAGGGACCCCACAGCGACCCACCTCCAGAAACTCAAACTCGTCCCCCATGGCCAGGCTGAGCTCCACCTCCGCCTTCAGGTTCTGCATCTCGTTCTTCTTCTTGAGCAGCACCTGGTAAATGGAGTCGAACTTACTGCTGACCCTCTTCTCCTCTTCCTTCAGCTTGCGTGTGGACATGGCTTCGGCCGCATCAATGAGAGCCTTCATTTCCATATATTCCTGTTTCAGCTGCTCCATCTTCCTGTTCGCCGACTCCTAAGAGGCCCAGGGGGAGGGAGATCGGTGAAAGTGCCAAAGCCACGCCCGGTGTGTTGGGAGAGGGCAGCTGTGCCCGCACCGCGAGGAACCACTTCGGACAGCAGTTTGGGAATACGTCGTCCGTTAAGACCCAACCACTCCTACCCTCGGAAAAGACTCTAGAAAATCTCCCAGCACACACACAAATGTTCACCAGTAAGTCTGGAAATAGATCTGGGTCAGAAGAGCACGTACGGGAAGCCTTGGGCTCAGTACTCAGCACCTCATAAAACCGGGTGTGGTGGCACACACCCCGTTACCCCAGCAGGCAGGTGGTGGGAGCAGTAGAATTAAGCAGTTCAAGGTCATCCTTGGCTACTTAAGGACATCTTGGGCTACATGAGACCCAGCTTCAAAAAAACAAAAAAAGGGCTGGAGAGATGGTTTAGCGGTTAAGCGCTTGCCTGTGAAGCCTAAGGACCCCGGTTCGAGGCTCGGTTCCCCAGGTCCCACGTTAGCCAGATGCACAAGGGGGCGCACGCGTCTGGAGTTCGTTTGCAGTGGCTGGAGGCCCTGGCACGCCCATTCTCTCTCTCTCCCTCTGTCTTTCTCTCTGTGTCTGTCACTCTCAAATAAATAAATAAATAAATAATAAATAATAAAAAAAAAAAAACAAAAAAAAAAAGTGGGGCTGGGGAGATGGTTCAGCGGTTAGAGACACTTGCCCATGAAAAGCTGGATGCAAAGTGGTGTATCCATCTGTGACCCCAGTGAAACTATTACAATGGAAGGCTCAGCCAGGAGAATCTGAAACTTGAGAGCCAGTTACCTTGATGCTGGTTTGCAGTTCATTTGCGGAGTCAAGAGAGCCTGTCTCAAAGAGGGCCGAGCCCAGCCCTCTGTCGTGTTACTGTCTGACCCAGGCTGGCCTGTAACTAACACTGATTCTCCCACCTCTGTCTCCTGAGTGCGAGGATTAAAGGCATGCATCACCGCACCCTGCCTATTTCTTTTTCTTTAAAAAAAAAAAAAAAAAAAAAAGAGATGATATTTTTTTTTCTTGGTTTTTCAAAGTAGGGTCCCACTCTAGCCCAGGCTGACCTGGCATTCATTATGTAGTCTCAGGGTGACCTTGAACTCAGAGTGATCCTCCTACCTCTGCCTCCTGAGTTCTGGGATTAAAGGCGTTCACCACCACACCCGGCTTAAGAGATGATTTTTATTTATTTATTTTTGGTTTATTTTATTTATTTATTTGAGAGCTACAGACAGAGAAAGAGGCAGATAGAGAGAGAGAGAGAGGGAGAATGGGCGTGCCAGGGCTTTCAGCCTCTGCAAACGAACTCCAGATGCGTGCGCCCCCTTGTGCATCTGGCTAACATGGGTCCTGGGGAATCGAGCCTCAAATGGGGGTCGTCCTTAGGCTTCACAGGCAAGCGCTTAACTGCCAAGCCATCTCTCCAGCCCAAGAGATGAATTTTTAAAATATTTTTATTTATGTATTTGAGAGCGAGAGACACATGCACCACTTTGTGCATCTGGCTTACATGGGTACTGGGGAATTGAACCTGGGTCCTTTGGCTTCGTGAGCAAGTGCCTTAACCACTAAGCCATCTCTCCAGCCCTCTCTATTCTTTAAAAAAAAATTATTTATTTAGTTGAGAGAGGGGAGAAGGGAGAGGTAGAAAGAGAGGAAGAGGCAGATAGAGAGAAAGAGAGAACGGGCACATCTCTCTAGCCCCTCTTTCTTTCTTTCTTTTTAATGTTTATTTACTTGGGAGGAAGGGAGACAGAAAGGAAAGGAGAGAGAGAAAATGGGCATGCCAGGGCCTCCAGTCACTGCAAACAAACTCCAGATACATGCGCCTCTTTGTACATCTGGCTTTACTGCCAGTTTCTCTTTACTAAGAGAATACCCCAAAGCTAAATGTAGGCATACAGCTGCTTAGACTGTATTTCCCAGATTCCCCTGCACCTAGGCTTAGCCAGGTGGACAAGTTCCTCCAGATGAGGCAATGCTGTTGCTTCAAAGGAAATTGCTTGTTGCCCTCTTCTTCCTCCCTGGTTCCCTTTCTTTAAAAAAATTTTTATTTATTTATTTTATTTATTTGAGAGAGAAAGAGGCAGAGAGAAAATGGGTGTGCCCGAACCTTCAGCCACTGCAAACGAACTCCAGATGTATGTGCCACCTTATATATCTGGCTTTATGTGGGTACTGGGGAATTAAACTTGGCTTTGCAGGCAGGTGCCTTAAATGCTGAGTCATCTCTCCAGCCCTTTTAAATTACTAATAACTTATGAGACGGGGGGGGGGGGGAGAGGGAGAGAGAGAATAGACACACCACAGCCTCTTGCTATTATAAACGAACTCCATTCACACATACCACTTTGTGTATCTGGCTTTATGGAGTTAAACCTCTGCCATCAGGCTCGCCAGAAAGCACCTTTAGCCACTGAGCCATCTCCCCAGGTCTCTTTTCTAATTTTTAAAAATTTACTTGAGATGCTGGGCATGGTGATGCACACCTTTAATCCTAGCACTTGGGAGGCAGAGGTAGGAAGATCACCATGAGTTTGAAGCCAGCCTAAGATGACATAGTGAATTCCAGGTCAGCCTGAGCCATGCAATGGCAAGAGGCTCTGGTGCCCCCATTCTTTTAATATTATTTATTTATTTATAGGAGAAAGAGGCAGATAGAGAGAGAGAGCTTGAGAGAATGGGCACACCAAGGCCTCCAGCCACTGCAGACTCCAGACAGATGCAAGCCACCCGATGCATCTGGTTTTACATGGGTACTGGGGAATTGAACCTTGGTCATTAGGCTCTGCAGGCAAGTATTTTAACCACTAAGCCATCTCCCCATTCTTTTTTATTTTATTTTATTTTATTCTATTCTATTCCATTCTATTCTATTTTGGTCTTCAAGGTAGGGTCTCACTCCAGCGCAGGCTGACCTGGAATTCACTATGTAGTCTCAGGGTAACCTTGAACTCACGGTGGTCCTCCTACCTCTACCTCCTAAGTGCTGGGATTAAAGATGTGTGCCATCATGACCAGATTCCACCCATTCTTTTTCATTCTTGTTACTCCTGTCTTTGTTTGCAAATAAATAAAAACATTTTAAAGGTAATTTAATATTATTTTTTTAAATGGCTGAAGCTGAACTTTTCCCTGGATCTTAATTCTCCTCTGGCTTGAGTCTGTCAGCTAGCCTCCTCCCCAGATCTTAATTCCTCCTACAATAAACCTTATAACTCATGTTTTTTTTTGTTTTCTTACTAAATAAACTTAGTAATTCATAACAGCCTTCTCAGAGTCCATTTTATCAATTCTTTGCTAAATAAAATAAAGACTCAATGGGCTGGAGAGATGGGTTAGCAGTTAAGTGCTTGCCTATGAAGCCTAAGGATCCCGGTTAGAGGCTCCATTCCCCAGGACCCATGTTAGTCAGATGCACAAGGGGCGCATGCATCTCGAGTTCGTTTATAGTGGCTGGAGGCTCTGGCACACCCATTCTCTCTTTCTCCCTATCTGCTTCTTTCTTTCTCTGTCTGTCACTCTCAAATAAATAAGAATAAGGACCCAAAAGTTGGGGTTCACAGACCTTGGGGGACCCCTCTTGAATCTAAAAGTTTTGTATCAGTAGGATCTTACTCTAACCTAGGCTGACCTGGAACTCTCTCTGTAGCCCAGGCTGGCCTCGAACTCACATCAATCCTCCTACTTCCACCTACAAAGTGCTGGGATTAAGAGCATGTGCCATCCCACTGTGCCCCAGGGTTTTTTGCTCTATTCCTGGAAACTGGTTGAATAATAGCCTGCTGAAAAAGATCCATCTGCATTCCAGAGCTTGTGAACATGTCTTCCCTTAGGTTCTGTGCAGACATACTTATATTAAAGGTCTGGAAATGAGATTTTGGTATTACCCAGGTGGACCCTGAGTCCAAGGCAGAAGGTCTTTGTTTGTTTTGTTTTTTTGAGGTAGGGTCTCGCTCTAGCCCAGGCTGACCTGGAATTCACTATGGAGTCTCAGGGTGGCCTCGAACTCACGGCGATCCTCCTACCTCTGCCTCCGGAGTGCTGGGATTAAAGGTATGTGCCACCACGCCTATCATGAAGGTCTTATTACAGGTGGAAGAGAAGGCACAGAGGGGAAGCGGCTATGCGGAGATGGGGGCCAAGACTACAGCAAAGCAGACACCAGGCAAAGAAGGCCTGAGAGGAAGCTGGGGAGACAGAAAGGGTTCTCCCCAAATACTTTAAGGGAGTGTGGTCCTATCCACACCATAAGTTTGGACTTCTAACATTCTGAGCTGTGAAAAAAGAAATCTGTCTGTAATCCAAAGTACATGGCAATCTGCCAGCCCTAGGAAATGAATAGACTCCCCTTTTATAAACAGAGACAGCAGTAGTCCATGTATATATTTTTGCCTCCTGTTTTCCCCCACTTTAGTTTTTGTTGTTCTTTTTTTTTTTTTTTTTTTTGCTTTTTTCCCCCTCACACACACCCCTGTCCCCACCACCAGATAGGGTCTCACTGTAGCCCAGGTTGACCTGGAATTTATTGCCCTTGAACTCGAGGCGATATTCCCTCTTGAGCCTCCTTCCCAAATGCTGGGATAACAGGTGTGCCCCGCTCACTATACTGGCTTAACCCTAATTTATAGTGATTCCTCTACAATTGGGCTGACACATAGCTTTCAGTTTAGATTTGTGAAGGATGTTCTTGGCACACTGGTTTTTGCTGGTTTGTTTTGTTTTCCTTCTTTCTTTTTGGCATGCCTCTCAAGGTTGGCATTTAGTTCTGACGCTGAGTGCACCCAGTCATACAGTCATATCCAGGTCAGAGCCATGTCTGCCCGACTCGGAAGCTGATAGAGGGTTGGGCTGGGAGGAGGGGTGCCGCTCACCCGCAAGCCTTGCTGCCTGGTTCTCACATCCTCCAGTGCTTTCGTCGCCCCGTTGATGTGACTGTACGTGACGGTCAGCTTATGCCTCAGCTTGTTCTGCAGAAGAAGCACAAGGGTGAGATCTTCCAGCCGCCCTGTCCCCAAACCACCAAGGGCCACTCTCTCCATCTTTCCCACTGGTACTTGACACTTTTTATTTGTTTGTTGGTCTCAAGATTTTTTTTTTCCCCCTCTAGCCCAGAGTAACCTAGAATTCACTATGTAGTCTCAGAGTGGCCTTGAACTCAGGGATTCTCCTACCTCTGCCTCCCAAGTGCTGTGATTAAAGGCATGCACCACCGCACCTGGCAACACGTTGTTTTAAATTTGTGTGTGTTTCTATATGTGTGTATATGGACACACTAAGGTCTCTTGCCACTGCAAACAAACACCAGATGCTTCTGTCTTTTTTTTTTTTTTTTTGCATCTGGCATTTGTAGGTGGCCAGGAAAGTGAACGTGGGGCCCACAGGCTTTGCAAGTAAGCATCTTCATTCTAGCCCAGGCTGACCTGGAATTCACTATATAGTCTCAGGGTGTCCTCGAACTCGTGGTGATTCCCTTACCTCTGCCTCCTGAGTGCTGGGATTAAAGGTGTGCACCACCATGTCTGGCTCCTAGTCCCTTTTGACATATGTTTATACAAAAAAAGTTAAGACTTGGAGCCAGAGGGACTAGGTTCAAAGTTCCCAGTCCCAGTTGTGCAAATGTCTCCTGCCTGTTTCCTCAGCCATGGGGAGAACAAACCGTGCCTGCCCGCAAGGCTGTCAGGAGGACAAGCTAGGACAAGGCGTGTGCTTCGTGCAGCACCTGGATCCTGCATCTCCGTAAGGTCACTCGCTAAGTGTCCGTTTCTATTCTGATGCATTGCTTCACTGCTACTCATTTTATAGCTGATGGAAGCCCAGCCAAGGAGGGACAAGGGGGTGGGCTCACACAGACACGTAACGAGCTGGGACAGCTGCTTCAGATGACAGATGAGGTCGCTCAGAAAACCTCCCACTGCGGGGCCTGGAGAGGTGGCTCGCCAACGACCAGATGCACAAAGTGGCACATGCATCTGGCGTTCACTTGCAGTGTCAAGAAGCCCGGGTATACCCATTCTCTCTCTCCCTTTCTTTCCCTCTCTTTCCCCTCTTTCTATGCTTGCAATTAAATGAACTAATTTTACAAAAAATTTAAGAACCTACCCTAAGGACAGCTACAAAAGCAGACAAAATATTGAAGAAAAAAAATCCTACTGCAAGATGCTAGAGAGCTAAGCAAACAGGAGAGGACCAGGAGAAAGGGGACTCAGAAAGAGAAGCTCCACACCTGGAACTGTTCTCCCCAAGGGCGCCTGGCACCCTAGAGGTGGCTCTGGCCAGTGGGGGAAGGCAGCTAGCTGAGCCTGGCCACCCCAGGCAGGGACTAGGAACTGCGAAGGACTGAGAATCAGGATGAGCTGGTGGCTACGGGGAGGGGAGACACCTGCAGAATTGGCTCAGTCCCTGTAGCTGAGTTAAGGCAGTTCAGAAGCAAAGGTAAATTACGTGCGAAGGATGAAATATCATTCTCATTGTTTCTGAGAGATCATATCAACATGTCAGTCAAGAAACAAGGGAAATCACCAGCACTACAGTAAGGGAAGTTTATGTGCTTACTGTATGTGTGTTAATGATTGACACATATTAACTTTTAAAAATATATTTAATTTAATTTATTTATTTGACAGAGAAAGAGGGAGAGAGAGAATGGGCACACCAGGGCCTCCAGCCACAGCAAATGAACTCCAGACGCGTGCACCCACTTGTGCATCTGGCTTACATGGGTCCTGGGAAATCGAACCTGGGTCCTTTGGTTTTGCAGGCAATCGCCTTAACTGCTAAGCCATCCTCCAGCCCCATATTAACTTTTTAAAAATTATTTTATTTATTAACTCATTTGAGAGAGAGAAAAAGAGGGAGAGGGAGAGAGAGAAAGAGAGAGAATGGGCATGCCAGCACCTATAGCCACTAAACTGACCTCCAGACACATATGCCACCTTGTGCATCTGGCTTTATGTGGGTGCTGGGGTGTTAAACCTGGGTCCTTAGGCCTTGCAGACAAATGGCTTAACTGCTGAGCTATCTCTCCAGCCCATTTTTTTTTTTTTTTTTTGTTTCAAGGTAGGGTCTCACTGTAACCCAGGCTAACCTGGAACTATCTCTATAGTCCCAGGCTGGCTTCAAACTCACAGTGATCCTCCTACCTCTGCCTCCCAAGTGCTAGGAGTAAACGTGTGCACCACTACACCAGACCACATAATAACTTTGTAAAGCTAAGAACAATGCCATGAGATAGGAATCACTCAACCTTTACAGGACATTGAAGCATAGAACATTAGGTGACCTGACCAAGATCACATTGCCATTAAACTAGTACATCTGAAGCTCTAGTATTAAACTTAACAGGCATGTGACCAAACTGAACATGCTGGAAATTTCTAGGAAACTAACAACAAAAAATCCAAAATAATAAAAGAAAAAAGAAAGAAAGAAAGAAAGAAAGGAAAAGAAAAAAACCCTGGCGTGGTGGCACATGCCTTTAATCCCAGCACTTGGGAGGCAGAGGTAGGAGGATCACTGTGAGTTCGAGGCCACCCTGAGAATAGAGAGTGAATTACAGGTCAGCCTGGGCTAGAATGAGACTCTATCTTGAAAAAACAAAACAAAACAAAAAATCCCTCTGGGAGTGGTGGTGCACCCCCTGAATCCCAGCCCTTGGGAGGCTGAGGTAGAAAGATCACCGTAAATTCAAGGCTAGTCAGACACTACAGAGTGAATTCCAGGTCAGCTTGGGGCTAGAGAGAGACCCTACCTCAAAAAGCCAAAACAAGAGCTGGAGAGATAACTCAGTGATTAAGGCACTTGCCTGCAAAGCCTAAGGACCTAAATTCATTTCTCCAGGACACCAGATGCACAAAGTGGCACATGAATCTGGAGTCTGTTCCCTACGGCTGGAGGCCCTGGTGTGCCCCTTCTCTCTCTCTTTGTCTCTTCTATCTCTTTGCTTGCAAATAAATAACTAAGTGAAAAATTTTTTTAAAAATTCAGGTGTGGTGGCACATGCCTTTAATCCCAGCACTCGGGAGGCTGAGGTAGTTGGCTGTGAGTTTGAGGCCACCCTAAGATGACATAGTGGATTCCAGGCCAGCCTGGACTAGAGTGAGATACTACCTCAAAAAAACAAAACAAGCAAAAAATTCCTTCTTCTAACCAGCTGGCTCAGCATACTGTGTTCCTCCCTTCCACTTTCCTACTTCTCCTGCTCCACAAGAGACCCATGGGGCTGAACCTGACCTCGAGTCTGGATTTCAACAATCCACTGACAGTCACATGTAAGGGCCACAAGCAGAGACCACAGTCACACCAACTCCGCCCACAGCCCAAGTCAGTGAGGAAGCACGACTGGAACTCTGTGATGTGGCCCTTCCACCAGGCCTGGAACAGCAGCTCAGACAAGCTGGGCCCAAAGGACAATCTGTGGATAGATCTAGCATTGGACACACAGGTGCTAACAGCTGTCTCCCTCCCAAGAGCCACTCTTAGCACTGCATCCTGAACCCGACACTGAAAAGCTCCACTGACTACAAATGAAACACAGACGACTATCCCCTCACTACGGACAGAGGTCCACTCAACAAACCCAAACTAAAAGAAACAGCCCAGGGATTTACATGGTGATGGCAATCTACTCATTAAAGGCAGAAAACTTTCTGAAGTTATGGGGATCAAGTCCCAGGCGAAAGACCTAGATCGTTCACACCAGCCCCACACCAGCAGTCAAGATAACCAAGGCGGGACCTTGTCACATCACAAGCAATAGCAGGGCAGGGAGATCTTGCTATCAGGATTCAAAACCCAGGCAGGGGCTCGACAGATGGCTTAGCGGTTACGGCACTTGCCTGCAAAGTCAAAGGACCCAGGTTCAAGTCCCCAGGACCCATGTAAGCCAGATGCATAAGGTGGCACATGCATGTGGAGTTTGTTTGCGGTGGCTGGAGACCCTGATACACCCATTCTCTCTCTCTCCCTCTCTCAAATAAATAAACAAATAAAAGTGAAATATATTAAAAAAAAAAAAAAAAGGACAGCCAGGTGTGGTAGCACACACCTTTATCCCCAGCACTCGGGAGGCAGAGGTAGGAGGACTGCCGTGAGTTCGAGGCCACCCTGAGACTACATAGTGAATTCCAGGTCAGCCTGAGCTAGAGCGAGACACTACTTAGGAAAAAAAAAAAAAAATGGAGGCTGGAGAGATGGCTCAATGGTTAAGGGGCTTGCCTGCAAAGAAAGCCTAAGGACCTGCATTTGATTCTCCAGCACCCACATAAAGTCAGATGCATACGGTGGTACATGTGCCTGCGGTGCATTTGCAGTGACTAGAGATCTGGCATGCCCGTTCCCTCTCTCATAAATACATAAATAAATCATTTTTAAAAACCACCCAGCACAGCTCGCTCACAGACCCCAGCTCAGGATGGAGAAGCAGGAAGGGAGCAGTGCCAGGGAGGTTTCTCCTGGTTTGCACCCCCACCCTTTTCTTTCTCTATGAAGAGAAGCTGCTAAAAGTGAGGCTGGAGAAATGGCTGTTCAGTCAAGGGGCTTGCCTGCAAAGCCTAAGGACCCAGGCTAGATTCCCTAGTGCCCACATGAGCCAGATACACATAGTGGCACACGCATCTGGAGTTTGTTTGTAGTGGCTGGAGGCCCTGGCATACCCATGCTCTTTTCCTCTGTGTCTTTCTCTCATAAATAAAATATTTTATTAATTTTCATTTTGTTATTTTTTCAAATTTTTATTAACAGCTTCCATGCTCATAAAAAAATATCCCATGGTAATACCCTCCCTCCCCCGATCATAAATAAAATATTTTTAAAAATATTTATTTGGAAGAGTGAGAGAGAGAGAGAGTGCGCTAGGGCCTCCAGCCACTTGCAAATGAACTCCAGACGTGCGCACCATCTTGTGCATCTGATTTACATGGGTACTAGGGAACTGAACCTAGGTCCTTAAGCTTCACAGGCAAGTGCCTCAACCACTAAGCCATTTCTCCAGCCCCTAAGATATTTCTTTTAAAAACCTTCTACAAGTGTCTTCTATAGGAGCCAGGCTGCCCCAGGGCTCAACAGCTGGCCTCTATGCCTAACCTGAGGCTCCATAGGGGGAGTCTTCCTGGGCCTGCCCCATCCACCCAGGACGCCCCTCCACCCGGGCCTGAGCAGGAGAAATGGTGGCCATGCATATGGAGCTTTTGTTTTTGCTTTTGCTTTTTGTTTTTTGAGATAGGGTCTCACTCTAACCCAGGCTGACATGGAATTCACTATGTAGTCTCAGGGTAGCCTCAAACTCACGGTGATCCACCTAACTCTGCCTCCCAAGTGCTGGACTCAGCTCTGAATTTTTAATAAAGACAAAATGTCTGCAAAAAAATAAAAAGTATTTTCTTCGTAGCTGGGGAGATGGCTCAGGGTGACCTCAAACTCACAGCAATCCTCCTACCTCTGCCTCCCAAGTGCTGGGATTAAAGACGTGTGCCACCACCTGGTTTGCATATAGAGCTTTTTAATGGAGTGTTCTTCATTATTGTTGATCTGACAATTTTATAAAAGTATGTGATTTTATCACATTTTCGTCCTCCTCCCACTCCTTCTTCCCCACTCCCCAGTCTCTGTTCTACTATTTTTTTTTTTCAAGGCAGGTCTCACTCTAGCCCAGGCTGACTGGGAACTCTTTCTGTACTTCAGGCCAGCCTCCAATTCACAGGGATCCTCCTACCTTAGCCTCCCAAGAGCTAGGATTAAAGGCATGTGCCATCATGCCTGGCTTCCATTCTACTTTTGATGTCTTATTTTTTGGTGACCACTGAATTTAATTAAGATTACTTACATGACCATGGGTGGGAGGTTATTCACTGCAGAATGGGCAACTTAGCTGGGCATGGTAGCACTCAGGAGGCAGAAGTAGGGGGATCACCATGAGTTCAAGGCCACCCTGAGACTACACAGTGAATTCCAGGTCAGCCTGGAGACTCTACCTCGAAAACCAAAAAAAAAAAAAAAAGCGGCAAGTTACCACTAACTAGCTGTACCCCAAATCCCCCTCCAACCATTAACTGCCAATATAGTTCCTCAAAGAAAGTGGGGGATTTCTGTGGGTTTTTTTGGAAACAGAGACTCACTCTGTAGCCCAGGCTGACTTTATAACTTGCAGCAAGCCTACTGCCTCAGCCTCCCAAGTGCGGGGATTACAGGCAGGAGCTGCGTCACCACGCATCAACTGCTCTTCGCTACACCCTAAGCCCTACACCACCACAACGCCCATTTTACCATTTCCCATGGGGAAGCTGGCAGCCCCGTCAGGATGTAACCCTAGATCCTGGCACCCACTGTGATGGGAGCCTTTGTAAGCAAGCAGGCCTCCTGATACTGGATACACGGCTCTCTCGGAGCCTTCCCACCAGCCTTGGAGGTAGGGAGGGAATGCTATTAATTCCCCTTGGCGGCAAAGAAAGTTCGCCTAGAGATGCAGTGATTCACTCCAAGCCCCACAGCTCTAGGCGGCAAAGCAGAAGCCCGCGCTGCAAAGGCTGGGCGGGCTTTTTCCTGGAACAGGTGGGGTACTAAGTGTCTACACATGTTTGAGTTGTACCGTAGAGGTCAACGCAGAGGACAGGCTTTGACGCTCAGCTACTGAACCTCTGGGGGAAAAGTCCTAGGAAACGGGCTAAGTCCGGGCATGGTGGCGCACAACGCACTAGGGAGGTGGAGGTAGGAAGATCGCTGTGAGTCTGAGGCCAGCCCGAGACTGCCTAGTGAATGCCAGTTCAGCCTGGGCTAGAGCAAGGCCTTGCCTTGAAAAACAAAAACAAACAAGAAAAAGCCCACTATGGGTCAAGAGCACGGATTTGGGACAAGCAACCTTACCTGTTCCTTCGGTTGTTCCCTCTGTAAAATGGGTGCAGGGGGATTGGGAGGAAGTGGGCAATGGATGTGGGGGCGGCCGTATCATGTCCTTATTCCTTTCTGCTGTCATTGAGGATGCCCACCCGCTATCCATGTGGCCTACAGTCCAGATGGCCACGCAAAGAGGTGGATGTCGGCCCCAGCAAAGCCTGGGGACGCGGTACTAAGTGCAAAGATAACCAGAGTGCTCCCCCCACTCCCCACTCCCCGTCCCCTTAATTCGCACCAGCCATGCCCTACCTCCAGCTCGGCGCTGGCCTGGCCCAGGGGTACGGGGGCGCAGGCCTTGTGCTCCACCAGGCATATATGGCAGATGCACTCGCCATGTTCGAGGCAAAAGAACTCCCGGAGGCGGCTGTGCAGGGGACATTTGCGCCGCAGCAGATCTCGCACGGGCGACTGCAGGGGGTGGTCCTGGAAAGCGGGGCTGTCGAAGTGCGGCCGCAGATGCTCCTGGCAGAAGGAAGCCATGCACACGAGGCAGGTCTTCACGGCGGCCTCCTTCAGGCAGTGGTCGCAGGCCACCTGGCTGGCTGGACTGGGAGCCCCGGAGCGGGTAGGAGGTGTCCACTCGTCGGTGGGCACCCGAGCCTGCTCGGCCTGTTGGAACTGTCCCACCACGGCGCACAGCACCGTGTTCTTTTGCAGCGTGGGGCGCGTGGCGAACGAGTCGCGACACTGGGGGCACCGGTACGGTGGGCCCTGGACGGTCCACGTCTCATCCAGGCACGACCCGCAGAAGTTGTGACCGCACGGGGTGGTGACCGGCTCCTTGAAGAGTTCCAGGCAGATGGAGCAGGACAGCTCCTCGGCCAGCGGGCACAGCTCGGCCATCGCGCTGCTTGGGACCTCCCCACACACACCGCCACCTTCCCCCACCACCGCCCCGGACCCGGGACGCGCAGGAATCGGCGACGGCGACGAGCGAGCGCGCGCCGAGGCGAACCCGAGGCTTCGGAGGAATCGAAAGTGTACAGGGAGGGGCGGCGCCCTGGGGGCCTTCAGGAAGTCACGTGGGGACCCACGGGGGGGGCGGGGCGGGGCGGGAGGGGTCACCCGGGTTCCCTCCCAGAATCCGAGGTCACCGGTGCGATCCGTGGCTCGCTGGCTGGCGCTGGGAGATGAGGACCCGCGGGGCTTGCGCAGCCCCCGACGTGGAGCCAAGGGCCCGGCTGGGCGCTTTAGAGCTGGGGTTGTCCGAGCCATCTCCCGACCTTCAGGGGCCAGGGACACCCTGCAGAGGTACTGTTCCCCGGGGTTAGCGAATCCCGGGACCTGGCGGAGTCGGGGCAGACGTCTGCTCGGAACTTGGCGCGCTTGGAGTAAATCCCATTTAGAGAATTCATTCGCCACCCGAGGTGTCCTCACCACCCCCTACCCCCACCCAGCGATCAAAGCTAGTCTTACAATCAGGTCAGACTTTTAAAAACAGAGCAGGTGTGGGAGCTGGAGAGATGACTTAGCAGTGAAGGCGTTTGCCTGCAAAGCCAGAGGCCCAGGTTCGATTCCCCCAGGACCCACGTAAGCCAGATGCACAAGGTGGAGCATGCGTCTGGAGTTTGTTTACAGTGGCTGAATGCGCTAGTGTACCCATTTTCTCTCTCTCTCTCGCATTCTCCCTCTTTCTCTCAAATGAATAAAAGATAAAAGAAAAAAACAAAAGCAAAAAATACTGTAGATACAGGTCATTGTCAACATTCTTTTTTGAAATATTGTTTCAATTTTTTAACATTTTATTTATTTATTTATTAGATTCAGAAGGACAGAGGGACAGAGGATGGGCATACCAGGGCCTCTAGCTGCTGCTGAAAGACCCCCAAAGGGAGACCTTCACTCAAGTCTGGAGATAGCACGCACCCAAAGACACATGGGAGACCAAACTTGTTGCAAAAGCATGAGGCTTTATTAGGGAAACCAGAGCTCTGGGGTGGGCATGTATCTCATGCAGGAGACAGAGGAGTCGACCCTGAGCCCTATTGGGTGTTTCTTTTTATAGGGTTTTTAGCAAGGAAGGAAAAGGGGAGGGGATTTCACAAGGGCATTTGCCAAGCTTGTACAGTTATGTCTACATATCTTATTTGTGCATAACCAGAGTTTAAGTCCTTGGTCAGGCTGTCTTGGGAAACTATTTTTTTTCCTCTTCCCAGGACATAAAGTTTAGGTTGACCCGACCAACCCATATCTTGGGCCACCCGCAGCCTATCTTTTAGCCTATTTTTGACTTACTCCTGAATATACAGTTCAGGCTGTCCCCTACCTGTAGCAACCAGCTATTTCTTCACTAAGTTTACTTTAAAATTTTCTAGCCTACCTTTCACTGCAAACGAACTCCAGATGCATGTGCCATGATGTGCATCTGGATAACATGGGACCTGGAGAATTGAAACTGGGTCCTTAGGCTTCGCAGGCAAGTGCCTTAGCCACTAAGCCATCTCTCCAGCCTTCTTTTAAAATTATTTTTATTTGTTGAATACAGAGAGAAAGGACACACCAGGGCCTCCTGCCACTGGAAACAGATGCATGTGTCACTTTGTGCAGCCGGATTTATGTGGGTACTGAGGAATCGAACCCTAGCCATAAGGCTTTGCAAGCAAGCACCTGCAACCACTGAGCAATCTCTTCAGCCCTCAGCTGTCATTCATATTTTGGATGGTGTGGTCTGCATGGAGAAAAGAAATATGGAGAAGGATGACAAGGTGGGACACTGAGATCTGTGCACAGGATCCCATTTAATCCTCACAGTAAATCTTTTTAAAAATATTTTTGCAGGGCTGGAGAGATGGCTTAGCGGTTAAGCGCGTGCTGTGAAGCCTAAGAACCCTGGTTCGAGGCTCGGTTCCCCAGGACCCACGTTAGCCAGATGCACAAAGGGGCACACACGTCTGGAGTTCGTTCGCAGTGGCTGGAGGCCCTGGCGCGCCCATTCTCTCTCTCTCTCTCTCTGCCTCTTTCTCTCGCTCTGTCGCTCTCAAATAAATAAATTAAAATGAGCAAAAAAAAATTAAAAAAAAATATTTTTACAGCCGGGCTTGGTAGCGCACGCCTTTAATCCCAGCACTTAGGAGGCAGAAGTAGGTGGATCACCAAGAGTTCAAGGCCAGCCTGAGACTATATAGTGAATTCCAGGTCAGCCTGAGCTAGAGTGAAACCCTACCTCAAAAAACCATATATATATATATATATATATATATATATATATATATATATATATATATATATACTTATTTGAGATATATTATATGTATATATATATATATATGTATATGATTATATGATTTCTCTATTTGAGAGAGAAAGAGGCATAGGCAGAGAGAGAGAGAAAATGAGTGTGCCAAGGCCTTCAGCCACTGCAAAGGAACCCCAGACACATGCTCCACCTTGTGCATCTAGCTTAACGTGGGTCCTAAGGAATCAAACTTGGGTACTTTGGCTTTGCAGGCAGGCACCTTAACCGCTAAGTCATCTCTTCAGCCTACAATACATTTTTTTAAAGTCTTTTCTACTTAATATATATTTCATATGCCTGAGATACATAAATCAACTAATTACCATGTCATTGGAAAAAATATGTTTAAAATTAATAAAACTCTAAAGGTCTCGGAAACAAGCCATTTGATCATGATGGGACAAGACCGAGCACGTTGGGTTATTCTTTCAATCTTCCCAACAGGAAAACAGTAAGATGGAATGATGGAGACTGCTAAGTGTTTAATTAGCAAACTGACTCTGGTTGCCTTGCAAACTAGGCCCCTTCCTTTGCTTAGAATTGCAACGCCTACTGCACAACTGTAACACAACTGAACAACATGAATTCAGACTTTGGTTGTTTTTCCAAATCCACAATTAAGACATAAATTAATTTTTTTAATTTCTAAATAATATTTTTTGATTTTTCGAAGTAGGGTCTTACTCTCTAAATTTGTTTTGTTTTTCGAGGTAGGGTCTCACTCTGGTCCAGGCTGACCTGGAATTAACTCTGTAGTCTCAGGGTGGCCTTGAACTCACAGCGATCCTCCTACCTCTGCCTCCCGAGTGCTAGGATTAAAGGCGTGCGCCACCACGCCCAGCTCTAAATATTTTTTAAATTCTTTTTATCAGATATGGACATATTTAATATGTAAACAACACATGTTGGTACCATCCTTTCCCTCCTCTCTGCCCCTTTTCTGAAGAGGCTCTCCTTGTTGGGGATGCAGGTCAACCCCATGGGGATTGTGGGCCATGCATTTGTGGGGGCAGCAGTCAGTTGTGGGGGAGAGGCAATGTCTCTGTGCAAAATGTCCCAACTTGTGGCTCTAACAATCTTTCCTCCCCCTCTTCCATGAAATTCCCTGAGCCATGGTGGTTAAGTTTTAAGTCGACTTCGGTGATAAGCACTTAGGAGGCTCTGGATCTCTGGTTTGGTAGGAGTTGAGTGTCCTCAATGTCTATCTCCTTCACCCTTGTGCTGGTATCAGATCACTAAGATAGCAGCACTCTTGCTCATTTCCCCAGTTCCTCTGTGGTTTCAGCTGGGGCCGGGGTGGAGTGCACTGGGTGGTTTATCTCCTCAGGGCCAGCTCCCGTTCCACACCACCATGCCCGCCTGCGCACCATCCTCACAGGGAACCAGCACCAGGAAGCTAGGAGGAGCCAGGAAACAGGTCACAATAAATCTTTTTGAAACATTTTTATTTATTTATTTATCTGAGAGAAAGGAAAAGTAAGATAAAGAGAATGAGTGCACTAGGACCTCCAGTTGCTGCAAAAGACCTCCAGACACATGCGCCACATTGTGCATCTGGCTTATGTGGGTCCTGGGGAATCCAAGCAGGGTCCTTTGGCTTTGCAGGCAAGTGCCTTCACAGCAAAGTCATCTCTCCAGCCCCACAATAAATCTCTGATGTAGGTAAAATTGTATCAGTTCACACAGAAAATTGAGGTCTAGAAAAACTAAATAACTTGCCTAAAATAATGGAAATTGGCAGGCAGCCTATCTGGTTCCAGAAGGCAAATATTTCCTACTATAAAATCGTGTGCCTCCTAAGGGATGAGGAGAGCAGTTTCCAGGAAATAAATATAAAAGTCACCTCTAACCTAATTATTGTGGGTGGGGTGGTCTGGTGAGTCACGCTAGATGTGGAATTCTCTTTCCAGGCTGAGGTTGAGAAAGGCTGCTTGGACAAATGACAATGACAGGGAAGGTCATAATTTATATTTATCAAATTCCGAGGGGTAGACATCTACAAAGATGCAACGGACATGCACCAGAGTGAGTGCTGAAGGAATGGGTGTGAGTCAAACAGTTGGCCTTCTAATACAGGGGAGAAGGCAGGAGCCCAGAGCTGTGCATGGCAGGACACAGTGAGGCTGGCTCCTGGCGGGCCATGGACTCAACTGCAAAGCAGGGAGGCCTGGAATGCCCTCTTGTGTGGGGTTGATAATGCAAAGCACGCTCAACATAGGCAGCAATGGGCCTGTCCCTGGACTCTGGACAGGCTTAGGGGCTGTCCCTGGCCTGGAGGGTGTGTTGTTTATCAGCCATTAAGTACAATGATATCCTGAGTCATATGTGACCCAGTTGGTCACGAGAGAATTATATGGCCCCATCCAGCAGATGGTGAGCAGTCATAATTGGATTCCTACTCTGTATCTGAAGGAGAAGAACGTGGAGTAACAAGTATAATATAGCTATTATTTCCACCAGTGCCATCCTTATGGCACGCACCTTTGAATTGTCAACCCCTTCCTCATGCAGGATGTTGGTTCTTGTTCTAATTTACAAGATGGCCAGAGCATTGGAGAGATGGCTTAGTGGTTAAGGTGCTTACTGGCAAAAGCCAGGACCCAGGTTTGATTCCGTACTACCCACTGAAGCAAGATTTGCAGTGGCTAGAGGCTCTGGTGCACCCATTCTTTATTTTTCTCTCTCTCTCTCAAATAAAAAAAATTATTTTAAAAATATTTAAAAGATAGAGGGGCTGGGGATGTGACTCAGTAGTAGAGCAGGTGCTTAGCATGTTCAAGGTACTGGGTTTTATTCATTAAAAAAAAAAAAAAGCTGGGCTGGAGAGATGGCTTAGCGGTTAAGCGCTTGCCTGTGAAGCCTAAGGACCCCGGTTCGAGGCTCGGTTCCCCAGGTCCCACGTTAGCCAGATGCACAAGGGGGCGCACGTGTCTGGAGTTCGTTTGCAGTGGCTGGAAGCCCTGGCGCACCCATTCTCTCTCTCTCCCTCTATCTGTCTTTCTCTCTGTCTGTCACTCTCAAATAAATAAATAAAAAATGAACAACAAAAAAAAAAAAAGCTGAGCCAGATGTGATGGCACATGCCTTGAATCCCAGCACTTGGGAGGCAGAGGTAGGAGAATCACCATGAGTCCAAGGCCACCCTGAGACTACATGGTAAAGTCCAGGTCAGTCTGGTCTACAGTGAAACCCTACCTCCAAAAAAAAAAAAAAAAAATGTGTGTGTGATGGTGCATGCCTTTAATCCCAGCACTTGGAAGGCAGAGTAGGATTACCCTGAGTTCGAGGCCAGCCTGAGACTATATAGAGAATTCCAGGTCTGCCTGAGCTAGAGTGAGAACCTACCTCAAAAAAACAAAAACAAAACAAAATAAACAAACAAAACAGGCATGGTGAGCCAGGCATGGTGGCACATGCCTTTAATCCCAGCACTTGGGAGGCAGAGGTAGGAGGATCACCAAGAGTTTGAGGCCACCCTGAGACTGGATAGTTAATTCCAGGTCAGCCTGGACCAAAGTGAGACCCTACCTTGAAAAACAAAAACAAAACAAAACAAAAAACCAGGCATGGTGGTGCATGCGTTTAATCCCAGCATTTGGAAGAAGGGGAAGGAGGATCTCTCAGTTTGAGGCCAGCTTGGGACTACAGTGTGAGTTCAGGTCATCCTGGGCTAAAGTGAAACCCTACCTTGAACCCTAACCACCCCCCAAAAAATAAATAAAAGAGCCAGACAAGTCAAAATGACCTAAGATCTGGAAGACCTACCATGGAACAGGCGTGGCTAGAGACGGAGAAGGCCTCAAGACCCAGGTCTCTCTCTCTCTCTCTCTCTCTCTCTCTCTCAAGGTTCTCACATGCCGCTTTAATGGAGATTTTCACTACACCATGAGGTGGAAGACTGGAATATGCCCTTTCTGCCCCAAGAATGAGGAGGAATGCGGAATAGGGCAACCTAGTTGAGGAAGCCGGGGACATCTCTGAATTCTTCACAGTGCAGCCGTGAACCAACATGTGGGTGCCCTTCCTAACGGATCACCCACATCTGGCTGACATCCCCTGTTCGTTTCTCAGCCCTCCTCCCTGCGGGGCACCCTAATAACCGCGAAGTCTGAGCAGGGATGTCCACGCTGCCCGGCCGTGCGTGCACATGGGGTGCAGGGGCGCCGGGGTAAGCAGCAAGCCAGGTATGGCATCCGTTATGGGGCTGTGCTGCTCCAAGTCCCGTGGCCAGAGGGCCCTGGCTCCTCCGTTAAGTCTCGGGACAGTTTCTGTTCACAACTGCCTTAGGGGCGAATTCCAGCTTGTTCTGCAGGCTCACCACCCGGTGTGGTCTTTGCCCAGCAGCTCGTCCAGCATGCCAGCTTCCCACCACTCTGAGATGCTCTTCGCCTCCTCCACAGGCTGGAGGGTCTTTTCCCCTGAAGAACCAGTCCAGCCCTGACCACACAGGCCACAGAAAAGATGACATAGGAGGCATAGGTATGCATGAAGGTCCAAAGCAGAGGCCACATGACATCAGGTGGCCACATGGAGCAGCCCAAGAGGATGCTCTGTATAACTGTCGGGTCCCTGAAACACTAGAAAACTTTGAAGGATTCCATTGCTGAGTGGGGAAGAAAGTCTATGCTGGTCTCTCTCCAGGACTGTGTTCCTGTGTTCCAATGTTCCCCACAGGGGACCTCTGAGCCTGCGGCCACTCTCGTCCCCTCAAGATCCAGGTCTCTTGCCTTGGGTTTTGGAAAGACCATTGTGCCCACACCCTCACACCAACCACATTTAGAAAACAAAGATTATTATTATTTTTTTTTTTTTTTTGGAGGCAAATCCAACACACTGCCCACTTTTTTGGGGGGGGGTTGGGAGGGGGAGAGAAATTTGGCATGCCAGGGCCTCTAACCACTGTAACAAACTGCAGACGTGTGTGCTACCTTGTGTGCATGCGCAACCTTATGTTTGTGTAACCTTGTGCGTCTGGTTTACATGGGACCTGGAGAGTTGAACATGGGTCCTTAGGCTTCACAGGTAAATGCCTTAATTGCTAAGCCATCTCTTCAGCCCTAATTTTTATTTAATTTTATTTTTTGTTTTTTCAGGGTAGGGTGAAAACTCAGGGTGGCCACCACACCTAATCAATTTTATCATCTTTTTTAGTGGACTCTATTCATCACTGTAGAAGGAAAAAGCAAGTTACTGATTATAATCTGAAAACTTACTCTGAGGTCAACATTTCTTAATACATCTCTTCACAAATCAACAAGTATACTTTTTTTTTTAGGTAGGGTCTTGCTCTAGCCCAGGCTGACCTGGAATTCACTATGTAGTCCCAGGGTGGCCTCAAACTCATAGCAACCCTACCTCCCAAGTGCTGGGATTAAAGGTGTGTGCCTCCATGCCCAACCAAATACACTTTTTGTTTGTTTGTTTGTTTACCTTGACGTAGGGTCTCCCTCTAGCCCAGGCTGACCTGGAATTCACTATACAGTCTTCAGGGTGGCCTTGAACTCATGGCAATCCTCCTATCTCTGCCTCCTGAGTGCTGGGATTAAAGGCGTGTGCCATCATGCTTGGCCAAGTTCACATTTTGACAGGCTTATACGTCATAGGAATTAAGGCTGGATGACATCTTCATTGATTCAGGGGCTCCCAGATCTGATGGACCTCAGTGGACTACACAATGACCACAGACTTCAGTCAACGCAAATGTTTTTCTTTTTATTTAATTTTTAAATTCATAAATTCTAATTTATGAGCAAGACAGTCAGAGAAAGTGAGTATGAGCACTTCTGGGCCTCTAGCAACTACAAACTCCAGACACATGAACCATTTCATGCATTTGGCTTTACGTGGATATTGGGAAACCAAACCCCAGTCACCAGGCTTTGCAAGCAAGGACCTTTAACCACTGAGCCCTCACTTCATCCCCCTTTTTCTTTTCTTTCTTTTTTTTTTTTTTGTTTTGTTTTGTTTTTCCAAGGTAGGGTTTTGCTCTAGCCCAGGCTGACTAGAATTCACTTTGTAGTCTTAGGGTAGTCTTGAACTCTTGGCAATCCTCCTACCTCTGTCTCCCAAGTGCTGGGATTAAAAGTGTGCGCTGCCATGCCCAGCTCCCCTTCTTTCTTTCTTTCTTTTGTTTAACCTGTAGTCATTTCTTTGTAAGCAAAGACGGATGGAGAGAGATGATGTGTATGAGAGAGAGTATAGGTGTGCCTGGACCTTTTGCTCTGCAAATGAACTCCAAATGCATGCACTATTTTGTGGGGGGTTTTTTCCCCCCCTCAATTTATTTTATTTATTTGCAAGCAGAGAAAGATAGAGACAGAATGGGTACACCAAAGCCTCTAGCTGCTGCAACTGAACTCCAGATGTGCCACCCTGTGCATCTAGCTTTACAGGGACACTGGGAAATCAAACTTGGGTCATTAGGCTTGGTAGGCAAGTGCCTTAACTGACAAGCAATCTTTCCAGCCCCACTTTATGCTTTTAGCTTTATGTGGGTAACGGGGAATCAAATCCAGATGAACAGACTTTGCAAGAAAATGCCTTTAACTGTTAAGCCATCTCTTTAGCCCAAATCTTTTTTTTTTTTTTTTTTTTTTTTTCCCAAGGAAGGGTCTTCCGTTAGCCCCAGGCTGACCTGGAATTCATTCTGTAGTCTCACGATGGCCTCAAACTCACTGTGATCCTTCTACCTCAGCCTCCCAAGTGCTGGGATTAAAGGTGTGCCACCATGCCCAGCCTTCTTTTTTTCTTTTGATAGAAGGGTCTTGTTAGCTCAGGGTGGCCTTGATCTCTCAATCCTCCTGGCCTTGGCCTCCCAGGTACAAAGTAAACCTCCTTGTTATGAAAATGACAAAATAAGAAGACAAGAATTTGCAACATTCAATTAAACATGATGAATCAACATATTCAGTTCAATATTTTATTTAAAAATTTGCAAAACTGAAGGAGGGATCTGATCTTTTGTTAAAAGAAGGCAAATTTCAGTTTCTATTTAGCCATTTTCATTTGGGTTGAGTCATCACAGAAAAGGCAGTTTCTGTTCCAGATCCTCACTTCAGCACTGAGCCAGGTGCAAGGCACCCCCCAGCTGGGGCTCACAGCCAGCCTCCCACCCAAGCGGAACACTGGCTCTCCTCCAGGCACACAACAAGGTCTCACTGCTCTACACAGGACCCCGAGAATTCTTCCATCTTTAAACAAAGATGGAAAAAAGGTGAAAGGATTACTTAACTCATCACCTTCAACAAATCCATCTACCTGTTAACTTGTGAGAATTACAAGTATGTAATTTGTAAGATACTCCACATTTAATGGAACAACTCACATGTTCAAAAATTAGGTCAAGTAACATGCCTTAGTATATTAAAACGTGACTTAATAAAACATATGGGAACAAGATCTGCAGCACACTCTTGTACTTGGTATTAACTCTTAGGGACAGTCACCACCTGATGGTCAAAAAAATAGAGCGCCAAACATGTTTGCCAGAATGGCATGCCTTCAGGGAATGTTATGTTTCAGATTTTGTTAACTAAAATTAAACTAGGTGGAAAAGGTCTACAAACCAGCATCCACATTACAATGATGAGGTAGTTTGTCCTATGCAGTAAAGTGAAGATAACAAAAGGACCACACCATACGACATTCAAATCCTCTTTTAAAAAAGACCAGGCTATGTCAGTCGCTTTCACAAATAAGATGTTCATGAACCCCAAGGCAGAGGTCACACTGACACAAGCTCTGTACTTGAGATACTACTTGAAGATTCAATAATCAGCCTGGGGTCGATCAGCTCTTTCCAAAACACAGTGATCTGGAGGGAAAAAAACACAAAACACTCAGTTTAAGTACTTCATTCTCAGGTCAGACAGGTTTCAGTGTATTCAAAAGTTTAGGTTTCAAATAAATGCATAAATACATAAAAGTTTAGGTTCCTGTGAGTAGTCCTCAATACTATCAACTCTCAGGCAATTATTAGAATAGGTTATGGCATCTAGAAATACAGTGCCTTGCTTGTATTGTCTGCTTTTAAAGTGCCCTGGAGGGGCTGGAAAGATGGCTTAGCCTGGTTCAAGGCTCTATTCCCCTGGACCCATGTAAGCCAGATGCACAAGGGGGTGCATGTGTCTGGAGTTCACTTGAAGTGGCTGGAGGCCCTGATGTGCCCATTCTCTCTCTCTCTCTTTCTCCCTCTGTCTGTCGCTCATAAATAAATAAAAATAAATAAATAAACAAAAGAATTGTTTAAAGTGCCCTAGAGTTTTAAACTTGAAACATGAAGAGTAACACTTGATCTTGTCAATAGAAGTGACGTCTCCATCTGTCAGTGTGTGCGCCTGGTTTATAGGATAGTGTGAGAAGTGAGTTCTATGCACTGCTGCTATAGTTCCCCAGAGCCACCCTGCTTTGCACTGATGCACCCTCAGGCTGACCAGACAGGCCGCAAGGGCAGAACTAACTGAGCTCGTAGAACCTCTGTAACCAGACGCAAAGTAAAGATGATGGGTCAGCGTTTGTTATAAAACTGGTCAGTACTATAAAGCTTCTGCAGTTGTATGTTTAACTCTCAAACTCACAGAATAAAGTAAAGTAAAAACAAACAAACAAAACCTTTGTTAAAAAAAAAGATATGGGGGGAAGGAGGGTAGTACCATGGGATATTTTTTATAATCATGGAAAATGTTAATAAAAATTGAGAAAAAAAACAACAAAAATAAATAAAATAATTTTTTTAAAAAAGATATGAAAATCTACTTTTTTTGGTTAATGGCACATCCAGAAACCATAGATTGTTACCAGAAAATTTTCAGTGCCAAGGATGGGATACCTTCCAGTGAGTTGTTGGCCAGGGAGGTCCTTGTTGCCTCCAAAACATTACAGGCTATTTGCCAAGGCCCTTGGTTTCCCACAAGAAACAGATGGTAAGACCCTATTGCTTCAGAATTCACATGCCTGGGTGACAAGGTAACTGAGAAATCAAGTTGGGGCTGAGCTGAAAACCTCCCTGTAGACCAGCTAACTAAAAGATGGTAAAAGCTGCGCTGCATGCAGCCCTATGGGAGACAGAAGTCATCAGCACTAAAAACAGTGGACAATGGAAACCTCAAGCGTGGCCAGACAGGCCAAATGACTAAACGGGTGCAACAGTGGTATGTCTGCTCTGGGGGAAACCAACTGCTCTCTAATTGGACTGGAGGTCCACTCTATGGGAGTAAACACATGCCTGGTACTGAAAACCTAATCAAAAGACTATGGCAGGGAAGTCATGAGCCTTAGGAGTATAAAGCCTGCCCTTGTCTGACTAAATACATACATTATACTCACCAACCTGCCCAGTAAGCACTACATTTAATATTCATATTCGTATTAATGCTACTCTCACTTCTGGCTAGAGAAGCTTCTCTTTTCAGATGATGGTATCCTCTGACATGACCCAAAAGGAAACATAGTGCAGAGAAGTGACAGAGGAGTGTCTAGCACTGAAATATCTCTATCACACCCTCCAAAGTTCAGGGTCAATTGTGGAAGAGGTGGTAGAAAAAATGTAAGAGCCAAAGAAAGGGGAAGACTCCTTACTATGCAACTGTCCAGACAGAAATTGGCCTCAATACCCATGACCTTGCAGTGCCTAGCAATACCTTCACAAGACCCTCAAAGTAGGAGAAAAAGACTATGACATCAATATAAAAGAGACTAATGGAGGGGGAGGGATACATAAAAAGTGGAGTTGTAGAAAAACAAACAAACAAAAAAAAGTGGAGTTGTGAAGGGGAAAGTGGGTTAGGGGAGGGAATTATCATGGTTTATTGTCTGTAAGTATAAAAGTTGTCAATAATAAAATTATACATTAAAAAAATTTAGGGTGCTGGGGAAATGGCTTAGCAGTTAAGGCGTTTGGCTGCAAAGCCTAAGGACCCTGGTTCAACTCCCCAGGACCCACATAAGTCAGATGCACAGGTGGCACATGCATCTGGAGTTTGTTTGCAGTGGCTAAAGGCCCTGGCATGCCCGTTCTCTTTCTTTCTATCTGCCTCTTTCTTTCTCTCTCTCAAATAAATAAAATATTTTTAAAAATTAATAAAAAAAAGAAAAGGAAAAGGTCGGGCATGGTGGTGTACACCTTTAATCCCAGCACTAGGAGGCAGAGGTAGGAGGAAGTTTGAGACTACATAGTGAATTCCAGGTCAGCCTGAGCTAGAGTGAGACCCTACCTCGAAAATAAAAAAAAAATTTAAAAAAAAGAAAAGGAAGAAAGAAAAAGAAAGGCTGTCATGCATGGTGGCACCCATCTTTAATACCAGCACTTGAGAGACAGAGACAGGAAGACTAGCATGAGTTCAAGGCCACCCTGAGACTACACAGTGAATTCCAGATCAGCCTGGGTCGGAGCAAGACCCTATGTTTAAAAAAAGAAAAGTTTACGGCTACAGTGAGATCCTAGCTCACACAGAGAGAGAGAGAGAGAGAAAGAAAGAGAAAAACAAAACAGTTTAGGTTAGTAAGTTTGTGCAAAAGGACTGAATAGTGAGACTATTTTCAGTGCAAGTAAACTGAGTTCAAGTCTGTGGAATGCAGCCACATTTTACAGTAAACATAGTGCTGGGGGTGAGGAAGTTACAATGTGCCAGGATTTCCCCTATGGCCTGATGGCCTTGGACTCCTTGGGAAGCTAGATGTGACCCAAATGGGTATTGCTAGGCTGCCCTGCCTTGTGGCTCTGTAGTTCTTCCCCTGGAGAAACTGCAGCTACTTTACAAGAGACTCAATAGTATGGCCACATGGATGGATAACGACTGCCATCTAGTGTCAAAGGAAACTATAGGCTTTCCATTCCCGAAAGCCTCCCCAGTACAAACAAAAAAATGGAGTTTATTTTATTATTTTATTTTTTTAATGTTTTATTTATTCATGTATTTGAAAGAGAGGCAGATAGAGCCAAAATGAGAATGGGAGTACCAGGGCCTTTAGCTACTGCAAACGAACTCCAAACTCATGGGCCCCCTTGTGCATTTAGCTTATGTGGGTCCTGGGGAATCAAACCGGGGTCCTTGGGCTTCGCAGGCAAACGCCTTAACTGCTAAGCCATTTCGCCAGCCCCTATTTTGGTTTTTTGAGGTAGGGTCAGGCTCTAGTCCAGGCTGGCCTGGAATTCACAATGTAGTCTCAGGGTGGCCTTGAACTCAGTACACCTCTGCCTCCTGAGTGCTGAGATCAAAGGTGTGCACCACCAAGCCTGGCAGAATTTAATTATATACTGCAAATAAAAATGTACGCAAGGCCACCCTGAGACTACATAGTAAATTCCAGGTCAGCCTGAGCTAGAGCAAGACTCTACCTTGAAAAAATAAATAAATAAATAAGACAGTATCTTATGTTGTTCCGCATGCTACTTATGTGGGCACCTGAGGGGCGGCAACAGCTGCAAGGCCACACGCTGGAGCTTCTGAGGTGCCATGCTGCTTGCTAACCTGGGTCTGGTCATGTGGGCAGCCCTGAATACTGGCCCAGCTATCCCAATGCCTCTGATTGGACATGCCAGTAACATGCCTCTAGAATTTGCTGCTCTCGTCGCCGACATCTTTAAAGCAGTGCTCCGCTCTTACACAAGAACCAGTGTTGGTGCACTTGTCACACGGGCTCTTTGAGGCCCATCGTGGCACTCACTGGTTTGGAACCTGGCACTTGTCAGCGCCACTCCATAAAAAGGCTCAATGGCCCCGGTATGAGCTTAACGCAAAAAGTACAGGATGCCACAGTCAACAGAACGTGTCTGTCCAAGCAGCACAGCAAGAGAAGGGGACCCACCTTCCTCTCCTGTGTCACGGCATACTCCACTACTTCAGTCCCATTTTCATTGTGATAAACCAAATCAAATTTCCCAGGTTCTTTCAAAGCTGAAAACAGAAGGCAAAAGGAAAGAATATGTCAATTCTCAGGACGTGATTTTCCTCTATAGAGTATGTATATCACTGGGGAAACAGTCACAAACAAAATGTGAGCTAGTATAAAAACAGCGGACATATGTCAATGCACGGTGTGTTACAGCCCCTAGAAAACTCCAACTGAGGGCTGAAGAGATGGCTTAGCAGATAAAGTGCTTGCCTATGAAGCCCAAAGAACTCAGTTTCATTCCCCAGGACCCATGTGAGCCAGATGCACAAGGTGGCGCATGCATCTAGACTTCATTTGCAGTGGTTAAAAGCCCTGGCATGCCCATTCTCTCTGCATCTTTCCCTCTCTCAAATTAATAAAATATTTACCAGCACTCGGGAGAAAGAGGTAGGAGGATCAGCATGAGTTCAAGGCCACCCTAAGACTACATAGTGAGTTCTAGGTCAGCCTGAGCCAGAGTGAGACCCTACCTAGAAAAACAAAACAAAACAAAATTTTTCTTTTCATCAAAACAAAGCTGAGTGGGGCTGGAGAGATGGCTTAGTGGTTAAGCGCTTGCCTGTGAAGCCTAAGGACCCCGGTTCGAGGCTCGGTTCCCCAGGTCCCACGTTAGCCAGATGCACAAGGGGGCGCACGCATCTGGAGTTCGTTTGCAGAGGCTGGAAGCCCTGGCGCGCCCATTCTCTCTCCCTCTATCTGTCTTTCTCCTTGTGTCTGTCGCTCTCAAATAAATAAATAAAAAATGAAAAAAAAAAACAAACAAAGCTGAGTATAGTAAAACATACTTATAATCCCAGCACTTGGAAAATAGAAAGTAGGAAGGTCAAGAGTTCAAGATCATCCTTGGGAGCTGGAGAGATGGCTTAGCAGTTAAGGCATTTACATGCAAAACCTAATGACCCAACTTTGATTTCCTACTACCCACATAAAGCCAGATGCACAAAGTGTCACAGGCACTTTGAGTTCATCTGCAGCGTGCCCATTCTCTCTTTGTCTCTCCTCTGTCTGTCTCTTTCTGCCTGCTAAATCATCCTAGGCTATATAACAAATTCAAGGCCAATGTGGGCTACATGAGACCCTGTCTTAAAAAAACAAGAAAATGGGGCTGGAGAGATTGCTTAGTGGTTATGGAGCTTGCCCACAAAGCCAAAGGATCCCAGTTTGATTCCTCAGGACCCATGTAAGCTAGATGCACAATAGGGCGCACACATCTGGAGTTGTTTGCAGTGGCTGGAGGCCCAGGTGCCCATTCTTTCTCTCTCTCCCCCCTATTTCTGTATTTTTCTCTAAAATAAGTAAATAAAAATTTAAAAAAACAACAAAAATGGCTGGGTGTGGTAGTGCATGCCTTTAATCCCAGCACTGAGGAGGCAGAGGTAGGAGGATCATCATGAATTCAAGGACACCCTGAGACTACATAATGAATTCCAGGTAAGCCTGGGCTGGAGTGAGACCCTACCTTGAAAAACCAAAACACAGACACAAACAAAGAAACAAACAAACAAAATTTCATCAAAATGGAAGGTGGAGGTCAAATGATCACTGTGAATTCCAAGTCAGCCTGGGCCAGAGCAAGTCTCTACCTTGGAAAAAAAAAAAAAGTAGAAAGCTCAAAAAACACTGTATGCTACTAAATGTAATCATTTATTTAAATATCAAAAAGGGTGTGGTGGCACATGCCTTTAATCCCAGCACTTGGAAAGCAGAGGTAATAGGATCATCATGAGTTCAAGGCCACCCTGAGACAAGACATAGTGAATTCCAGGTCAGCCTGGACTAAAGCGAGACCCTGCCTCAAAAAAAAAAAAGAGGGCTGGAGAGATGGCTTAGCGGTTAAGTGCTTGCCTGTAAAGCCTAACGACCCCAGTTCGAGGCTCGATTCCCCAGGACCCATGTTAACCAGATGCACAAGGGGGCACATGTGTCTGGAGTCTGCTTGCAATGGCTGGAAGCCCTGGCACGCCCGTTCTCTCTCTTGCTCTCTGTCTGCCTGCCTGCCTCCCCCTCACCCCCGTCTCTCTATCACTCTCAAATAAATACAAAAAAAACAAAAATTTAAAAAAAAAGGAAAGAAAAAAGAGGGCTGGAAGGATGGCTTAGCGATTAAGTGCTTGCCTGTGAAGCCTAAGAACCCCGGTTCTTCAAGGCTCAGTGCCCCAAGACCCACGTTAGCCAGATGCACAAGGGAGCGCACACATCTGGAGCTTGTTTGCTGTGGCCGGAGGCCCTGTCATGTCCATTCTCTTTCTCTATCTGTCTTTCTCACTCTGTCTGCCTCTCAAATAAATAAATAAAGAAAGAAAGGGATTTTTATCAAAAATTCTTTTGAGGGGGCTGGAGAGATGGCTCAGCGGTTAAGGTGCTTGTTTACAAAGCCTAATGACCCAGGTTCAATTCTCTAGTACCTGCATAAAGCTCAATGCACAAAGTGGCACGTGCATCTGGAGTTTAAGGCCATCCTGAGACTACATAGTGAATTCTAGGTCAGCCTGAGCTAGAGTGAGACCCTTTCTTGAAAAATAAAAAATAAAATTTTTTGACAAATTTTTATTGGGATTTTGTACCTTTTACTCAGTACATTATTTATTTAATATTTCATTCATTTATAAACTTTATTCATTTATTTGTGAGCAGAAAGAGAGAGACAGAGAATGGGCATGCAGGGCCTCTAGGTGCTGCAAACAAATTCCAGATGCACGCACCACTTTGTGCATCTGGCTTTACATAGATACTGGGGAACAGAATTTGGGTTGTCTGATTTTCCAGGCAAGGGCCTTAACTACTCAGCCATCACTCCAGACCCTATTTATTTATTTACTGATTGATTGATTCATTTATTCATTCATTCATTCATTTGAAGCAGGGTTTCACTCTAGCCCAGGCTGACCTCAAACTCATGTTCATCCTCCTACCTCAGCCTCCTGAGTACTGGAATTAACAGCGCCACCAAGCTGGGTGTGGTGGCGCACACCTTTAATCCCAGCACTTGGGAGGCAAAGGTGGGAGAATCACCATGAGTTCGAGGCCACCCTGAGACTACATAGTGAATTCCAGGCCAGCCTGGGCTAGAGTGAGACACTACCTGGGGGGGGGGGGGGAGTAAACTTTTCAAGGCATACTAGATTTTTACCAAATTCCTCCCACTGTTGTAGCTGACCTACCCACAATTTAGTAGTGGTTTTTCCAGCAATGTTCATGAGTTGGCATTCAACTTGGGTTTCCTATAAGTTCATTGTCTTTGCAATTAACTTTCTCCAGCACTAAATCTTGTATAATTATGGTGCTAAAACGGAGCCCAACAGCTCTGAGAGGAATCCAGAATCTCTCAGACACTTAAGCCAAAAAGAAGGCGCACAGGCCCCAGGGCTGGCGTGCTGGCAGGCAGCGCAGAAGGCCACTCAACCCCGGAGGCCACAGGACATCGTCATGCATAAAGACCAACAGAAACCGCTGCAAATTCAAAGTCTGAAATTTCAAATTTGTTTCCAGAAGACTCACCAGGTAAAGATGAGAGGATTTCTATATCTACTAGCTGGCTCTCTGGATTGTGGCTTAATATTTTTCCTTCCTTTCAAAAATAAAAGTCCAAGTCAGAAATTAACATATAAAACATTGTGAATATACTAAAAATCACTAAACAGTAGACTAAAATGTTGAGTCTTATATAAATTCTACTTCAATGAAAAAGTTTAGCCAGGTATGGCACACGCCTTTGATCCCAGCACAGCACTCCATGAATTCAAAATCAACTTGAGACTACACAATGAATTCTAGGTCAGCCTGGGCTACAGTGAGACTCTATCTCAAAAAAAAAAAAAAAAAAAAAAAAAGCTGGGTGTGGTGGTACATGCCTTTAATCCCAAGATTTGGGAGGCAGAGGTAGGAGGATCTTCATAAATTCTAGGCCACCCTGAGAATTCCAGGTCAGTCTGAGCTAAAGACCCTACCTCGAAAAACAAACAAACAAAAAATTAAGTTTAAAAATCATATAGTAGAAATAAAAACAAAATAGAGGGATGGAGAGATTGCTCAATGGTTAGAGACTTGCTTGTAACCTGGGACAAAGGTCCAACGCCTCCAGGTTTAGAAGGTGATTTTTTTCTTTTTCTGCATGTATATGTGTGTGTGTGTGTGTATAAAGTAGCATATTAGTGTGCAGTGCTGTGTGTGCAAGCTATGCTTGCCTTCAGAGGCTGGTGTGGAACACTGGGCATTCGGCTCCACTGCTCTTCCACCCTATTTTGAGCTGGAGTCTTACTAATTCTGGAGCTTGCCATTTTATTCACAAGTTCCCATGATTCTCAGGTCTTCGGTCCCCTGTGCCAGTGGGGTTACAGGTGCATGTGGCTATGCTCAGCTGTTATGTGAACCATGGAGATTCAAACTTCTGTGGACTTAGATCCTCTCAGGCCCTCATGCTTGTATAAGAAGTACACTTGATGGCTGAGCCATTTCTCCAGTCCTCTACTTATTTTAGTTTTGAGATAGGGTCTTGCACAGGCTGGCCTTCAATTCACAATCTCCTGCCTCAGCTTCAGAGTGGCTGAGACTACAGGTGTCCATCAACATGGTCAGAAACAGGTGCCTTTTTTTTTTTTTTTTTTTTTGAGGCAGGGTCTTACCCTAGCTCAGGCTGACCTGGAATTCACTATGCAGTCTAAGGGTGGCCTCAAACTCTCGGTGATCGATCCTCCTCTGCCTCTGGAGAGCTGGGACTAAAGGCGAACACCACCATGCCTGGGTTGTTTTTGTTTGGTTGGTTGGTTTTGGTTTTTTTGAGATAGGATCTCACTCTAGCTCAGGCTGACCTGGAATTCACTATGTTGTCTCAGGGTGGCCTTGAACTCACAGCAATTCTCCTGCCTCTGCCTCCAGAGTGCTGGGATTAAAGGCATGTGCCACCACACCCAGGTGTTTTTTTTTTTTTTTTTTTGTGAGGTAGGGGCTCACTCTAGCACAGGCTGACCTGGCACACATTCTGTAGTTCTAAGATGACCTCAAACTCACAGGGATCCTCCTACCTCTACTTCCTGAGTGTTGGGATTAAAGGAATGTGCCACCATGTCCGACAACAGGTGCTTCTTAAAACTAGACTCAAGCCGAGGATGGAGGCAGAGACAAGGGACCACTGTGAGTTCGAGGCCACCTTGAGACTACATAATGAACTCCAGATCAGCCTGAGCTAGAGTGAGACCCTACCCTGAAAAACCAAATAAATAAATAAAACTAGACTCAGTGGTGATCAGGAGCCTGGGAGACTACATTCTGTACGACAGAGTAGAGCCAGGCATGGTGGCACACACCTTTAATCCTAGCACTTGGGAAGCAGAGGTAGGATGTTCACCATGAGTTCGAGGCCAACCTGAAACCACATAGTGAATTACAGGTCAGCTTGGGCTAGAGTGAAACCCTACCTCAAAAACACAAAAACAAACAAACAAAGAGTATTCTGCTAAAGAAAAGTATAATGAATGAAGCAGATGATCACTAGAAAACAGCATGTGCAGTCAAAGCAAAACTGTGATCTTCATTCATAAAATTGGTTTGAAAGTGATTTAAATTTTTTTTTTAAATAAATAACTCATCAGGGAGCCTGGGATGTAGCTCAGTTGGTAGAGTTCTTTGCCTACCAAGAACAAGGACTGGGTTTGATCCCCAGAACTGTGTAAACCAGGAGTGGTAGCATATGCTTATAATCCTAGCACTTGAGAGATAAAGGAGGAGGATCAGAAGTTCAAAGTCATCTTAAGCTACATAATGAGTTCAAGGCCAGCCTGGGCTACATGACATCCTGTCTAAAGAGAAAAAACAAATAAACATTGAAGCCAGGTATGGTGACACATGCCCAGATGGAATATTTTATTTTATATTTTTATTATTTTTGGATATTTTTTTTTTTTTTTGAGGTAGGAACTCACTCAGTAGTCACTCCTGAGTGCTGGGATTAAAGGCGTGCACCACTATGTCCAGCAACTATATATACCTTATATATATATAAAAACAACAACAGTGAAACCAGGTGTGGTTGCTCATGCTTTTAATCCTAGCACTTGAGAGGCAGAGGTAGGAGGATCGCTGAGTTCAAGTCTACCCTGAGACTACAGAGTGAATTCCAGGTCAGCCTTGGTTAGAGCAAGACACTACCTCGAAAAACTAAAACATAAAACAGTAAAATAAGGTCGGCCGTGGTGGTGCATGCCTTTAATCTCAGCACTCGGGAGGCAGAGGTAGGAGGATTGTCATGAGTTCGAGGCCACCGAGACTCCATAGTGAATTCCAGGTCAGCCTGGTCTACAGTGAAGCCCTACCTCGAAAAAACCAAAAACAAAGTAAGATAAAATAAAACGGGGGGCTGGAGAGATGGCTTAGCGGTTAAGCGCTTGCCTGTGAAGCCTAAGGACCCCGGTTCGAGGCTCGGTTCCCCAGGTCCCACGTTAGCCAGATGCACACGGGAGCGCACATGTCTGGAGTTCGTTTGCAGAGGCCGGAAGCCCTGGCGCGCCCATTCTCTCTCTCTCCCTCTATCTGTTTTTCTCTCTGTGTCTATCGCTCTCAAATAAATAAATAAATAAAAATTAAAAAATAAAATAAAATAAAACGGAGCTGAAGAGATGGCTCAGTGATTAAGGCACTTGCTTACAAAGCCTGACAGCCTGGGTTAAATTCCCGAGTACCCACCTTAAAGCCAGATGCACAAAACGACACATGCATCTGGAGTTCATTTGCAGCTGCACAAGGCCATGGTGCACCCATATATCTGCCCCCCACTCCCATGCCCCACTCACAAAGTTCTTTTTAGAGAAGTGGGCTCACCTTATTGCCCAGGCTGGCCATGCACTACTGGGCTCAAGTAACTTCCTGACTTAACCTCCTGAGAAGCTGAGACTACAGACATACCACAACCAGCTAAATTAATTATTTAAAAAGACAACCTTACCTTATAGTCAGAGACATCAGGTGAATAATTAGATGTTAGTTCCAACAACTATAGAAGAAAAACACTGTGTAAGTACACGAGCCTTCCTGGACTCTCAGTCCCATGGTCTCTCCCTTTTATTCCCAAGAAAAAGTGAAGTGCAAATGTGGCCCCCAACAGCACTCACCACAACCAGCACGGTGTATGAACATTAAGACTAAAGGGAAGTTAGGCGTGGTGGCACACGCCTGTAATGCCAGCACTTGGGAGGCAGAGGGAGGAGGATCGCTGTGAGTTGGAGGACAGCCTGAAACTACAGAGTAAGTTCCAGGTCAGCCTGTGCTAGAGTGAGACCCTACCTCAAAAAACCCAAACAAGTATCATCTAGTCTATATAATGTATAATTTTTCTTAAGAAAAAAGAAGACTAGAGGGGGTTGAGTAGAGGGGAGAGAGGACGAAAGGAGAGTGGTGGGAGGGGATGAGAACCAAGGTACACTCTGTGCATGTATGGAGGTTAACACACACACACACACACACACACACACACACACACACACGTTTATGGGTGGGGGAGCTAATCTTGTTACTACTGTCTGAACATACCTTAAATGCAATCTTCTCTCCGACCTGAGGGGCAGCTGCAAGCAGCGGTAAGAGACTGTAGTCCTTCCTGTGTACCTCTACTGGATTCTGAAAAGCAGCATGAGCCAGGTGACTCCACTGCTGACAAGAGCATGAGATCCCATGCCCAGGAACGGGGAGGCAGGTCAGGGGGAGAAGGATGGAGGCCGACTCTCAGGAAATACCTACCTGGATAATGGTGGATGTGTTTGTCACCATCTCACTTAATTGCTGCTGCTTCTCACCTTCGGTGTTTGTACTGAAGATAGAGGCAACACCAAGCGCCCCCGCTCCTCGGCCTCGGCCTTTGCCCCGCGCGCCCCGGCCCCTCGCTCCCTTCCAAGACAGAAAGTCCTCTCCTCGCCCCCATCCTCTTCCCAAACTGGTGGGAAGAGACACACTGGGCGGAAGAGCGGGAGTCCGCATTGAGTCAGAGAGCTTCCCTCTTAGAGCTTGTGATGAGGACCCCGGGCCGGGACACCCTCTTCCGGCAAAGACGCCCACCGCCTTCAAGAGGCCTGCAGCAGCGCCCTCCGAGGCGTTCTTGGACACCATGCTCTGGTCATCGGACTCTGAGCCAGAGTCTGAACTAGACGAGGCTCTGGCTGCCTTGCCCTTGCTGGAGCTAAGGGCAGATTTGGGGGCCTGTTTGTTGGCAGCTACAGTTTTTGTAGAAAGTCCTTCCTTTAATAACTCAGCTGACAGTTTCTTTAAGGAGTTGTCAGCCTCCAATGTGGCATTGCTGTGACCATCACAGTTGGACTCATGAGAAGGCTCAGACTCTGAGGAGGTGGTGGCCTCCTTGGGCTCCGTGCCTGCCCTACCTTTCCTCCGGGATTTTGCCAGGCTGCCTCTGGGGGAACCTTTGGGAGGGTGACAGTTCTGCGTGGGCCACTCTCTCACCGGCTGTGCTTTACCAGACTTGGAACTCCTCGTCTGTTTCTTGGATTCGCGTCTCTCCTTTCTTTTTGCTGAATTCCTTTTGGTTTGTTCGTCGTCGTCATCATCTGCTGTACCACATGTCGCCTGGCTTTTCCTCTTGCTTTTCTTCCTCCCAGCCTTTGGTTCTAGACCCAAGGCCTTGTCATGGTGGCCACGGTTCTCCTGCGTCTTCCCGAGCTTCTTTGAGTAGCTATACCCTAGTTCTGTTTCATCATCCTCCACCAAACTAAAAGCCCGCTTCTTTGTTTTTCTGGGTGAGAAATGAGAATCATGATCACCATTACTGATGATTACCAAATTCTCAGGAATTCCACTCTCTTCTAACTTAACCCTGTCAAAAGAAGAGAGAAGCTGGAATGAGCTATATTCCTAAGCATGTCTACAGGATGGAGTCATACACGGAAGATGGTTGCAAATTGCCAGAATCAAGGACCACCAAGTCAGTGGAAAAATAAATAAGCAGAAATAGGTCATGTGAGGCGTGGTGGCACATGCCTTTAATCCCAGCACTCGGGAGGCAGAGGACTGCTGCGAGTCTGAGGCCACCGGAGATTATACAGTGAATTCCAGGTCAGCCTGGGCTGGAGTGAGACCCTACCTCAAAAAAAAAAAAAAAAAAAAAATGAGGGCTCAAGAGACGGCTTGTCGGCAAAGCCTAAGGACCCAGGTTCAATTCCCCAGTATCCATGTAAACAAGAGGCACAAGGTGGAACCTATGTCTGGAGTTCATCTACAGTGGCTAGACTACTTGGTGTACCTATTCTATCTGCCTCTCCTCTCTCTCTCACACATAAATAAATAAATAAAATATTTGAATTTTTTTTTTTTTTTTTTTTTTGGTTTTTTGAAGTAGGGTCTCACTTCTGGCCCAGGCTGACCTGGAATACACTATGGAGTTTCAGGGTGGCCTTGAACTCACAGCGATCCACCTACCTCTGCCTCCCTAGTGCTGGGATTAAAGGCGTGTGCCACCACAACCGGCTTGAAATTTTTAAAGTGAGATATGGGGTGGGAGAATGGAGCTCAGTTGGAAGTGCTTCCTAGCTAAGATCTGCCTGCCCCTTCAAATAGGGCCTCAAGTCTCCTACCTCAGACTCAGCGTTAGACTAGATTTATACCATCAGTTCTCTGGGGTCTCCAGCTTACTGACTGCAGATCTTGGAACTTTTTTTTTTTTAATTTTATTTATTTATTTATTTGAGAGTGACAGACACAGAGAGAAAGACAGATAGGGAGAGAGAGAGAATTGGCGCGCCAGGGCTTCCAGCCTCTGCAAACGAACTCCAGACGCGTGCACCCCCTTGTGCATCTGGCTAACGTGGGACCTGGGGAACCGAGCCTCGAACCGGGGTCCTTAGGCTTCACAGGCAAGCGCTTAACCACTGAGCCATCTCTCCAGCCCAGATCTTGGAACTTTTGAGTCTCTATAATCACGCAGTACTAATTTCTTAAGACAAATTGTGTGTAGCAGTGTGTGCATGCACATATCCCTGTTGGCTCTGTCTCTCTAAAGAACTTTGATTAACTTGCCCTTTATGCAAAATTATTTCACTATGTCAGAGGTGGTGGGGCTCTTTCATCCCAGCACTCAAGAGGCTGAGGTAAGAAGTACTGCCTTGGATTCAAGGCCAGGCTGGGCTACAGAGTGAGTTCCAGGTCAGCCTGGGCTAGAATGAGACTCTGCCTCCAAAAATTAAATAAATAGATAAAACAAGCCAAGCTTGGTGGAGTACACCATTAATCCCAGTACTTGAAAGGCAAAGGTAGTAGAATGATTGTGAGTTCAAGGCCAGCCTGGGACTACAGACTACAGAGTGAGTTACAGGTCAGCCTTGGCTAGAGTGAAACCCTACCTCAAAAAAAAAAAAAAAAAAGAGGAGGGGTACTGAGGAGATGGCTCAGCATTTAAAGGGCCTTGCTTGCAAAGCATGACAACCTGGGATCAATTTCCCAGTACCCACGTAAAGCCAGATGAACAAAGTGGCACGTGAGTCTGGAGTTTGTAGCGACAAGAGGGCCTGGCATGCCCAAACTCACTTACTCTCTTTTTCCTTCCCTCCCTTTTTTTCTGTCTCTGCTTACAAATAAAATAAATATTTTTTACTATAGGAAATCAATCTTTCTCTAAGAACTGGCAACAATTAATCCTGGAGTGTAGAGCTCGATGAGAGAAGACTAGTCAGTGTCCGCAATGCTGAGGAGACAGGAGAAACTACAAAATGCCTAATTCCAACAGAATTATACTTGCAATGCACTTATATCCAGCTATGTCTGCCATCAAGAGTTTTTACAGTATAGAGAAAAATGCAGGTACCTGTATTTGAAAATCAAGTTCAATTTGTGAATATTAAAAGTATATTATAGGGCTAGATGGTTGGCCCAGTGGTTAAGGTGCTCACCTACAAAGCCTAATAACCATGGTTTGAATTCCCCACTATCCATTTAAAGCCAGATACACAAAATGGTGTATGCATCTGGAGCTCCTTTGCAGTGGCTAGAGGCCTTGGTATGCTCATTCTCTCTCCCTTTCTTTCTCTGCTTGCAAATAGTGAAGAAAAATATTTTGTTAAAAAAAAGATCTGAAAAAGCCGGGCGTGGCAGCCCACGCCTTTAATCCCAGCACACGGGAGGCAGAGGTAGGAGGATCACCATAAGTTCAAGGCTACCCTGAAACTATATAGTGAATTCCAGGTCAGCCTGGGCTGGGATGAGATGAACCTGACCATGTGGATTTAGGTCTTTTGGAACTTTTGTTTTGGAGCAATGGGCATGGACTTGGTGCTTGCAACTGAAGCTGCCTCCTGGAGCAGTAAGCTAAGTATTATGGACTATTCTTGTGAGAGTTTTAAAATGCTAAGGGCAGAGAGTACTGAACTTTGAGGCTTGGTTTATGAACTTTCTAAGGGGAAGGAAAGACTGCAGAGGACTTTGTTAGAACTGGGCTACTGGCATAAGGGCTGGCTGCATCCTGTTTCCCACGCCCAGAGTTTGATCAAGGTTAAATTTGTAATGGACTGAAAGATTTAAGATTTTAAATTGGAAAGCCTCAAGCAAGTTAAAATTGCAGGCACTGAGACTGGTTTCAGGTTGCTGGAGCTGCTATAGTAAAACACGTTAGCAATCTTGAGGAAGATGGCCCAACTGCTTTACATTAAAACAATGGAGAAGATGCCTGAAGAAAGATTATGACAGAAATGCAAACTCTTTTTGGAAAAAGTTGACTGGAGAAGGAACCTGCTTTTCAAGGCTGAGATTTATTTCATCCCTAAATTAAGAATATGGCTGTGAGTGGCTGGAATCCATGGTGTGCCCACCCTCTCTCAACCTCTCCCTTTCTCTGTCAAATAAACAAATAAAAATAAAATATTAAAAAAGAAAAAAAAAGAATATGGCTGTGTCCTGCATACCTGGTCTTGGTTTTGGAAGCATGAAAAATGGGCGGAGTGGTCATGAATTACACATGGCTCCAGGAGCCTGCTGAGATACAGCATGAGGCAAACCGTGATGACCCTGATAGGTCAGAAGAGCCTTTGGAAGATGGACCATGGTTTGCATGGAGACCCGAAGATGTTTTGGATATACCAGGATTATGCAAGAGCTACCATGGAGTGCACTGTTGGCTTGGGATGGAAATGTTCCCCTGGCTACTCTGCCCAGCTGGAGGAGTAGAATTGGAAAATGTGGAGAATAACAGTCTCTGGATATATTAGACCTGAACTACAGAAGTTTGATGTTTGCTTGATGATGGTTGAGTTTACATTGTTCTCGTTTCTCCTTGCTATGCCTTAAACCAGTTGACAATGTTTACTCAGTCCCTTTATAACTTAAAACTATTTAACTTATTTGACTTTATAGGACTTACAGCTAAGAGAAAATCTTAAATCTCAGAGGATTTGGGACTTTGGAACTATCTTAAGTTGGTCAAGACCATGGGGAACTTTTGTAATTGGACTGAATACAGTTTACAATGTGTGATGGTTTTGAATCTGTTGGGGGCCAGGGGTGGAATGTGATAGTTTGAATATACTGGGGGCCATCTATTCAGTGTTTTATTAGCTTGTAGTTTGGATCTGCAGCCATGTGGCTGGAGGCAGTTTAGGGTCCAGCCCTAATGTGTGGTGGGGGTTTGAGAGTCCAATCTAAAGATGTGCCAAGTGTGCCTAGCTGGAGTTCCTGAAGTGTACAGTGCTATGTGGCTTTAGGCTTGTGGTTTTTCTCTGTTTGGCCCTGTGAAAGAAGGCCAGCTTCTTCTGCCATTATGGAACCTCTCCTGGATCTGTAAACTTCAATAAATCCCTTCCTTACATTAAAAAAAAAAAAATCTGAGAGCTGGACGTGATGGCACATGCCTTTAATCCCAGTACTCCAGAGGCAGGGGCAGGAGGATCACTGTGAGTTCAAAGCCATCCTGAGACTATATAGTGAATTCCAGGTCAGCCTGAGCTAGAGTGAGACCCTACCTCAAAAAACAAAACAGAAAAAAAAATAAAAATAAAAAGATCTGAGAGCCAGGTGTGGGGGCACATGCCTTTAATCCCAGCACTTGGGAGGCAGAGGTAGGAGAATCACTGCAAGTTCAAGGCCAGCCTGAGATGACATACTGAATTCCAGATGAGTGGGCTACATATGCATTTTTTAAATATTTTTACAAAAGAGAGAATGAGTGCACCAAGGCCTCCAGCTGCTTCAAACAAACTCCAGATGCATGTGCCTCTTTGTGCATCTGGCTTTACGTGGTTATTGAGGAATCAAACTCAGGTGCTTAGGCTTCATAGGCCAGTGCTTTAACCACTGAATAATCTCTCCAGCCCAGTCTTGGGATTTTATAATACAGACCCCTTGCCAGTGCCCCCTTAGCTCACTTTTCAAAAAATTTATTATAGGGCCGGGCGTGGTGGCACACGCCTTTAATCCCAGCACTCTGGAGGCAGAGGTGGGAGGATTGCCGTGAGTTCGAGGCCACCCTGAGACTCCATAGTGAATTCCAGGTCAGCCTGGGCTACAGTGAGACCCTACCTCGAAAAAAAAATTATTTTATTTATATATATTATATATATAATAATACATTATATATATATATATATTGTTGTTGTTGTTTGAGACAGAGACAGTGAGTATGGATGGGCCAGTCTCCTGTCACCGCACATGAACTCCAGATATGTGCATCACTTTGTGTACTTGGCTTTATGTGGCTACTGGGAAAATGAACCCCGGCAGTCAGGCTTGGCAATCAAGTGCCATTTAACCACTGAGCCATCTCTCTGGCCACAGCTACCTCACTTTTGCTGCTTCCTCCCGGCCAAAGTGACAAGCTGTCACACTCAGCTGTCTGCTCTGCCATGCTTCCCCCATGACAATGAAGATTCTGCTCAAAACTGCTAGCCAAAATGAATCCTTCCCTTCCATAAGCTGCTTCTGGTTGAGTGTTCTGTCCCAGCAATGACAAGGTACCTACTACAGGATGACCTTGATCTTCCGCCTACAACTCCTGGTATATTACAAGTAGTATCACGATGCCCGGTTTATGCAGTGCGGTTTATGCAGTGTGGGTGAACCCAAGACCTCAGGCATGGTAGACAAGTACTGTACTAAGCCACATCCCCATCACAACTGGAAAGTAAACCGAGTAAACCAAGACGCCTGAGTGAGACGCACACTCACACCCACCAGAAGTGTCAGTGGATACCACACAAGAACCAAGTTGGGACAAGCCACTCGCGATAAAGACAGCATGATCAGCCGGGCGTGGTAGCGCACGCCTTTAATTCCAGCACTCGGGAGGCAGAGGTAGGAGGATCGCCGTGAGTTCGAGGCCAGCCTGAGACTACATAGTGAATTCCAGGTCAGCATGGGCTAGAACGAGGCCCTACCTCCAAAAACCAAATATTAAAAAAAGAAAGAAAGAAAACATGATTGACTTTTCTGTCCGCTATGAACTATGCCTGACACACGAAAAGGCCGGCCTTGGCACCGACCCCACGTGCGCACGGAACACGGAAGGCAGTCGGAAGTGAGCATCCGCTAAATCAAAGCTGCAAGCGGCTTCGGCCCCAGCTCGCCGGCGTGAGAGCGGTTCCAAAGTCTGGTCCGCCCGGCATCAGAGGCATCCCGGGGAAGGATGCTCGTCCGGGATGCAGATTCCTGCGCCAGGTCCTTCACTCCTCTGGTCAAGCAGCTATCCACCCCAGCCTCCGGGTTCGCCCGGTCCAGCGGCCAGGAGGCCACCCCGGCAGGCGTGCGTGCGTGCGTGCGCGCGCACAGGCGCGCCCCCGCCCCGCCCCTTACCCCCGCGGCGCGCGCACCTGAGGCAGTCGTTGTCTCTCACCAGGCGCGCGCTCTCGGCCGGCGGCAGGAGCCCCCCTTCCAGGTAGAGACCCAGGAGGGCCCCAGAACTGAAGCCGAAGCGCTGGCGGATCAGACTGATGAGATCCGTGACGACTCGGCATCGGTTTAGGTCCACCAGAAGCCAGAAGACTGTGCAGTGCGGGGCGGCTGGCGGCGGGTAATCAAATTGAAGCCGTAGCCTGACCGCCTCGGAGGCTGCCATCTTGCTCGTGCTCAACGGAAGCCGAGAGATACCACCGGGCTCCGAGGGGCGTGTCCTGGCGGCCCGCCCCCTCCCGCTGACGTGTGCCGCCTAGGGGTGGTATATGTGTACTGCAGGCGTCGTCCGCCGCGAGAACTCGGAGCTGCTTTATTTTCATGAGATAAATGTCTTTCCTGCTTTCCTTCCCTGCACTGTGAGGGCTCAATTTAGACAAGTCGCTGCCAGAAATGCCAAGATATTTGCTCATATATGTAAAAGATTTTTTTTTTTCTTTCTGAGGTCTCACATTAGTCCAAGCTGGCCTGGAACTCGCAGCAATTCTCCCATCTCAGCTTCCCCATTACTGTGGGGCGTGCACTAACACGACTGGCTAGAGGCTTTAAAAACAGGAACTTTGAGGTTTGGAGCCTAAGACCCCGGTTCGATCCCCCAACATCTACATAAGCCAGATGCACAAGGTGGTGCATGCGTCTAGAGTTTGTAGTGGAAGGAGGCCCTGGCATGCCCATTCTCCATCTGCCTCTTTCTCTCTCAAATGAATAAAAATGAAAATTAAAAAAATTTTTTTGGGCTGGAGAGATGGCTTAGCGGTTAAGCGCTTGCCTGTGAAGCCTAAGGACCCCGGTTCGAGGCTCGGTTCCCCAGGTCCCACGTTAGCCAGATGCACAAGGGGGCGCACGCGTCTGGAGTTCGTTTGCAGTGGCTGGAAGCCCTGGCGCGCCCATTCTCTCTCTCTTCCTCTATCTGTCTTTCTCTCTGTGTCTGTCGCTCTCAAATAAATAAATAAAAAATTAAAAAAAATTTTTTTATCACATTTAGGTAGCCATTCATCACGTTGAAAAAAATGGCATCACTGGTATATCATCTATTTTAACATTTTGTTTTTTTTTAATCTTTTTGTTTGCACATGTTGGGAGTAGGGGGCGCCAGGGTCTCTGGGTTCTCCAAATGAAATCCAGAGGACATGCCGTGCCACTTTGCACCCAACTTTACATGGGTAGTGTGGAATAGAACCTGGGTTGATAGGCTTGGCGTGCCAGCATCTTTAACTGCTGAACCATCCCTCAGTCCCAAGTATTAACATTTTAAAATAAAAACATCACTTCTTCTAGAGGCTGGACAGATGGCTTGGCGGTTAAATGCTTGCCTGTGAAGCCTAAGGACCCTACTTCGAGGCTTAATTCCCCAGTACCCACATAAGCCAGATGCACAAGGTGGCGCATGCATCTAGAGTTCATTTGCAGTGGCTGGAGGCCCTAGTGCGCCCATTCTCTATCTCTCTGTCTCTGCCTCTTTCTCCCCCTGTCTGTCGCTCTCAAGTAAATAAATAAAATAAAAATAAATATTTTTTTAAAAAAAGAGGCCAGATGTGGTGGCCCATAACACACACACACAAAAAAAAATTACCTGTTCTAAATGCATCCAATAGAATATAAATATACCCATCTTATTCTGTCCTTTATAAAGTAGTAAGCCCAGACTTATAAATAAGGAAATTGTATTGTTTGTTTCTTGAACTCAAGTTTCTATTTTTCTCATGTATTAACTAATTTGATTTTCATGACAATGGTATAAACTATGAACTAGTATCCTTATTTTGGAATACTAAAAATCTTAAGGTAGCCGGGCGTGGCGGTGCACGCCTTTAATCCCAGCACTGGGGAGGCAGAGGTAGGTGGATTGCCTTGAGTTTGAGGCCACCCTGAGACTACATAATGAATTCCAGATCAGCCTGGGCTAGAGTGAGGCCCTACCTCGAAAAACCAAAACAAAGCAAAACCAAAAAAAAAAAACTTAAGGTTCAGAGAGGTTGTTACTCCCCCAGGATCACTAACCTAGCAAGTACCTGACTGTCAGTAGGTACAATGATTCTATGATTCTAATGTTGTAGATCTTCTGGATTAAATTACTTTGTGTGTGTGTGTGTGTGTGTGTGTGTGTGTGTGTGAGAGAGAGAGAGAGAGAGAGAGAGAAAGAGAGAGATGCTGGGGGCCAAACCCAGGGACTTGTACATGATAGAGAAGTGCTCTGTAACTGAGCTAAACCTAGCTCTAAGGTACCATTACTATTATTACTGGTACACAGTTGATCAAAGCATCATAAAATACACACAAAACTGATCAAATAATTAAACCAGGAAAGTAGCACTGACATAGAAACATGTCTGTTAGGGACTAGAGAGATGGCTCTGTGGTTAAGGTTGAAGGCACTTGCTTGCAAAGTCTGACAGCTAGATTTGATTCCCAGTACCCATGTAAAGCCAGAGTCACAAAGTGGCACATGTGTCTGGAGTTTGTTTGCAGTAGCAGCAGGCCTGGTGCACCTATTCTCTTTCTGTCTACATCTTTTTTTGTTGTTTTGTTTTTGTTTTTCGAGGTAGGATCTCACTCTAGCCCAGGCTGACCTGGAATTCATTATGGACTCTCAGGGTGGCCTCGAACTCATAGCAATCCTCCTACCTCTGCCTCCCGAGTGCTGGGATTAAAGGTGTGCACCACCACGCCCGGTTTCTATCTACATCTTTTAAATGTATTTTTAGCATTGTAGCACCAACAACTTAGATTCTTGTTCCATAATATAAAAAACAAAGACCTAGAGCCCTGAGTGGTGACACTGTAATTTCAGTACTCGGGAAATGAAGGCAAAAGTATCAAGGAGTTCAAGGTCATCCCTGGCTACATAGTGGGTTCAAGGCCAGTCTGAACAACATGATACCCCATCGCAAAAAAAAAAAAAAAAAAAAAAAAAAAAAGCTGGGTATTTACATGCTTACAAGAGTCTGTCTCAGAAAGTGTTTGAGGATTGAAGAAATGGTTTAGCGGTTAAGGTGCTTGCCTGTGAAGCTTAAGGACCCATGTTCAACTCTCCAGATCCCACGTAAGCCAGATGCACAAGGTGACACATGCACACACGGTGGCACACTCATCTGGACTTCCATTGCAGTGGCTGGCAGCCCTGGTGAGCCAATTCTCTGTCTCTCTCTTGTTCTCATTAAAAAAAAAAAAAAAAAAAAAAAAAAAAAAAACGTACTTAACTAGGCCTGGTGGCACACTCCTTTAATCCCAGCACTTAGGAGGCAGAGATAGGAGGCTCACCATGAGTTCAAGGCCACCCTGAGACTACATAGTGAACTCCAGGTCAGCCTGGGCTAGAGTGAGACCCTACCTTGAAAAACTGAAAAAAAAAATAATAATAAATTTAAAAATTTTTAAAAAAGTGTTTGAGACCCTACCTCAAAAAATAAAAAATAAATTTAAAAAAAGAGGAAGATTTGAATGGCTCAGGGCATTGCTCAGCAGCAGAGCACTTGCCCAGTGTGCGTAAGGGGGAAATGTTTGAACTCTGCTTAGAAGATGCTAACCCATTCAAATGGAAAATTGTCCAAGCAGTATTGTCTAAGCAGTGAGTGGCTTCTAAGTGCTGCCTGGCAATGCTTGATTCCTTCTGTAGGTAAAATACCACAAATCCCCAATGAAGACAAAAATGGAAGCTAAGCCATGCTTTTGTTTTTCCTTTTTTTAAAAATTTTATTTATTTATTTATTTCAATTTCTATTAACATTCTATGATTATAAAAAGTATCCCATGGTAATACCCTCCCTCCCCCCACTTTCCCCTTTGAAACTCCATTCTCCATCATATCCCCTCTCTATCTCAGTCTCTCTTTTATTTTGATGTCATGATCTTTTCCTCCTCTTATGATGGTCTTGTTTAGTTAGTGTCAGGCACTATGAGGTCATGGATAGCCAGGCCATTTTATGTCTGGAGGGAGCACGTTGTAAGGAGTCCTACCCTTCCTTTGGCTCTTACATTCTTTCCGCCACTTCTTCCGCATTAGACCCTAGGTTCAGGTTTCCTGTGACACTTACCTAGACTGTGTTGGGCCACTCTCTTGCTAAGCCATGCTTTTGAGAAAACAGCCAGAACTAAAATGTTAATAAAGCTGGGTAGCAGGTACCCGACCTTTTATACCTACCTGTATTTTATTTTATTTTATTTTTTATTTTTTCAAGGTAGGGTTTCATTCTAGCCTGGCTGACCTGGAATTCCCTATGTAGTCTCAGGGTGGCTTCGAACTCATGGCGATCCTCTGCCTCTTAAGTGCTGGGATTAAAGGCGTGCGCCACCATGCCCGGCTCATCAGCCTGTTTTTTCTATTGTTTGTTAAAATAGACAAGAGCCCAAAAGTTGAAGTTCATAAGCCCTCCCTAACTCCAGATTCCTGCATCATCAGGGTCTCACCCTGTGGCCTTAGTTGACCAAACTCACGATGATCCTACCTTAGCCTCGCTAGTCTTGTGTAGCCCAGGCTGGCCGCAAACTTGCTATACAGCTGAAGATGCCCTGGAACTGCTGATTTGTCTCCTCTGCCTCCCCAGTTCGCACTTTGCAGGTGTCGTTCACCATGCTGGTTTTTTGGTTTTTTTTTTCTTTCCGAAGTAGGGTCTTGCTCTAGCCCAGGCTGACCTGGAATTCACTATGCAGTCTCAGGGTGGCCTTAAATTAATGGTGATCCTCCTACCTCTGCCTCCTGTGTGCTGGGATTTTTTTTTTTTTTACTTTAATTGACAGTTTCAACAACTATATACAATAAATTACCTCCCCCATTTTACCCTTCATAATCTACTCTCCATCATATCCCCTCCCTCTCTCAATCAGCCTCTTTTTTATTTTGATGTCATCTTTTCCTCCTATTATGAGGGTCTTGTGAAGGTAGTACTAGGTAGTTTGTAGACTCAGATGTTGAGGCCAATTTGTGTCTGAATGATTATATTGTATGCAGTCCTGCCCTTCCTTTAGCTTTTACGTACTTTCCACTACCTCTTCCACAGTGGACCCTGAGCCTTTGGAGGGTATATATGTTTCAGTGCTGAATACTCCTCTGTCACTTCTCAGCACTATGGTGCCTTTTAGGTCATCCCAGTGGTCACTGCCATCTGAAAAGAGAAGTGTAGTGGTTTGATTCAGGTGTCCTACATTAACTTAGGTGTTCTGAATGCGAGGTTCCCAGTGGATGGAGATTTGGGAGTTAATGGCTCCTGAAAGGAGAGTATTGTTGGGGGCGGGCTTATGGGTGTTATAGCCAGTCTCCCCTTGCCAGTGTTTGGCACATGCTCCTGTTGCTGTTGTCCACTTTATGTTGGCTAAGGGGTGATATACATACTCTGCTCATGCCATCATTTTCCCCTGCCATTGTAGAGCTTCCCCTCGAGCCTTTTAAGCCAAAATAAACCTCTTTTTCCCAAAAGCTGCTCTTGGTTGGGAGATTTCTACCAGCAATGCGAACCTGACTGCAACAAGAAGCTTCTCTAACCAAAAGTGAGAGTAACATTAATCTATGGGTATGAGCATTAAGAAAAATGCTTACATAGCAGTTTGGTGAGCATAATATATGCATTTAGTCAAATAAGGGGAAGCATTACACTCCATAGGCTTGATTGTTTGTTTGTTTGCTTGTTTGTTTATTTTTCAAGGTAGGGTTTCACTAGCTCAAGCTGACCTGGAGTTCACTATGTAGTCTCAGGGTGGCCTCGAACTCCTGGTGATCCTCCTACCCCTGCCTCCTACAGCCTGGGATTAAAGGCATGCGCCACCACACCCAGCTTTCCATAGGCTTTTGATTAGATGTTCAGCATGAGGCATGTGTTCCCTCCCATGGAGCAGGCCTCCAGTCCAAGGGAGCAGTTGGTTTCCTCCCAAGGAGACATGCCACTAATGCACCTGTTTGGTCATTTGGCCTGGCTGGCCAGACTGAAGACCTGCAGTGTCCACTGTTGTTTATTTTCACTGATGACTTCTCTCTCCCATAGGGCTGCATGCAGCATAGCTTTTTCAAGCTTTCTGTCTTCTGGTCTACAGGGAGGAGGTTTTCAGCTCAGCTCCAGCTTGATTTCTCAGTGACTTGCAGCCCAAGCACTCAGCAATAGGGTCTCACCATCTGTTGCACTCAGTTCGCATTGCTGGCAGAAGTCGCCCAACCAAGAGCAGCATTTGGAGGAAAAAAAAAAAAACAAAAGGTTTATTTTGGCGTATAGACTTGAAGGGATGCTCTACCATGGCAGGGAAAACGATGGCATGAGCAGTGGGTGGACATCATCCCCTGGCTAACACAAGGTGGACAATAGCAACAGGAGAGTGTGCCAACCACTGGCATGGGGAAACTGGCTATAACACCCATAAGCCCACCCCCAACAATACATTTCAAGAGGTGTTAATTCTCAAATCTCCATCAGCTGGGCACCTAGCATTCAGAACACCTAAGTTTATGGGGAACACCTGAATCAAACCATCACACCATCTATTCCGAATGGGAAACCAAGAGCCTCTGACAGGGCCTGTAGTGTTTTTGGGGGCATCAGAGACCTCCCTGGCTAACAACTCGCTAGAAGCTATCATCCCTGGCATTGAAATTTTTCTAGTAACCAACCGTCTATGGCTTCTGGGTGCTCCATTGACCAAAAAAATAGGTTTGTATATGGCTTACTCATAACATCTTAAAGTTTTGACTAACCCTTTCCTACCCTTTTTTTAAATTTTATTTATTTATTTTTTTTTTAATTTGAGAGCGACAGACACAGAGAGAAAGACAGATAGAGGGAGAGAGAGAATGGGCGCGCCAGGGCCTCCAGCCTCTGCAAACGAACTCCAGACGCGTGCACCCCCTTGTGCATCTGGCTAACGTGGGACCTGGGGAACCGAGCCTCGAACCGGGGTCCTTAGGCTTCACAGGCAAGCGCTTAACCGCTAAGCCATCTCTCCAGCCCTCTTACCCTTCTTTTACTCAGTCTCTTCCTATGAACTCACTTAGGCCATTGCACCCCCAATAATCTGTTCATCTACTTAAATATGTGGAATTCCATCTCCTTAAGTCCTCCCTTCTCCTTTCTTCCTTCTGGCCCCTTTCTAGCTTACTGGCCTCTGCTACCAAGTTGTTTTTTTTTTTTTTTTTTTTGGTTTTTCAAGATAGGGTCTCACTCTAGCCCAGGCTGATCTGGAATTCACTATGGAGCCTCAGGGTGGCCTTGAATTCACGGCGATTCTCCTACCTTTGCCTCACGAGTTGCTACCAATTTTTTACTCCAACTCATGTATAAATCTAAATATTTGTAGCTAGGATCCACACACAAGAGAAAACATGCAATGTTTGGCTTTCTGGGCTTGAGTTACCTCACTTAGTATAATCCTTTCCAGATCCATCTGTTTTTTTTTGGGGGGGGTACTGTTTTTGTTTGCTTTTGGTTTTGTTTTTTGAGGCAGGGTCTCATTCTAGTTTAGGCTGACCTGGAACTCACTTTGTAGTCCCAGGCTGGCCTTGAGTCACAGTGATCTACCTATCTCTACCTCTCAGATGCTGGGATTAAAGAGTTTTTATTTTGGGTTTGTTTGTTTTTTTTATTTGTTTGTTTCAAGGTAGGGTTTCACGCTAGCCCAGGCTGACCTAGAATTCACTATGAAGTCTCAGGGTAGCCTCAAACTCACTGCAATCCTCCTACCTCTGCCTCCTGAGTGCTGGGATTAGTGTGTACCACCATGCCTGGCTTTATTTTTTTTAATATTATTTATTTGCAAGGAGACAGATAGACTATGGGTGTACGAGGAACTCTTGCCCCTGTAAACAAACTCCAGCTCCAAATGCATGGGCCACTTTGTGCATTTGGCTTTATATAGGTACTGGGAAATTCAGTCCAGACTGTTAGGCTTTCCAAGCATTTGCCTTTCACCACTGGGCCATCTCCCCAGTCCTAAAGATTTTTTTTTGGCGGGGGGTGTTGAGGTAGGGTTTCATTCTAGGCCAGGCTGACCTGGAATTCACTATGTAGTCTCAGGATGGCCTCGAACTCACAGTGATCCTCCTACCTCTACCTCCCGAGTGCTGTGATTAAAGGCATGGGTCACCATGCCCAACTTCTTTTTTTTTTTTTTTTTGTTTATTGATTATTTTTTTTAATTAAAAAAAAAAGGTTGTACTCTTAGACCCCTTCTCCCCCACAGCAATTCTGCTAAAGGTCTTCTTTGGGGTATTGGTATTCATTGTGGGGACCAAGAGGCCTCAGTCAGTTTAGGGGGAGGGAGAACACAGTGCCTCAGGCTATGCCTACCCACCCCCGAGGCTCTTACAGTCTTTCTCCCTCTTCCACAATGTTCCCAGAGCCTTGGTGGACATGTCGAGATCTAACTTAGTGTTGCCTTCTCTCTGTAGCCTCTGGATCTCTGTTTTGATGAGGTTTAAATGACCACAGTGTCTATTTCCCCAGAACTGACTTCAGGAGAGCTGTGAGAGCAGTATTCATGCCACTGCTCCCTTTGTAATGATTTATGGGCCCAGGCAGATGAGGTGGAGGTGACCCATCTCATGGTAGTATGGAAGACAGTCCGATCTTGGTTCTCCTCCCTCCCTCCCCTCCCCACCTCATCCAGGTAGGGTCTCACCAGACCGACCTGGAATTCAGTATGCAGTCTCGGGCTGGCCTCTAATTCACCGCAATCCTCCTACCTCTGCCTCTCCGGTGCTGAGATTAAAGGTGTGCTCCTAGTGGCCAGTTAATTGTAAGCTATAATAAATAAGAATATGGACATAGTACTAGAATGAAGATAGAAAAAGGGGAAATAGAGAGGGAAGAAAGGAAGGGCTACTTGACAAGTCAATGGTCAGCAAACAGAAAGATAGAAAGGCAGCCGGGGGGTGAAGGAATGGGGGGGTGGGGGAGAATGCACAAAGCTAATGGCAATGTGAACTTCCCCTGCTCTTTAAGAAGAGTGACTATGGGGGCTGGAGGGATGGCGTAACAGTTAAGGCACCTGTCTGCAAAGCTAAATGACCCAGGCTCGCTTCCCCAGTACACACATAAGCCAGATGCACAAGGTGGCACATGTGGGTGGTGACCCTGGCGTGCCAGTCTCTCATTCTCTCTCTCTCAAATAAATAAATAAAAGTGGATATGAGATCAGAGAGATGGCTCAGCAATTACAGTGCTTGCCTGCTAACAACCCTAGTTCGATTCCCCAGTACCCATGGAACGCCAGATGCACAAAATGGTGCATGATTCTTGAATTTGTCTGCAGTGGATACAGGCCCTACTGCTCCCATTCTCTCTCCCTGCCTCTGCTTGAAAATAATTTTTTTTGGGGGGGGTTGAGGTAGGGTCTCACTCTGGTCCAGGCTGACCTGGAATTCACTATGTAGTCTCAGGGTGGCCTTGAACTTACAGTGATCCTTCTATCTCTGCCTCCCATGTGCTGGGATTAAAGGTGAAAACAAATATTTTTTAATCCCAGCATTTGGGAAGCAGAGATAGGAGGATCTCCAACAGGTCCAGGCCACCCTGAAACTACATAGTGAATTCAGGTCAACCTGTGCTAGAGTGAATCTTTACTTTAAAAAAACAAAGAACAAAAAATTAATAAATGGAAAGGATGAGTGGATATATACACCAACAAATCTCTAATAACTAGGCTTATACCTTTTAATTCAAACTGCTCTCACCTTTTTTAATATTTTATTTTTATTTACTTATTTGTCAGTGAGAAAGAGGGAGAAAAGGAAGGGGACAGAGAGAGAGAATGGGCGTGCCAGGGCTCCAGCTACTGCAAACAAACTCCAGACACGTGAGCCCCCTTGTGCCTCTGGCTTACGTGGATCCTGAGGAATTGAACCTGGATCCTTTGGCTTGCAGACAAACACCTTAACTGCTAAGCCATCCCTCGAACCCTGCTCTCACTTTTGATTGGAGAATCTGTTCTATCTTACAGGTGGAGGAGAATACTGGGGAGAACCAGGCTATATCAAGACATCAAGAAGAGAGCTGGGGGTCTGGAGGAGATGGCTTAGCGGTTAAGCGCTTGCCTGTGAAGCATAAGGACCTGGTTCGAGGCTCAACTCCCCAGGACCCACGTTAGCCAGACGCACAAGGGGGTGCACGTGTCTGGAGTTCATTTGTAGTGGCTGGAGGCCCTGACGCACCCATTCTCTCTGTGTCTCTCTCTCTCTGCCTCTTTCTGTCTCTGTCGCTCTCAAATAAATAAACAAATTTTTTTAAAAAAAAGAAGAGAGCTGGGGCCAGGCTTGAAGCACTTGTTTGCAAAGCCTAACAACCTGAATTAGATTCCCAAATACCCATGTGAAGCCAGATGCACAAAGTGGTGCATGAGTGTGCAACTTATTTGTAGTAGCTAGAGGCCCTGGCCTGCCGGATATGGTGGAGCACACTTTTGTTGTTGTTATTTGTTGTTGTTATTGTTTTTTTGAGGGGGTGAGGTAGGGTCTCACTCTAGCCCAGACTGATCTGGAATTCACTATGTAGTCTCAAGGTGACCTTGAACTCATGGTGATCCTCCTACATCTGCCTCCTGAATGCTGGGATTAAAGATGTGTGCCACCATGCTCAGCATTGTTTTGGTGTATTTTTAAATATATATATTGGTTTTTAGAGGTTGGGTCTCACTCTAGCCCAGTCTGACCTGGATTCACTATGTAGTCTCAGAATGGCCTCAAACTCACAGCGATTCTCCTACCTCTGCCTCCCGAGAGTTAGGTTTAAAGGCGTGCTCTACTGCTCTTAGCTTAAACAATATTTTAATTTGTTTATTTTGAGACAGAGAAGAAGATAATGGGAATGCCAAGGCCTGCAGCCACTGCAAACAAACTCCAGACGCATGTGCCACCTTGTACATCTGGCTTTATGTGGGTCCTGGGAAGCGAACTTGGATCCTCAATTTTCTCAGGCAAATGCCTTAACTGTTAAACCATCTCTCCAGCCCATTATTTTTGTTTTTTTGCGGTAGGGTCTTGCTGTCATCAGGCTGACCTGGAACTCACTCAGCAGTCTCAGGGTGGCCTCAAACTCATGGCAATCCTCCTACCTCTGCCTCCCGAGTGCTGGGATTAAAGGCATGTGCCCGGTTGGAGTTCATTTTTATGCAAGGTGAGAGGAGAGAATCCAGATTCATTCTTCTACATGCAGCTGTCCACATTTTCCAGCACCATTTGCTGAAGATGTTATTTTTGCTCCAGTGAGCATTGTTGGCCCCTAAAGGTTTGTTTGTTTGAGAGAGAGAAAGAGGCAGAGAGACAGAAAAAGAGAGACAGAGAATGGGCACACCAGGGCCTCCAGCCACTGCAAACAAATTCCAGACACATGTGTCCCCTTGTGCATCTGGCTTACATGGGTCCTGGAGAATCGAACCAGGATCCTTTGGCTTTGCAGGCAAATGCCTTAACTGCTAAGCCATCTCTCCAGACCCCCCCCCTTTTTATCGTTTGATTAATTTATTTGAGAGACAGAAAGAGTACATAGGAACTGGGGAATTGAGCCTGGGCTGTCACACTTTGCAAGGGCTCTGACTGCTGAGCAGCTGCTCCAGCCCCATTCTGGGCCTCATGTGTTACATGTTAGGCAAGCACTCTACAAACTAAGCTGAGTCTTCGGTCCTGCTAAACATGGTGACACACACCTTTTGTCCCAGCACTCAGGAGCTTGAGGTAGAAAGATCACTGTAAGTTCAAGGCCACCCTGGAGGTACAGAGTAAATTCTAGGTCAATTTGGGCTAGAATGAGATCCTACATAAAAAGGAAGAAGAAAGAAAGAGAGAGAGAGAGAACTCAGTCCTTAGACATTTTCATCTTTTTAAAATTATATTTAGTTGAGAGAGAGAGAGAAGGTATAGGCATGCCAGGAGCTCTGGCCACTACAAATGAACCCCCAAAGCATGTGCCTTTGTGCATCAGACTTTACATGGGTACTGGGGAACTGAACCCAGGCCAGGCCATTAGGCTTTGCAAGTAAGCACCTTTAACCACTGAGCCATCTCCCTAGCAACCCCCCCCAAGTATTTTCTTTTTAAAATATTTTATTTATTTATTTGAGAAAGAGGCAGATAGAAAAAGAGAATGGGAATACTAGGGTCTCTAGCCACTACAAACAAACTCCAGAAGCATGTGCCACCTTGTACATCTGGCATTGCGTGGGTACTGGGGAATCAAACTTGGGTCCTTAGGCTTTGCAGGCAATTTCTTTAACTGCTAAACAATCTCTCCAACCCTCAGATATTTTCTTTTTTCCTTTCTTTTTCTTTTTGTTTGTTTTTTCAAGGTAGGCTGTCACTCTACCTCAGGCTGACCTGGAGTTCACTATGTAGTCTCTGAGTGGCCTCGAACTCATGGCGATCCTCTTACCTCTGCCTCCGGAGTACTGGGATTAAAGGCATGCGCCACCATACCCAGCTTCCTCAGATATTTTCTTTTATTTTTATTTTTTTATTTTTTTTGGTTTTTCGAGGTAGGGTTTCACTCTGGTCCAGGCTGACCTGGAATTAACTCTGTCATTTCAGGGTAGCATTGAATTCATGGCAATCCTCCTACCTCTGCCTCCTGAGTGCTGGAATTAAAGGCGTGCGCCACCATTCTCGGCCTCAGATATTTTCTTAACAACTTCAAACTTTAGGACCCATTTAGGGCCACATAAACAGAGGGGTGCATACATCTGGAGTTCATTTGCAGTACCAAGAGGCTCTGGTGTGCCTATATACTCTCTCTCCCTCTCCTCACATCTGGCCCTGTATAGACACTGGGGAGTTGAACCCAAGCTGACAGGCTTTTCAAGCAAACACCTTAAACCACTGAGCAATCCTATATTTATTTATAAGAGCTGATGAGATAGTGCAGTGGTTAAAGATGCTTGCTTGTGTAACAAGTTCCAGACCAGAAATGAACAGAAGAGCACCTGAATAAAATTTAAAAGAGAGCCTTTATTCAGGTCAGCTGGATGCTGAGGAAGAGAGCAGCAACAGCCTATTTCTACCGTGAGTTCTTAAAGGCAAAACCACATTCCTGCCCTTCACTCTTCAGTCATCCCCTCTGTCCCCTAATTAATTCTGCAAGAGCAAGCAAGCATGGTTTACAAAGGTAGAATTTGGCCGTCAGCACAGAGCAAGCACCAGATGGTGGTGTGCAGCATGAACCGGGGCGGGTTGTCTTGACTTTAGGGAAAGACTAACACCAGATATCATCTGTGTTAATCTTTCTGCTGTAACTCCTGGAAAATGTCAAGATGGCTTCCCTTAGGTCCGTTGAGGTTGTTTCCCTTATAAAGCACGACAGCCCAGATTTGATTAGCCAGTACCCATGCAAAGCCAGATGCACATAGTGGCACATGTCTGAAGTTCATCTGCAGAGGCAAGAAGCCCTGATACACTCATGATTATTCTCTTCCTCTCAAATAAAAATGTTTATATATACATTGGACTCTTAGACAGGTGTGGTGGCACAGGCCTTTAATCCCAGCACTCGGGAGGCAGAGATAGACAAATAACCATGAGTTTGAGGCCAGCCTGAGACTACATAGAGAATTCCAGGTCAGCCTGGACTAGAATGAGACCCTACCTCGAAAAAAAATTGGTATATTGTTTTGCATATTTATGGTGGGCATGCATGTATACATGTGTTATCGTATTCCTATAGGTTGTCTGTGTGTGTGTGTGTGTGTGTGTGTGTGTGCGCGTGTGTGTGTGTATACGGATGTGGAGGCCAGAAGTTGACGTTGGATATTGTCCTCAATCACTTTCCAGTTTATTTACTGAGGAAGGATCTCACTTGACTTTAGAGCTCAATGCTTTGTCTGGTCTAGCCAGTTTACCCTGGGGATCCACTTCCCTATGGCTGAGACAATAGCTGGGCCACCATACCCACCCAGCATTTGATCCATTGAGCCATCTCCTCAGCCTCAACATTGGAAACTTTTGTTGTTGTTGTTTTCGAGGTAGGGTCTTTCTCTAGCTCAGGCTGACCTGGAATTCACTATGTAGTCTTAGGGTGGCCTTGAACTCACGGAGATCCTCCTACCTCTGCCCCCAAGGTTGGAATTTTAATGTCAAGTATGGTTTACATCTCTAATCCCAATACTTTGGAGGCTGAGACAGGGGGATCAGCATGAGTTTAAGGCAAGTTAGATCTACCTCAGAAAACAAAAACAAAGATTGGGAGTATATTACTGACTAGGGTAACAAGCTGTCACCTGGCTTCCAGATGCTTTTTGTGCCTTTAGTTCCAGTGATTAGGAAACTAATGGAATGATAGTGTTGCTCCAGTAAAAGGTCATCTAGTGGTGAAAGATAGATACCTACTTAGAGCATTTGTCAATACAAGTGGCCCATTGTTTGCTGATTATTGGATAATGAGTCTTTTGAAGGTGTTTTAACTTGAGTTGTCCTTGCTTATGTCATCAAAAATTTCTACCCTGATGACTCAGAAGGCATCATGGTGCTGAAAAGAAGTGACAGAGAAGTGCTCAGCACTGCAATATCTCTATCACACCTTCCAAGGCTCAGGGTCCATTGCAGAACAGGTGGAATGTAAAAGCCAAAGGAAGGGTAGGACTCCTTACAATGTGTTCCTCCAGACACAAATGGCCTGGATATCCATGACCTCACAGTGCCTGACACTACCTATACAAGACCATCATAATAGAAGGCAAAGATCATTATATGAAAAGAAATGAGAGACTGATTGAGAGGGAGAAGGGGATATGATGGAGAGTGGAGTTTCAAAGGGGAAAGTAGGGGGGTATTACTATGGGATATTGTTTATAATCATGGAAGTTGTTAAAAATAATAATAATAAAGTTACCATTAAAAAAAAACTTCCATTCTGGAAACAATATTACCTTAGAAAACAGATGAGATAATCCAGAGCACTTCTTTCATCCCAGCACTTGGGAGGCAGAGGTAGGAGGATCATCTTTGAGTTCAAGGCCACCCTGAGACTACATAGTGAATTCCAGGTCAGCCTGGGCTACAGTGAGACCCTATCTTGAAAAACAACCAAACAAAAAAAGTAGATGAGACTATATATGTGTATGTGTATATATATATATATATACACACACATACATACATACATACATACATACATACATATATTTTTTTTCGAGGTAGGGTCTCAGTCTAGCCCAGGCTGACCTGGAATTCACTATGCAGTCTCAAGGGGCCTCGAACTCTTTGCGATCCTGATCCTCCTACCTCTGCCTCCTGAGTGTGCACCACCACACCCGGCATTTAAAAAAAAATATTTTATTTAGCCAGGCGTGGTGGTGCACACCTTTAATCCCAGCACTCGGGAGGCAGAGGTAGGAGGATCACTTGAGAGTTCAAGGCCACTCTGAGATCACCCTGAGCTGCTGGAGTGAGACCCTACCTTGGGAAACAAAACAAACAAACAAACAAACAAACAAAAAATATATATATACATATATATGAGAGAGAGAGAGAAAATAGAGTATACCAAGACCTGTAGCCACTGCAAACGAACTTCAGACACATCCACCCTTTGTGCATCTGGCTTATGTGGGTACTGGGGGACTGAATCAGGATCTTTAGGCTTCACAAGCAAGCACCTTAACAGCTAAGCCACTTCTCCAGCCCATCAAGACAATTTAAGAATAGGTTTACTCTGGAGGCAGGGGTAGGAGGATCACTGTGTGTTCAAGGCCAGCCTGACACAGTGAATTCCAGGTCAGCCTGGGCTAGAGTGAGACCCTACCTTGAAAAATACAAAAGAAACAAACAAAAAGAGAGAGAAGAAGAAATGGCACATAAAGAATAGAATATTCAACAGGGCATTAAACAACATGCGGCAGAAATGATCGGATTAACCTCATTGAAAAGTGAAAGCAGGGCTAGAGAGATAGCTTAGTGGTTAAGGTGCTTGCCTATGAAGCCTAAGAACCAGGTTCAATTCCTCAGTACCCACATAAGCCAGATGCACAAGGTGATACATGTGTTTGGAATTCATTTTCAGTGGCTTTGAAGCCCTGATGTGCCTATTCTCTGTGTGTATATGTAATAAATAGATTAAAAATAAAACTTTATTAAAATTTTACATAATTGCCCCTGAAAAAAAAAATAGACAAATCTACTGGCATGGTGGTACATACCTTTAATCCCAGCACTCAGGAGGAAAAGGAAGGAGAATCGCATGAGTTTGAGGCCACACTGAGACTACATAGTGAATTCCAAGTCAGCCTGAGCTAAAATGAGACCCTACTTCGAAAAACCAAAAAAAAGTGGGGGGTGGGGGCTGGAGAAGTGGCTTAGTAGTTAAGGTGCTTGCCTGCAAAGTCAAAGGGCCTGGGTTCGATTCCCCAGGACCCATGTAAGCCCGATGCGCAAGGGGACACATGCATCTGGAGTTTGCAACAGCTGGAGGCCCTGGCACGCCCGTTCTCTCTCAGTCCCTCCCTGCACATTTCTCTCTCTCTCTCAAATAAATAAAGTAGAATAAAAAAATACTAAAGAAAAACAAAAGCAAGTAGAAGCAAGCGGGACATCAAGCTTGTTACTGAGCAACAAAACACCCAGCAGAAGCAGCATCTGCGGTCACTGAACAGAGGTCTCCTTCCCTGTGAAGCTTCCAGAAGTTTTCACCACAGCCTTGTTGTTGAATCAGGACCTTACTCTAGCCCAGATTGACCTGGAATTTATTCTACAGTCCAGGTTGGCCTTGAGTTCAAGGAGATCCTCCTACTTTAGCCTCTCAAGTGCTGGGATTAAAGGTGTACACCACCTTACCTGGCTTTATGGACATTTTTATACCAGGGAACAGACAATCATGACTTCTGTTCAAGTGTTAAGATTTAGGGTGGAGTGGGGGCCAGATAGCTTGGGAAATGATTGACTTTCCAATTCAACCCTTGGCCTATAAACATGTTTGGGTCTGAGGAAAGGGCTTAGCCCATTCCCTGAGTCAGCACTCAATAAGCTGTAAGAGCATGTGACAATTTACCAATACAATTTATGTTAGAATAGTTTACACTGAGCTGGACGTGGTGGCACATGTCTTTAATCCCAGCACTCTGGAGGCAGAGGTAGGAGAATCGCTGTGTAATCGAGGCCACCCTGAGGCTACATAGTTAATTCCAGGTCAGCCTGGGCCAGAGTGAGACCCTATATCAAAAACCAAAACAAACATGTCAACACACATTGACTAAGGTAAGTTTTTGTTTACATTTTTTCCTTCTGATATAAAATTAGCATATCTTGTCACATTTGCTGAATTTTGAAAAAATTATATACTGTGTAAATCAAATTGTTACCAAAACATGACATTTTCATGACTCTGGGAAGTTCCTGGGCTTCCCCCAATCAGGGCACCATCATTTTACAATACAATTCTGGGTCCTAACCAGTTTTTTTTTTTTTTTTTTTTTTTTGAGGTAGGGTCTCATTCTAGTGCAAGCTGACCTGGAATTTACTATGGAGTCTCAGGGTGTTCTCGAAGTCACAGCCATCCTCCTACCTCTGCGTCCCAAGTGCTGGGATTAAAGGTATATGCCATCACGAAACTTTTTTTGTTTTTTTCCAGGCTGACCTGGAATTCACTATGTAGTCTCGGAGTGGCCTCGAACTCACAGCAATCCTCTTACCTCTGTCTCCTGGGATTAAAGGCATGCACCACCACACCTGGCTCTAACTGTGAGTTTATGTGTTACAAATGTTTCCCCAGAGGTTGATCGGTGATACTGGCCTATACAATTTCAGGCGTTTGAAACACTCTAGGCCAGGAGAGAACCTGGGCCCCTGAGCTGACTGATGAGAAGAGGGGCTGGGCAGGAAAAAGAGAGTCAGGGAAACTTTGTTCCTTTTTTGTTTATTGAGTTTTGCTGTGGGACCTCTTGAAACAAAGTACTTAGAGAGGACTGACTCTCCTGCAACTCTTACTGTTTCCTAGCTCTGGTAGGTGAACACACACACACACACACACACACACACACACACACACGGCTACTGGGTACTTACTTTTCACTCCCCATGCTCCTAATATCCTCTTTTAAATGTCTTGTTTGGAGGTAAAGTAACAGTACAGAGTAATGTTGATCACAGATTATCGAAAGAGAAAAACAGTTTTTATTACTGTGTTAAGATTAACTAAAAGTATGAGATAATACTGAAAGTATTACCTTACATGCAAATATTGTGTATGGTCTTTTTTTCCTTTACATTTCCAACATGCTTATAATACATGTAATTTAAAAAAGAATAATGAGGGCTGGAGAGATGGCTTAGTGGTTAAGCGCTTGCCTGTGAAGCCTAAGGACCCCAGTTCAAGGCTCTATTCCCCAGGACCCACGTTAGCCAGACATAAGGAGGCACAGGCGTCTGGAGTTCGTTTGCAGTGGCTGGAAGCCCTGGTGCGCCCATTCTCTCTCTCTCTCTCTCTCTGCCTCTTTCTCTCCCTTTCTCTCTGTCACTCTCAAATAAATAAATAAAAATGAACAAAAATATTTTTTTAAAAAATTTTTTATTTATTTATTTGAGAGCGACAGACACAGAGAGAAAGACAGATAGAGGAAGAGAAAGAGAATGGGCGCGCCAGGGCTTCCAGCCTCTGCAAACGAACTCCAGACGCATGCACCCCTTGTGCATCTGGCTAACGTGGGACCTGGGGAACTGAGCCTCGAACCGGGGCCCTTAGGCTTCACAGGCAAGCGCTTAACCACTAAGCCATCTCTCCAGCCCTGAACAAAAATATTTTAAAAAAAGAATAATGATTTCAAGCCAGGCATGGTGGTTCACACCTTTAATCTCAGCATGAGGCACAGGTAAGCGGGTCATAATGAGTTCAAGGCCACCCTGAGACTACATAATGAAGCCCAGGTCAGCCTGGGCGTGGTGGCACATGCCTTTAATACCAGCACTCAGGAGGCAGAAGTAGGAGGATTGCAGTGAGTTTGAGGCCACCCTGAGACTACACAGTGAATTCCAGGTCAGCCTGGGCTAGAGAGCCCCTATCTTGAAAAAACAAAACAAAAAAACAAAAAGAGAGAGAGAGAAAATAATGATTTGAGAAGTACATTTATGAAACTGAAATCTGAGCCTTTTTAAAAGAAATATTTATTTTATTTATTTGAGAGAGAGAAGGAAAAAGAGAGAGAGAGAGAATGGGCATGCTAGGGCCTTCAGCTACTGCAAACAAACTCAAGAAGCATGTGCCACCTTATGCATATGGCTTATGTGGGTCCTGGGAAATCAAACCCAGGTCCCTTGGCTTTGCAGTCAAGTGCCTTAGCCACTAAGCAATCTCTCCAGCCTGAAATCTAAGTTTTGAATGATCAACTGGTCAACTAGTACAGACTTACCTGACTGAAGGCAGATGCAGTTTATTAAATGTTAGGCCCAGTTGGGTGTGGTGGCGCACGCCTTTAATTCCAGCACTTGGGAGGCAGAGGTAGGAGGATCTCTGTGAGTTCAAGGCCACCCTGAGACTACATAGTGAAGTCCAGGTCAGCCTGAACTAGAGTGAGACCCTACCTTGCAAAACCAAAAAAAGAAAAGAAACAAATAAAATGTTAGGCCTGGCTGGAGAGATAGTTCAGTGGTTAAGGCACTTACTTACCTGCAAAGCCTAAGGACCCAGGTTCAATTCCCTAGAACCTATGTAAAGCCAGATGCACGAGGTGGTTCATGAGTCTGGAATTTGTTTACAGTGGTTAGAGGTCCTGGTGTGCCTGTCCTTTCTCTGTCATAAGTAAATATAATAAGATAAAATATTTTAAAATGTTAGGCCTTTTGGGTTCCATGGGAATAGGAGGGGACGTGTGTGGATAGGATCACAGGCTGGATATGGTGGCTCACTCCTTTAGCCCCTGCGCTCTGGAAGCTGAAGTAGGAGCATCTTTGTGAGCTCAAGGCCAGCCTGGACTACAGTGAGACCCGGTCTCAAAAAAAAAAAAAAAAAAAAATTATCCAAGCCGGGTGTGGTGGTGCACGCCTTTAATCCCAGCACTCAGGAAGCAGAGATAGGATTGCCGTGAGTTCGAGGCCATCCTGAAATGTAGAGTGCATTCCAGGTCAGCTTGGGCTAGAGTGAGACCCTACAAGACCAAAATATATATATATCCAGAAAAATAATTTTTTAAAAATGCTAAATCTTGCCAGGTGTGGTGGCGCACGCCTTTAATCCCAACACTTGGGAGGCAGAGGTAGGAGGATCACTGTGAGTTGAGGCCAGCCTGGCACTACAGAGTGAGTCCCAGATCAGCCTGGGCTCGAGGGAGACCTTACTTCAAAATAAAATAAAACAGGGGACTGAAGAAGTGGCTTAGTGGTTAAGGCACTTGCCTGCAAAGCCAAAGGACCAAGGTTCGATTGCCCAGGCCCATGTAAGCCAGATGCACAAGGGGTGCATGTATCTGGAGTTTGTTTATAGCAGCTGGAAGCCCTGGCGCGCCCTTTTTCTCCCTCTGTCTGCCTCTCTCTCTCATCTCTTTCAAATAAATAAATAAAAATAATTAAAACAAGCCAATCAAAAAATGGGCTATGGAGCTAAATAGAGCATTCTCAAAGGAAGAAATACTAATGGCATATAAGCATCTAAAAAAGTGTTCTACGTCACTAGTCATCAGGGAAATGCAGATTAAAACTATATTGAAATTCTATCTCACTCCTGTCAGATTGGCCACCATCATGAAAAAAATGATCATAAATGTTGGCGGGGATGTGGAAAAAGAGGAACCCTTCTACACTGCTGGTGGGAATGCAATCTGGTCCAGCCACTATGGAAATCAGTGTGGAAGTTTCTAAAACAGCTAAAGATTGATCTACCATATGACCCAGCTATAGCACTCCTAGGCATATATCCTAAGGACTCATCTCATTTCCTCAGAAGTACGTGCTCAACCATGTTTATTGCTGCTTAATTTATAATAGCTGGGAAATGGAACCAGCCTAGATGTCCCTCAACTGATGAGTGGATAATGAAGATGTGGCACATTTATACAATGGAGTTCTACTCAGCGGTAAAGAAAAATGAAGTTATGAAATTTGCAGAAAAATGGATGGATCTGGAAAGGATTATACTAAGTGAGGTAACCCAGACCCAGAAAGCCAAGCGCCACATATGTGGATCCTAGCTACAGATGATTGGGCTTCTGCGTGAGAAGGAAAATACTTAGTAGCAGAGGCCAGTAAGTTAAAAAGGAGATATAAAGGGAAGAGAAAGGAGGGGAGGAGGGTACTCAATAGGTTGATATTGTATATATGTAAGTAGAATGATTGAGATGGGGAGGTAATATGATGGAGAATGGAATTTCAAAGGGGAAAGTGTTGGGGGGGAGGAGGGTATTACTATGGGGTGTTTTTTATAATCATGGAAAATATTAATAAAAATTGTGAAAAGAAAAAAATTTAAACAAAACAAAACAAAACAAAAGCTAAGTTTTTTTTGTTGTTGTTGGAAACAGTAGAGATAGGAAGGTAGGAAGGTAGGAAGGGCAGGAAGGACAGGAAGGACAGTGGTTATCCCTCTGTAGTTTCTCAATCCAGTCCTACAACCGGAAGTGAGACACATTAAATGCCTCCTTCGGGCAACCCCTCCCTTAGTGGCAGAAGCAAGTAAAGCAAGCTGACTCTCAGCGGAGCGGGCCGCCCTCCCAGGGTGGTATTCCCAGCAGAGGGCGCGCTACTTAGTGGAACCCGCCCGGTGGCCTGAAGCTCCGCCCCGGCCGAGCCGCGCCCGCCCCCCGGACCCACCCAGGCCCGCCGGTCCTCTACGTGCCGGGTCAAGTCCCGCGGGCACCTCGGCGGCGCGGTGTTCGTCATGGGGCCGGCGCGGTGCAGCCTCCTCGTCCCGCGGTGGCCGTCGCTGCTTTCGCTGCTGCTGGGCCTGGGCGCGGGTAGGTACGGAAGGCGCACCGGCTGCCGCGTGTCTGTGCAGAGATGAAAGTTTGCTAGTGGGTTTATGGTTTACTTATTCGAGATAGGGCCTCCCGCCACTGTAAAGGAGCTCCAGATACTGGCATCTGGCTTTTAAACCAGCCCCCAGGGGTTTATATTGTTGTTGTTGTTTGTTTCTTTAACAAATTCCTTCTTCCTGGTGCTTATCTTGTGTAATTTATATTGCTTTTGAGCTTCTTCGTTTTTCCCCCAAAAATGCTTTCTGTACCCTTTTTTGTTTGTTTGTGCTTTTGTTTCGAGGTACGGGTCTCACTGTAGCCCAGGCTGACCTGGAATTCACTATGTAGTCTCAGGCTGGCCTCGAACTCATGGTGATCCTCCTACCTCTGCCTTCTGAGTGCTGAGAGTGAAGGCGTGTGCCATCATACCCAGCTGTACCCTTTATACATACATATATGTGTACACACACACACACACACAATTTATTTTTTACTTATTTATTTGAGAGAGAGGCAGACAAATGAGAGAGAGAGAATGGGCGTGCCAGGTCCTTCAACCACTGCAAGTGAACTGCAGGTGCATGCGCCACCTTGTGCAGCTGGCCTTGGGGAACTGAACCGAGGTCCTTTGGTTTTGCAGACAAACACTTTAACTACTAAGCCACCTCTGCAGCCCTCTTTTTGACTCTTGTGTTGTCTGATGATACCACGTGCAGAAACAAATGTGTGACTTTGGAAACTGCCCACTCATGAGATTTCCAGTCTGAAAACCACCTCCCTTTTCCCTGTGATCAGCTGTTGAAAGAGGTTATAGAGTTATTTTGATTTTTGAGCTGAGATGTGCAGTCAGAGACTCTGGAAAATCCTGCCACAACTGGGACTTTTTTTTTTTTAGAGGCTGGTCCATTATGTTTGGTCAGGACAGAAAAAAATAACACACCTACCTCCACCGGCACACTTTTGGGCAAAAATAAATTTGTGTTTAGTAGGATGACTTGCAAATTGATTTTCATTCTTCAGTCAGCAAAACATTTCCCCATCCTCATCAGGGACAGAGAATTTGAACTGAACTGAACCTGGTCCTTTAATCTTAGGAAGGTTGAATAGCAGCTATGGTTTAGTCTTAGCAAAGGGGGACTCATCAAGACCCTGTGCCTTGTGTCTGGGAAATGTAAAGTATGTTATCCCCCTCTTTTTTTTTTTTTTTCAAGGTAGGTTCTTGCTCTAGCCCTGGCTAACCTGGATTTCACTACCCCCTCCCTTTTATTTTTTTTTAGTTTTTTACTTTTTGGGTTGTTTTTTTGAAGGTAGCTTATCACTCTAGCCCAAGCTGACCTGGAATTTACTCTGTAATCTCAGGGTAGCCTCGGACTCACAGCGATCCTCCTACCTCTACCTCCCAAGTGCTGGGATTGAAGGTGTGTGCCACCATGCCCAGCTCTCCTTTTATTTTTTGAGGTAACACCTCACTCTATCTAGCCCAGGCTGACCTGGAACTCACAGGTTGATCCTGCCTTCCCAGTTCTGGAATTAAAAGGGTTTGTACCATCTCGCCTTGGTACCTCTGCCCCCCTCCCTTTAATGTTTACTGTATTTATTTGAGAGAGAGAAGGGGGGGAGAATGGGCACACCAGCGCCCCCAGCCACTGTAAATGAAATCTAGGCACATGCACTACAGTGTGCATCTGGTTGACGTTAAGTGACTTTGGCTTTGCAGGCAAGTGCCTTGACCACTAAGCCATCTCTCTAGCCCTACCCACTTTGGTTTTTTGACTTAGGGTCTTCCTCTAACCCAGGCTGGCCCAGAATTCATCAGAATGGGGATCCTCCTACCTCTGCTTCCGAGTGCTGGGATTAAAGGCAAGCGCCACCATATCGGGCCCTACTCCTTGTTTTATTTATTTTTGTTTGTTTGTTTTTCCGAGGTAGGGTCTCACTGTAGTCCAGGCTGACCTGGAATTCGCTATGTATGTCTCAGGGTGGCCTCGAACTCTCAGCAGTCCTCCTACCTCTGCTTCCTGAGTGCTGGGATTAAAGGCATGTGCCACCACGCCCAGCCTCTACCCCTTATTTTTAACAGTAGTAACCACCTGGGAGGGGAGAAGTGACAGGGAGTTAGATTAGAAGGGACCTGAGCCTTATCTGTCTTTTTCTTTTTTCCAGTTTTAACTTATCTGTCATTTTCAAGGAGACGGTAATCTTGTGTGACTTTATAGACTCTTAGAACCACATGTATAATATTTTAGCCATTGTGCTTTGCTCTTTATGTGCTTTCTGGCTTTCTTATCATGTCTGTCTGTTTGTCTTTTTTTTTTTTTTCCAGGTAGGGTCTCACTCTAGCCCAAGCTGACCCTGACCTGGAATTTACTATGTAGTTTCAGAGTGGCCTCAAACTCATGGCAATCCTCCTACCTCAGCCTCCCAAGTGCTGGGATTAAAGACATGTGCCACCACACCTGGCATGTTTTTCTCTTGTCTTTATTTATTAGAGACAGAGAGAGGAGAGAGATGGAGAGAGACAGAGAGAGAGAGAGAGAATGAATGAATATGGGTGCGTCAGGGCCTCTAGCCACTGCAAACGAACTCCATATTCATGCGGCAGCTTGTACATCTGGCTTATATGGGACCTGGAGATTCGAACCTGGGTCCTTAGGCTTTGTAGGCAAGTGCCTTAACCAGTAAGCCATCTCCCCAACCCCCATGTTTTTCTTATTTGTGACAGTCTTATGTAACCTCAAACTCCCTGTGCAGCTGAGGCTGGTCTTGAACTCCTGATCCTCCTGTGTTCTGCCTCAGTAGTAGAATTTGTGGCTTGGCCAACATGCCCTCCAATCTCCATGGTTTCTTTCTTTTTTCTTCTTGTTTTTATGCAAGGTTGTGTATCACTCTCGCTCAGGCTGACCTGTCAGTCTGGGCTGGAAGTCAGAATTCCCAGTGATCCTCCCTCCTACCCCTGCCTTCCAAGTGCTGGGCTCAAAGGAGTGTGCCACCATGCCAGGCTCTCTTCATTCTTTTAATTTACAAGACAATATTGTCTCCTCATCTCTTCTCCGTTGGGACAAGTTTTTATTCTTTTACTTTACAAAGAGGCAGGAAAGAGGAAGTAGGAGACTATAAGCCCTCACCAGGGACTGCCCTCTTCACACCCACACTCACCCCACCTTTTTTTTTTTTTTTGGTTTTTTTTTTTTTAATTTATTATTTATTTGAGAGCGACAGACACAGAGAGAAAGACAGATAGAGGGAGAGAGAGAGAATGGGCGCGCCAGGGCTTCCAGCCTCTGCAAACGAACTCCAGACGCGTGCGCCCCCTTGTGCATCTGGCTAACGTGGGACCTGGGGAACCGAGCCTCGAACCGGGGTCCTTAGGCTTCACAGGCAAGCGCTTAACCACTAAGCCATCTCTCCAGCCCTTTTTTTTTTGGTTTTTTGAGGTAGGGTTTCAGTCTAGTTCTGGCTGACCTAGAATTCACTATGTAGTCTTAGGCTGGCCTCGAACTCACGGTGATCCTCCTACCTCTGCCTCCCCAGTGCTGGGATCAAAGGCGTGCGCCACCACACCCGGCTCACCCCACATTTAAGAGGAACTGAACTCAGGGCCTCCCACAAGTCATGCAGCCCCCGGTGGGCGAGTGTTCTTCACCCCCTCATGATGTTGCCCAGGCTGGTCTGAAAGTCTGGCTTTGTTTCTCACAGCTCAGTTGTCCCCTCCCTCCCCTCACCTATCCCCCATGATATATATATATATATATATATATATATATATATATATATATATATATATATATTTTTTTTTTTTTTTAATTTTTAAAATTTTTATTAACATTTTCCATGATTATAAAAAAATATCCCATGGTAATTCCCTCCCTCCCCTCCCGGACACTTTCCCCTTTGAAATTCCATCCCCCATGATATATTTTAGGTAAATTACCTTGAAATACAAAACATCTCTAGCCTAGCAGCCAGGCTTGTAATTCACCTGGATGTGATGCATCCTTCAGGGCAATGACATTGAACTTCAGTTTCAGGAGCTGTCGTTGACTGGCCTGCACAAGAAGGCAAGGAAGTATGGGATTATGTGACTGTCCGGAAGGATGCCCACATGTTCTGGTGGCTCTACTATGCCACCAACCCTTGCAAGAACTTCTCAGAACTGCCGCTGGTCATGTGGCTTCAGGTAAAGTAGCTTTCTGGCCTGGTCTCGTGTTGAGGCCAGGTCTCCCTTTCTTACCTCTTTGCTTGGTCGTGTGTGCGTGTGCGTGTGTGTGTGTGCAGATGTGCCTGCCATGCACATTGGTGTCCTCCTCTGTGGCTCTTCTCCTTTATTTCCTTGAGAGAGGCTCTCCATGAACACGGAGCTGCTTTTTTCCCTCAGACTGGCTGATCCAGGGATTCCCCAGCAATCCTCCTGTCTCTGCATCCTTCAGCCCTGGACTTATGCCATGCATGGCCCTACTTTTTTTTTTTTTTTTTTTTTTTTTTTTGAGATAGGGTCTGTGGTGGTTTGATCCAGGCACCCCCCATAAACTTAGGTGTTCTGAATGCTAGGTTCCCAGCTGATGGATATTTGGGAATTAATGCCTCCTGGAGGCAGTGTATTGTTGGGGGCGGGCTTATGGGTGTTATAGCCAGCTCCCCCTCGCCAGTGTTTGGCACACTCTCCTGTTGTTATTGCCCACTTTATGTTGGCCAGGGGGTGATGTCCACCCTCTGCTCATGCCATCATTTCCTCCTGCCATTGTGGAGCTTCCCCTCAAGCCTGTAAGCCAAAGTGAACCTTTTTTTTTCCCCACATGCTGTTCTTGGTCGGGTGATTTCTACCAGCAATGTGAATCTGACTGTAACAGGGTCTCACTCTAACGTAGGCTGACCTGGAATTCACTATGTAGTCTCAGGGTGGCCTCAAACTCATGGAGATCCTCCTATCTTTGCCTCCTGAGTGCTGGGATTAAAGGCGTGTGCCACCCTGCCTGGCTCCTGTTTTTTTTTTTTTTTTTAATTTGGGTGCTGGGAATTGAACTCAGGGCCTTACCCTTGCACAGCAAGCCCTCTTTCCTGTGGCACCACCTCCCCGGTTTTTTGCTGGTTCTTACGGGTGTCCAGCTCAGCATTGAAGGACTGAGCTCATCCTTCTGAGAGAGGATGAGTAAGGGTGTGGCCTAGGAGGCCAACTAAGGGTGAAGGAGACCCTGTTTACTGGTCTTTTTCCAGGGTCTTTTGTGTGTGGATGAGTGGGAATGTGGGCGCTTGGGACACAGCACACGTGTGGAGGACAAAAGACAACCTTGATGCCTTCCACCTTGTTTGAGGCGGGGTTTCGTTGGTGCTCACAGCTGCATACACAGGCTAGCTGGCCGGTGAGTTTCCAGACTCTCCTGTCCCTGCCTCCCATCTTGCAGATGTACTGGGATTACAGACATGTACTACCACATCTTTTGTTGTTGTTGTTTTTGTTTTTCGAGGTAGAGTTTCACTCTATCACTCTAGTCTAGGCGGACCTGGAATTCACTATGGAGTCTCAGGGTAGCCTCGAACTCAAGGCGATCCTCCTACCTCTGCCTCCACCCCCTCCAGTGCTTTAATCCAGTGCTAGGATTAAAGGCGTACGCCACCACGCCCGGCTTCACATTAGTTTTACATGGGTCCTGGGTATCTGAACTCTGCATCAGGCTTGCATAGCAAGTACTTTTACTTACCAAGCCATCTCCCCAGCCCATTTTGGGGTCATTTTATTTGCTTATTTTATTTTATTTTATTTTATTTTATTTTTTTTATTTTTTTTTTGCAGAGTGTCACATGCTGCATTTATTTGTTTGTTGAATTGATTTTTTTGTTTTCTGTTTTTCTTCAAGGTAGGGTCTCACTGTAGCCCAGACTGACCTGAAACTGTAGCCTCATGGCAATCCCCCCTACCTCTCTGCCTCTGCTGGGGTGAAAGGCTTGGCTGTTTGTTTCTTTTTTTTTTTTTTTTTGCATTGGATAATTATTTATTTATTTATTTATTTATTTTTTTTTAATTTTTATTAACATTTTCCATGATTATAAAATATATCCCATGGTAATTCCCTCCCTCCCTATTTGCTTATTTTAATTAATAATTTATTATTAGTAATTTTTTTGAGGTAGGGTCTCACTCTAGCCCAAGCTGCCCTGGGATTCACTCTGTAGTCTCAGGGTGGTGGCCTCGAACCCATAGCAATCCTCCTACCTCCACCTTCCAACTGCTGAGATTAAAGGTGTGCACCACCCTGCCCTGCTAATTTTTTAAAAATATTTATTTGACAGGGAAAGAGAAAGAAAGAGAGAGAGAGAGAGAGAGAGAGAGGGAGGGAGGGAGGGAGGGAGGGAGGATGCACCAGGGCCTCCAGCCACTGCAAACAAACTCCAGGTGCAAGCGCCCCTTGTGCATCTGGCTAATGTGGGTCCTGGGGAATTGAACCAGGATCCTTTGGGTTTGCAGGCAAAAGCCTTAACTGTTAAGCCATCCCTCCAGCCCCCGCTGATTTTTTTTTTTTTTTTTTTTTTTGAAGCAGGGTCTTGCTTTTAGCCCAGGGTGACTTGGAACTCACTCTGTAGCCCTGACTCTGCCTAAAGCTCATGTTTGTTTGTTTTTTTGTTGTTGTTTGTTTGTTTTTTTTCGAGGTAGGGTCTCACTCTGGTCCAGGCTGACCTTGAATTAACTCTGTCATCTCAGGGTGGCCTTGAACTCATGGCAGTCCTCCTACCTCTGCCTCCCGAGTGCTGGGATTAAAGGCTTGCGCCACCACACCCAGCTCAAAAGCTCATGTTTTAAAAGAACTTCCAGCAGGCTTTTGTATCTGAGTGAAAATATGAGACCCTGGCCTTACCCATAAGCGTGCTTGCATTTTAACCTCTGAGCTCTGCCTCAGGGAGGGGAGGAGGAGGTTCCTGCTGCATTCCTGAAGTGGCTGGCCAGTGGTGGCCTTACTGGGCTGGAAAACTACTGTTCTTAAGGAGGGGTTGAGGAACCAGGTCTTGCTTCAGCCTCTGAAAGGTGTGGGTGCCGCCCACATGTTGTTTAAAACTCTAGATGGCTCACCAGTAAATAGTGCTCCCTGGTACTCACCTCCTTGAGGTGCAGATGGGGCCTTCCTCCACAGATGCCTCCCAGAGCATAGGCCTTGCCTCCCTGGCCCAACGCTGCAGAACTCCTGCTGCAGTGACACAGGGATGAAGCCTGGAGGGAGGGCCTTCCCCTCCTCGATGTCTCTTCTGAGGGTTAGAGATGGGGCTGTGCCTGAGAGCCACGTAGGACGATGCTCAGAAGAGGAACCTATATGGTCAGCCCAGGTGATGGATGTGTGGCATAGTTGACAGCAAAAGGCTGGGCATGGACAAGCTTGGGCCTGATAGTTGGAAAACCTGGGTTTTCAGTACCTATCTGTCATTTTTAGCTATAGACACTTCCCTTCTCTGGGTCTTGGTTTTCTTTTAATTTTATTTATTTATTTATTTATTTATTTATTTATTTATTTATTTGAGATAGGGTCTTGCTGTATAGTCTAGGCTGATGTGGAATTCACTATGTAGTCTCAGGGTGGCCTTGAACTCATGGCAGTCCTCCTACCTCTGCTTCCTGAGTGCTGGGATTAAAGGTGTACGCCATCATGCCTGGCCATGGCCTCCTTTTTGTCCCTGCGTGGCCACAGGGAACTTTCTAGGTTTTTCAGTAAAACAACATTGTTTTGAAAAACAGTGACTTTTTTTCCCACAGGGTAGGAATGTACCTCAGTGGGAGATAGCTTGCCTAGCATGTGCCAGGCCCCAGAATTGCAAAACAAAACACAAATTGCAAGCTTTTGCTTTTGCTTGATCACAGGTGCATGCATGTGTCTGTGTACCCCACATGCGTGCATGCAGAATACAGAGGAAGACTTGCGGGGGGGGGGGTGGCGCAGAGCCTCTCTTTGCATCCAAGGCTCACTGTTGTTACAAAAAGCAGGCTTACCAGGCAGTTCCAGTGATCCTCCTGTCTCCACCTTTCTCAGCACTGGGGTTACAGGCATTCCTAGCCTTGCATGTGGCGTGGGTTCTGGGGAGCAAAGTCACGGCCTCGTGCTCGCTTCTCTGGTGCTCTTACTCATGGGGTCACCCCTCCAGCCCTTGCAGAGTTGTTTTGAATGAATTGGTTGCTAACATTTTAAAGTTGAGACATTTTATTTTATTTTATTTTTTCATTTTTCGAGGTAGGGTCTCACTGTGCTCAGGCTGGCCTGGAATTAACTCTGTCATCTCCGGGTGGCCTAAAACTCATGGCAGTCCTCCTACCTCTGCCTCCCGAGTGCTGACATTAAAGGCGTGCGCCACCATGCCCGGCTTCATTTTATTTTATTTTTTAGATATTTTATTTATTTGTGAGAGAAAGAGCGTGCTGCAGCAAATGAACTCAACATATGCACCACCCTGTACATCTTGGCTTATGTGGGTCCTGGGGAATCAAACCTGGGTCATTTGGCTTTCAAGGTAAATGCCCCAACTGCTACATCTTTCCAGTCCCATTTTCTTTCCTTCTTTTTTTTGAGGTCTTACCCTGGCTCAGGCTGACCTGGTTTTCAGTTTTCAGGGTGGCCTTGAACTCATGGCAATCCTACCTGTCCTTCCCAAGTGCTGGGATTAAAGGCGTGCACCACCATGCCCAGCTCCCATTTTCTTTTCTTGTTTTGGTTTTTTGAGGTAGGGTCTCACTCTAGCTCAGGTTGACTCCCATTTTTGTTAAAAAATTTTAAAAAATATTTATTTATTTATTTGAGAGAGAGAGAGAGATACAGAAATAGGCAGGTAGAGAGAGAAAGAGAATGGGCATGCCAGGGCCTCTAGCCATTGCAAACAAACTCCAGATGCGTGCACCCTCTTGTGCATCTGGCTTATGTGTGTTCTGAGGAGTCAAACTGGGTCCTTTGGCTTTGCAAGCAAGTGCCTTAACTGCTAAGCCATCTCTCCAGCCCACAAAATATTTTTTCATTTGTAAGCAGAGAAAGAAGACAGACAGAGTGGGCATGCCACTTTGTGCATCTCTCTGGCTTTGCATGGGCACTGGCGAATTGAGCTCCAGTTATTA